>NC_048227.1:107074738-107345867 GCF_002007445.2 Ailuropoda melanoleuca | reverse complement strand
TGGGGGTGCGGGTGGGGGTGCAGCGCCTCGCTCGGCTGCAGGCAGTGTCTCGGTCCGCGTCTCTGTGTGCTCTGTTCTTAGAGGCCAAGTGTGGGAAATGAATGCCATTCCTCACCTATGTAGGAGAATCTTCTCATCAGGAAAAACACATAGTTGAGACAGCATTGAGGAAAATTCCTTGGGGCTGAGTGACTGATGGAAGATGGACTGAAAACAGGAGGCGGTGTGTGTTCTAATTAAATGGCACATGTTTTTGAAGAAAGAGGCTCATCTGAACAGTCGCTACATGATTTATTTTTGACATGGCTAATTAACTGTGGTTGAACCATGATTTGTATTTGACTTCTTCATACACTGTTTCTTCAACAAGCACAGCTGCTGTTCACGTGACTTGTTTGTCGCAGTTACTCTCACGTGAGCGCAGACATTCCGGGATCTTGCGTATTCTCAAGAACACAGCCGAGGAACAGTATTTTGTGAACTGAGACTGTTTCTAAGATGGTTTTATGTTGTTCTTCAATCTATTGCAATGAGATTACAGAAAGAGCACACTTCAATTATTTTGGAATTAGAAACAACCTGGTTATGTCTTTTCCAGAAGAATCCTTCTGTATTAGGAGCATTCTAAAGAAAGAAGGAATTGCATTTTAAAAATCTTGCATTAGACGGGGCACCTGGGTGGCTCAGTCATTAAGCGTCTGCCTTCAGCTCAGGGCGTGATCCAGGTGTTCTGGGATCGAGCCCCACATCAGGAGCCTATGCTGGGAGCCTGCTTCTTCCTCTCCCCTTCCCCTGCTTGTGTTCCCTCTCTCTCTGTCAAATAAATAAATAAAATCTAAAAAAATAAAAATAAAAAAATAAAAAATAAAAAAATAAAAATCTTGCATTAGAAACATTATGAACAGTCATTAAATTTGAATTATTTGTTGCAATTTTTAGTTTACTGTACTAGAAGCAAAATACTTTGTTGTATTACTTAATTCCATGGCCCAATTCTCGGTTTTGGAAGTGTGTCCACTATGTATGTGTAAGTCTTTCCAGAAATATATCAGCATCATGGCCTGAGTCGTTATGAAAAGTTTCAAGTACCTTGTTTCATTTTGACACTCCCACCATCAGAGGTAAGTATGCTGTGTGCTCTTATGCATTTTCTTTTTTAAATACGTATGCCCCTCATAACTTCTACCTTGGTCAAATGCAGTTTCTTTCCAAAATATGGAGAGTTCTCCCTTCTGTTCTTCCCTCGTGAGCTTCTAATTTCCTGCTTTGGGGGGGCATGTCTCACAGTGTCACTCCTGTTTCTATTGTATATGCTGATCCGGCAGAAAATCATGAAAATCATGGTCATTGTAGCTAGCGTCTACAGACCCACTTACTCTGTGCCAGGAATTATGCCCAATAATGTGTTCTTCTTTTGTCTGCACGCTGACCCACTGAGATGGGTGCTGTTCCTGTGCACTCTATACAACAGACACAGTGGGGCCTCTGGGATACCGCAGGCTCCAAAATTCCAGATGTAAATGTCGGAAAAACCAGACGAGGGAAAATGGAGACCAACAGGCCGGGTTTATGCCAATGAAATGCTCTCTTGTAGCTATTTGTCTCCGTGGTAACCTAGATGAGGTAGGTGTCAAATAATTCACTTTTATAATCATACCACCATTTGGAGTTTTCAGACATGTGTCCAAGCTTACATAATTAACGGGATGTTCAGAGTAAAACCAAGGTCTGTGTCTGTCTCTAAAGTCCATGGTCTTTCCAGTACATCACGCCCTGGACGTTTACAGGGCCAAGAGTGTTACATGTACGTGCTCCCTCTCCGCCAGCATGACCAAATTAAAATTAAATTGTTGGGTTAGTCTGGATTATTTTAAAGTCATTCTAGATTATTTTTAAACACCACTAACTCTTTCAAGCATGACAGCGTATGTTTCAAACAGGATGGCACCTGGCTCAGTTGCTAACAATTGCACTCATATCTAAATTAAAAATATTCTGAAAAGAAACCATTGCTTAATTCTTTATCTTGGTAAATTAATGCCAAAACACATAACCCATTGAAAACAATTTCCGGCAGATAACACGAAACTTCACAGAAAAGATTTTAAATATTCTGGAGATGTGATGAAGCTATATTTACAGAGACGCTTTCCCACCATCCTACAGGTGAAGCTACAGGGATTTCGAACTCTGGTTTCCATGTCTTCTCAGCCAAGGTGATCAGCGCAGCGGGGTAACCTCACAGCCCAGAGCTGGTGGCTGAGTCACATTCTGTTGGTAATGATGTTCCCTTGCTGCCTCCTGCCCAGCTAATTCAAAGTCAGGTGGGCTTGAAATTCTCCCGTCAGACCTGACCAGTGGCACTGGGTGGATATTTTGTCCCATGTCATGGGGACGACTAGTAGAGAGTTGCCAATGGAATTTTTAGAAAGAAAATGTGGTCGGAGTTCTCTAAATGGGTTTTTCATTTGTTTCCAAAGCACTGTTAGGTCTCATAACTTTAAATGAGATGTGGCTGGCGGTCCGGCATCTTCTCTGGGGGCTGGGTCAGGCGACCACGGGTCAGGAACGTCGAGAGGAGGGTGATCTATGACTCGCACTTATTGCAGTCCCGACTGTGAGAACATTCTCTCCAGATGAGGCAAACAGAATCTATGTGTTTTCCTGAATGCTTGGTTATTCATGAAGGTAAACAGGTCTGACCTCAGGGCTCCGAGGGCAAACAGTGGGTTTAGTGGTTTGCAGAGGTAACCGTGCACGACTTAATAGTGGTTCTCTTGTTCTGCCACTCATCGTGGGTGTTTTACCAGGTTGAAGGAAACCCTTACAGTTCTGAGCTGCTGGGAAGTGGTGGTGGAGATGTAGGTGGGGGGAGACCTGAGCGATGGGGCCCGGAGAGAGGACAGCCACCCGCGGCTGGGGAGGGGGGCCTTCACTTCCACCTGATTGGGTCGTACCGGCAAGCATCAATGATAAATATAAAGTCCCGTGATATGTATGTGTTGCCCTCAATATCTCACACATCTTTGTGTCTTTGGAAGAAGCTAAATAGCATAACAGTTACGAACATGTAACAGTAATTGGGTGGGATTGAATCTGTGCTCATCTGATTCCAAAGCTGGTGATTTTCTGTGACTCTAGGCGGACTCTCTTCGAAGCATGATGCACAGAGGCAGATCGAGAATTACTAACATGAAGCTCACAGTGGAATAGGATGGATACGCATTGAACTTAAATGACTGGAACTCAAAGCTGCTTTGATCACCGCCCTCTGCACGGCCCAGCACTGCCAGCCCCGGCCTGATGTCCATTCACTCACCGTCCTCCCCTCTGCTCCGCGCCTCATTCAGTGTTCTGAATGCAGTGACAGCCTCTTACTCCCTTACTTTACCTTCTATGCAAACACTTTCTTTTTTTAAGAAAAACATCAGGATCAAACATTTTTGTCCTGTGTATCTGATCTGCTGAAATATTGCGCTTGGTCACAGCATGTTTTAAAGTAGTTTGAATTCAAGTGCCTTTTCCAGGAGGGCTCCCCACCCCCATGGCTACTGTTGTTGGCCTGCCTGTTTAACTAATTGGCTGTGCCTTCCTGGTCATGACAATGTTGAACTTAAGACCCTCATGCCTGCAGGGCAATCCGGAGACAACACGTGTTGTATCATCTCACACTCAGGTGCAACCCGTTAGCAGTTTCTCACTCAGGCATGTTTTGTTTTAGGGGGTTTTGTTTTTCGTATATTGCATGTGCTAGGTTTTGCCTTTTGATCCAATTTGAGCGTTTTTCTTTTCTTTTCTTTTTTATTTTTTTTAAGATTTTATTTATTTGAGAGAGAGAGAGAGCACAAGTGGGTTGAGGGTCAGAGGGAGAAGCAGGCTCCCCACTGAGCAAGGAGCCTGATGAGGGACTTGATCCCGGGACTCTGGTATCATGACCTGAGCCGAAGGCAGACGCTTCACTGACTGAGCCACCCGGGCACCCACGTCTGTTTTTTAAAAACAAAATTAGTTCAGGTGCCTTTCTTGTTATGGAGGATATTTTTAATATCCACTTTGTTATGATTTTTATATTATGTTTATTCGTTTTATTGCTCATTTAGAACATGTTCCCCACTAAATTGATCTGTGTGTTTTTGTTGTTTTGTTTTATGTGAGTAAATGGGACCTTTCAATTTTGTTCCAGCAGTGATTTTATTTCTGTCTTGTTACTCTAGGTTCTATTCATTTATGCCTTAAACAACAATTTGTCTGGGTAAAAAATTCATCAACCACACCTTCTTTCTTAAGAATCTGTAGCTGTTGCTCCACTGGTGGATGGAACATGCTGGAAACTATTCTAGAGCCGGTCGGATAGATTTGTAGGGACTTCATTTTTTCTTTCTGGACGTCTAAATTTCTCTTCTTTACCATTGCTTTTCAGTAACTTCTGGATTGTTCTGTGCCCATTTCTTGATGGCTGCAGTGGGCTTTTCAATCTAAAGAACATATACTTTTTATTTCTCATATTTTGTAATTTATAGCATGTTTCTTTATAATGTATAGCTGGGCATTCTGTTGTTATTTTGGTTCTCCCTTTTGGGAGAATGTATCTGTTATATCTCACCTGCATATACCACTTTTTACCCTTGCTCCTTTAAATTATTATTCATTTCTACTCTATTTTTCTCAGTCATGTCCTAAACTTTCCTACTGTGTTGTAAGCAGTAACCTCACCCTCCTCTGACTTTCTGTCTGTATTATGGATGAATTGACTGTAGTTCTAGCAGACTCCTTGACTATGGATGGTTGCCATGTGGTAAGATTGATAGGGAAGAAATACAGAGCCACCTGGGCCTCTAAAACCACCATGAATCTTCCACACAAGCATTGAACTGCCTCTTTTAAAATTTACACTTTACAGAAAATTAAACTTTAATCTTTCTAATCTACTATAATCTGAGTTTTTGATTTTGTCTACTAGTTCATGTGTCTTACCTGATAGAACATGGATGCCTTACAATCTATATTACCTAATATGGACATTTATCTTATTTATAATATCTTGCTGCAAAACACTGCCAAGAAATATAAAAAAAGATGCAGATAAATGGTGAGATATACTATGTTCATGGATGAGAGGGTGATATTTAAGATGTCACTTCTTCTTAAATTAACCTATGGATTCAAGGCAATTTGAATTAAATCCCAGCAGGGTTTTGAGTAGAGATGTTGAAAAGCTAATTATAACATTTAAATGGAAATGCAAATGACTTGAGATGGTCAAAGTGACATTGAAAGAGAACGGATTTCACTGATTTGTCTTAATCAATTTAAAGCAACATACATTTTCATTAATCAAAGCCATGTGATACTGGCATACAGGTAAAGATAAATGGAAAGTGCAGAAATAGACCCATATATCTACAATCAATTGATTTTTGACAAAGGTGCCAAAGCAATTCAAGGATAATCTCCTCAACAAGCAGTCCTAGGACAATTGGTGCCATAGAAAAACAAAAACGAAAATGTAGGCCCTTACTTCACGTCATTTAAAGCATCAACTTTTGGGGCACCTGGGTGGCTCAGTCGGTTAAGTATCTACCTTCGGCTCAGGTCATGATCCCGGGGTCCTGGGATCAAGCCTGCATCAGGCTCCCTTCTCAGCAGAGTCTGCCTCTCTCTCTGGCCCACCCCCTGCTTGTGTTCTTTCTTACTCACTTGCTTTCTTTCTTTCTCTCCCTCTCTCAAGTAAATAAGTAAAATCTTCAAGAAAAAAAAAGTATCAACTTGAAATAGGTCTTAGGCCCAAATGTAACAGATAAAGCTATAAAACTTCTAGGAGAAAATCTTAGTGACCTTGAATTTGGCAAAATTTCCTTAAAAGGGCCCCCAAACCACAAGTTGTAAAGGACACACACACACACAAAAAAAAAAATTTGTCAATAAGTTTGATTTCCCCAAAATGAAAACTTTTGCTCTAAAACACACTGTTATGGAAATGAAAAGGCAAGTCACAGATTGGGAGAAAGTATTTTTAAAATATATATCCAACAAAGAACTTGTATGTGTAAAGAACTCTTACTACTAAATTATAAGAAAGCAAGCAACTCAGTAAAAATGGACAGAAGATTTGAAGAGACCTTCCACTAAATAAGACGCATAGATAGCAAGTAAAAAATGCAAATATGCTCAGTGTAATTAGTTGTTACAAAACTGTGAATTGAAACCACAATAAGACACCACTACACACCTGCTATAATGGCTAAAATTAAAAAGATTGACCATATTAAGTATTGGCAAAAATGTGGGAACTTTCACAGGCTGGTGACGGCCGTGTAAAACAGCACATCTACTTGAAAATGGTTCATAGTTTCTTTTTTTATAATAATTTTGTATTATATTTTGTTAGTCACCATACAGTACATCCCTGGTTTTTGATGTAAAGTTCGATGATTCATTAGTTGCGTATAACACCCAGTGCTAAATGCAATACATGCCCTCCTTACTACCCATCACTAGCCTATCCATTCCCCCCCAGCCCCCGAAGCCCTCAGTTTGTTTCCTAGAGTCCATAGTCTCTCACGTTTCATTCCCTCTTCTGTTTACCCCCCTTCATTCTTCCCTTCCTTCTCCTACCG
Source organism: Ailuropoda melanoleuca (assembly GCF_002007445.2). Classification (NCBI taxonomy): domain Eukaryota; kingdom Metazoa; phylum Chordata; class Mammalia; order Carnivora; family Ursidae; genus Ailuropoda; species Ailuropoda melanoleuca. The sequence goes on along the minus strand of NC_048227.1, from coordinate 107,339,250 downwards.
ATCTTCCTGCTATTTCTTATGTTCCATAAATGAGTGTGTTTCATAGTTTCTTAAACAACTACAGACATATCTTCCATGTGATCCAGACTTTCTAATCCTAAATGCTTGCCCAAGAAAAACAAGCATCTTGTTCCACAGAATACAGGCATACAGTGTTCACAGAAGCTATATTTGTAGTGCTCAACAGCTGAAAACATCCCAGATGCCCTTCCACAGGTGGATAAATAATCATATTTTGGTATAGCCACATGATGGAATATTACTCAGTGATAAAAAAGAACAAGCTATTGAGAAATGAAACAGCACTGAAAGATCTCAAAATAATTATATCACATAAAAGAACCCAGACAACAAAAAGTACATGGTCTGTTATTTCATTTATATAAAATTCCGTTAAATACAAGGTAGTATTTAGTTTCAGAAAACACACCTGTGGGTGTAGGGTGGGAGCCGGGACAGAGATGGAGCACAACGGGTGTGCCGGAAACACTCATTATCCTGCTTGTGGTGACTTCCCGGGAGTGTGCATGTGTCAAAACACATCAAATAATAAACCGAAGTCGGTACAATTTATTACATGTTATTACACACTAGTAAAGCAGTACACGTTTACAATAAAAAGGAAGGTTTCAGATGTGCAGTGGAAGGGTTTGGGAGGATAGAGAATTGGGTCAGGCTGGGGAGTGCTTGGAGCAGGGAGCGCTCAGCATCTGGGTGAGGGGTGCCTGGGCTGACGGAAGAGAATTGGGATGTGCGGGTTGATAGGTCTAGTGATGGTGACCTGCTGGGGTAGGCAGGTGAGCCCTTTAGGCTGCATGTCTGAGAACACTGGCCCCGCCCAGGATGGCAAAGCCTCCCTGAGGCATTGTTCTGTCCAGCAGGGGAAGGGCTCTGGGAGGACCTTCTCCACCTGTAGAGGGGAATCATGGCGGGGAGGCCGCGGGGACAAGGAAGTGATCATGTGACAACCACTTTACACACAACATACATATTCATATGTGCACACCCACACACATGTGCACATTACACATTCACATGTATACACACACACATATGCATACACACTACACACATTCACGTATGCATACATAACACAAATACGTATTCATATATGTACACATGCACACATACACATATTCATATAAACACACAACAGTGCATGCACATCACATATTTATATAATACATACGTATGAGAGTTCGTATATGCATCCACATTCATATCCGTAATACCTCCACATACATGTACACACACACAGTGATACACAAGGACACAGGATACACATTTATATGCATACACGTATGCATACTCATACACATATATACACACACACATAATATACATATTTAAATGCATGTACTCATATTTATGGTCATATACATGTACATATATATACACACACCACACATATACTTTTAACGCTTATTACAATCTTGCCATTTGCCTCTCATCCCCATTTTGCCATAGAGGAAAATGCATCTCAGAGAGGCTAGCAAATTTGGCCAGTAACAACTGACAATACTAATTAACTAGTAATAAACCCGTGTAGTCCCGATCTTCCGCCACTGAAAGTCGGCCTGGAGACCCCTTCAGAAAACATTCACCAGCAGCAGCAGTGCTGAGAGCCGCTGCCCGCTGAGCGCCAGGCTGGCTGCACCCTGGAGCTCCGGGGCAGACCCTGGGGCGGGGGCTGCGGGCTCACTGCTGCCCGGCTCCCCGCACCTGCTCCCCCCAGCTGCGGGCAGCGTGCAGCTCTCCCGGCTCCGGACCTGGCAGGTGTCACGTACCACCGCCCTCCCGGCCGTGACTCAGCTGCTCCGCGCCCAGCGTTGTGCCCCACGCTCCCCTTTGGAACCTTGGGGTGAGACCAGCTCCGCGTACCCCATGTACTCCTGCAGCAGCGTGACTCCTCCGACGGATGGTACAAGGGGCTTGTTTCTGAGAAGGCAGGTCAGCTTCATGGAGACGACACACAAACAAACTTGTATTTTGTTTCTAAGTTGTTTGTCGTCCCTCGTGTCTGTTGGAAATCGGGATGGGATTGGACGTGCAGGCGGGAGCAGACTCGTCTGACTCAGCGGCTTGAGAAGGCGCTAACTTTCACACAGCCCTCATACTTGGCGACCCCTCCTCCCAGGGACGCGGTAGCATGCTGACTCAAGTAACCCGTAAGCAAGTGCCGCGCGGGTTCCCCCACCCCATCCCCCGCGCTTCCCAGGCGGGGCCCTGAGCCAGCCCCGGGCCACCGCCCGGGCGCATCTCTCCTCCTCGGCACCCGCTGCACGAACCCCAGGTCCGCCCAGGCTCTTCTCTTCCCTAAAGAAACCACCACCGAGGGAAGTCTCTGCAGCAACCTTCGTGAAGCGTTTAGCGTGGTCTTTGTGCAAAGGGCCCCTGTTGCTGCAGCCCGCGGGCAGTGATCCTCCCTCCCCCCCGCCCGGTCACTCCTGCAGCCACCGTGACGACTCATGGCCACCGTCATCACCACCCCCCCCCCATAAAGTGATGCCAGTGGAAATGTTCCTCTGGGGCGCAGCCACCTGAGCGCTCTGTGGGGCATCAAGAGGGAACCACCTTGTGCCCGGGGTGCCAAGGCTTCTGGCACTGCAGCCCCGAGGCGAGGTTTTGGTGAAAGAGTGGCCAAGGTTTGCTGAGCTGAGGGGCGGTGAGCACAGGCAAACGGGTGGAGCTAGGGGAGAAACGACACAATTTGCAAAGTGGGTTTGTCAAATAGCCATTTAGAGAAGTTGGAGCTGGGAATTGTTGGGGCCTGGAGAGGTCCTGCAGTCAAGGAAGGAATGGATCAGGTAATTCAGGACTCCCCGAGGTACTCAGAAGTGGACTTGGTATGTGAATGTGAGGCACTAGTAGTGTCAGATCAGCAAGGCCCGGAGAAGCGGGCACGGACCGAGGACTGGCCGTCAGGAAGGACAGGGAAGGACAAAGCAGCAGTGATGGACTGCAGGAGGAGGGAGGGGAGCACTCCACTAAGGAGAGAGGGTCCCCAGAAGCAAAGTGCCGCTCAGGAGCACAAGGGCTAAGTGGTGGAGCAAACCCATAGGAACCAGAAGAACAGCTCCGTTTTTCTCCTGTTTATTCCGTTCTTATTCATCTTGCTCCCTGTCCTGTTTCCTTAGATGTTCAGTACCAGATCTAGAACCAGGAGCCCACAGGAACCTCCCGGGTGTGCCCCACAATCTAGCCTGCCCTTTGGAGGCCGTGAAGCAGTTACTAAGAGCTGAGAGGAAGCCGGGATTACTCCCCGTGCCTTCTCCCTTAAGGTTTAAAAAGGACACAGGAAGCCTGCCTATGTGAAGACTCGGGGTCTGCAGCTGTTTTTCTGCCCCTGTTTGGACCAATCCACATCCACCCCTGCGGATCAGAAAGTGGAAAAGATGTGAAGACTTTGTCTTGGGCAGCACATGAAGTTCGAAGTAAGGAGAAAGTAACAGTCTCCATAGGAATCCAGAGAAGTTGGACGTGTCTGGGGAAAAATACTGCACGGTTGCTAGGATCCGGCTGTGTTCAGTTGAAGCTATGAGTCATCAATATGGACAAAAATAATTCACGCCATGTGCGGAGCCCAAGCAGAGATTCTCACTGCACCTTCCCGAGTGGGCAAGGGGTGTCTCTCTGTGAATATGAGGACATTTCTCACCACGGAACTAATGCTTGTTCAAAGGGTTTCTCTCTCTCTCCGTTCCATCAGCCTGCCCCTGCCTGGTTCCCAGGGACAGAGGGCATCCGGCAGAAACGTTTCCCTCTTTGGATGCATCTGGCAGTGGAGTAAAGAGTACCTCTGTGAAGCAAATGGATTTACGAACACTGGAAAGTTCTTCAAACCAAGAGCTTTAATCCTGGGATCTATGGGGGTCCAGGGACATTTGAAGGCTTATAAAATTGATGGCATTTTTTTGTGTTGTTTTTTTCTTGTGCACTTTCCTGTTAATAATCTGTTAGAAAAAACATATACACAAAAATTTCAAAGAATAGTGCAATAAACACTTTAACATCTATCATGCAGCTTACAGAACAAACTCTTGCAAGAATAGTTGAAGTCACCCCTCTATACCTCTCCCTATTATGTTCTCCATGCTTCTGACTGTAGGAAGCCATTCTCCTGAATTGGGTGTTTGTAATAAACTTTATCCAGCTTATCCTGGTATTGAAACCTTATATAGCCATTACATATCTATTGAAATCAAGAAATTAACAATGGTACAATACTAGTAACTAAACCTCAGAACTGTTTTGAATTTTGTTAGTCCAAAATAAACACATAAAGCTGCCAAGTCTGTTGTGTACAAATACGAATTTACTAATAGCGCATTTTTCTAGAACTTGAAATTCTGGGTATGTGCACATTAAATATTGATAGAAACTACAACGTTGTCCATGAAAGAGGCTGCATCAATCTACATGATCTCCTTCAGCAGATAGAGTCCCTACTTAACACATCCTGTGAGCACTGCGTTCTGCAAGCTTTTAGACATTATCATTGTGCTGGTGAAAATGATACCTCAGCTTTTCAATAACAGCCTGAATGAGTTAAAATTCGCATGCTATGGATTCACCGTATTCAGTGTACAATTCAGGGTTTTAGTATATTCGAGACTGTGCAAGTAGCACTACCGTCTAGTGTTGGGATGTGTTTGCCGCCCACGGGTGTCAGCTGTCACTCCACATTCCTCCCTCCCCCCACCTCCTGGAAACCACCAATCTGTTTTCTATCTCTGTGGATTTGCCTGTTCTGGACATTCCATATACACGGAACCATATGCTATGTGTCCTTTTGTCATGGCTTCTTTCACTTAGCATCATGTTTTCGAGATTCATCCGTGTTCTAGCAGGTGTCAGGGTTTCATTCCCGTCTAGTGATGAGTAAAAATCTGCTGAACTAATACACCGTATTTTGTTTATCCACTCGTCCTCCAGTGGACGTTTGAGTTGTTTCCACTCTTGGAATGTTGTGAATAATGCTGCTATGAACATTTACGTGTAAATTTTTGTGTGGACATATGTTTCCCTTTCTCTTGGCCATATTCCTAGAAGGAGAACTGCCGGGTCATATGGTGACTCTATATTTAATGTTTGAGGGACTGCCAACATGTTTCCCAAATTGCTGTAACATTTTGCAATCCTGTTAGTGTTGTGTGAGGCTTCCAAGTCATCCCCATTCTTGCCAACCATTGGTATTGTCTTTCTTTTTAAAGTCTTAGCCATCCTAGTGGACATAAAATGGTACATCGTTGTGGTTTTGGTTTGCATCCCCCTACTGACTAATTATGTCTAACATCTTCTCATGTGTGTTATGTTTGTGTTCCCTAAAAATTCACGTATTGAAATCCTAATCCTCAATGTGATGATCTTTGGAAGGAGGACCTTTGGGAGGTGGTTAAATCATAAAAGTGGAGCTCTCATGAACGGGATTCTTGCCTATATAACAGAGACCCCAGAGAGCTCTCCTGCCCTTTCTGTCATATTAGGAAACAGCGAGAAGACTTTAGCTCTTACATTTTGATCTCAGATACATTTTGAGTTAGTTTTTGTGTATGGTGTGGAATCAACTTCATCTTTTTTCTTTGTTTGGCATGTAAATATCAAGTTGTTCCAGAATCATTTGTTGAAAAAACTATTCTCTCCCATTTTGTTGTGCTGGTGTCCTTGGTAAAAATAAACAGGAAGCTTACTCCATTTCGTGTCATTTCTCCAACTCTTTTTACTCCCCTTCAAAAACCACCTGCTTTGGTTTATTTTTCAAAGTATTACCTTTTTTGTTTTGTCCAGAGTTTTTAGTTTTAATCAGCAGAAGAACAAATAGTAGTGAGCATATACTGTTAGGGCAAAACTCCTTCTAAAAGATAAGCTGCACACAAATGATTGTAGCACCTTTATTCATAATTTCACAAACTTGGAAGCAACCAAGAGAATTGTCATTGTCTGACCTGTGAATCCCTGGAAAAACACAGAGCTTGTCTTTATTTGACCTGACTCAGAGCTTGTTCAGTGGTGATGGCCCTATCCTCAGGGCATTTGTCAAAAACAGTCAACTGCAATCGTTTAGCATCACAGCTGCCTGAGGTGGGAACGCTAGTTCTTAGAAAAAGTGTGTTGGTGGCTTGATAAGACAAAACATCAATATTCCTCAAGAGATTATGATGGAACCCAGAGTCAAAACAGCATAGCATTCACATGCCTGAGATATAATCCAAAATTGCTTAACATACCAAGAATCAGGAAAATATACTCTCAAGTGAAAAAGCAATAAACAGATGCCAACTACAAGATATCCAGACATGGAGATTATGAGGCAAGGACTTTAAATCAGCTATTATCACCATGCTCTATGAAGTAATGGTAAACGATCTTGAGAAAAACAGAATGATAGAAGTTCATAGCAGAGAAATTAAAATTATTAAAATGAACCAAAAGGAAATTTCAGAAAAATAAGCTTACTGAAGTTAAAAATTCACTGGATGGGCTAAACAGCAGAATGGGGAGGACAGAATAAACTGTCAGTGAACTTAAAGGTAGATCTATAAAAATAATCTAATCTGAAGAACAGAGGACTATTATCCAAAGGAAAAAAAAAAAAAGAAAAAGACAGAATCTCAGGGAGCTGTGAGACTGTGAGGAAATGTCAAAAGGTCTAAAACATGTGTCACTAAAGTTCCAGAGAATCCAGAGCACCCAGAAAAAGAGATTGGTGCAGAAAAAGTATTTGATGAAATAATGCTGAAACGTGGTGAAAGATGCATATTTACAGACCCAAAAAGAACCCCAAATAAGATAAGCTCAAAGAAAACAGTGCCTAGACATATCAGAATCCAATTGTTGAAACCCAAAGATAAGGAAAAATCCTTTAAAGCAGCTAGAGAAAAATGGCACAAATCATATGGGGAAACAATAATTTGAATAACCACAGCTGTCACATTAGAAACCATGAAGAGCACAAGATAATGGATTAACATATTCAAAATGCTGAAAGAAAAGAACTGCCACTCCAGAATTCTATATTAGCCAAAAATATCTTTCAGGAATGAATGCAAACTTAAGATGTTCTCAGGTAAAGGAAAACTGAGAAAACATCACTAGTAGACCAAAATGTGAAACACAGTTTTTCATGCTGAAGGAAAATGGTCCTTGAGAGAAACTTGAATCTTCATGAGTAAAGGAAAAGTCATGACAAATAGTGTGGGTAATATACATGCCTATATTTCTCCTCTGAATTTCTTTAAACACTTATGACTATTGAAATAAAAAAGTATAGTATGGTCTGGTGGGATTTTCAGTGAATACAGACATCATACTCAGACAACTCAAACATAGAGATCAATGGGATGGTGGTGGTAGAGGGACCAATAAGTCTACATGTTTTCTACATTTTACTTGGAAGTGGGACATTAACTGTAACTCAAATGTAAAAAAAAATGGGTATGTATATTTTAATCTATAAAGCAACAGCTAAAAACAAGGCATATAGCTGAAAAGCCCATAGATTAATTAAAATGGAATACTAAAAATTTAGATTATCCAAAAGAAGGACGGAAATGAGGATTAGAGGAACAGGAGCAGAGGGAACAAATAGAAGACCAAATAATATGGAAATAATATATAATATAGAAGACCAAAATCCAATCATGTCAACACTTACATTAAATGTAAATGGTCTAAAGCCAGAGATGATGGGGGGGAGCACCAGAGATTGTCAAGTGGATAAAAAACAATACTGAACTATATGTTGGCTATAAGAGACACTTTAATAGAAAGACAAAGGTAGGTTGAAAGAAATGGAACAAAAAAGATATACCATGAGCAAGCATTAAGCATAAGAAGGTTTGCATAGTTATTGTAATATCAGAGCATTACCAGAGACATTTCATTATCATAATCATAAAAATTACAACTCATCAGGAAGGCTTAGTGAGTCAATATTTTTGTATTTAATAACAAAACCTCAGATACTAAAGCAAAAATAGACAGAATTGGGAATTACAGATAACTCCACAATTAGAGCTGAGAGTTATTATACCTCTTTCTTCAATTGGCAGAACAAACTGACAAAGAATCTATAACTATGAAACCACCTGAACAAGACTATCCACCACCTTTATCTAATTGATATTGATTACTACTACATTTGACAATCACAGAATAATACTCTTTTCCTGTGTACATGACACATTCACTAAGAGAGGCAATATGGAGGCACACAAAACAAGACTTGATACATTTAAAAGGATCAAAATCTTGCAAAGTGTATTCTCTGAACACAATGGAATTCAATTAGAAATCAATAACGATAAAATATCTAGGAAAACCCCTAAATATCTGAACACACTAATAAATAATTCATGGGCCAAAGATGAAACCAAGGGAAAATTAGAAAACATTTTGATCTGCAAGACAACAAAATACAACATATCTAAATTTGTGGGATGCAGCTAACGCTGTGTTTAGAGAGAAGCCTGTAGCTTTAAATGTCTGAGTGAAGAATCTGGACTTGTGGGGAAGGTCTATGAGATGTGGAATTATTAGTCATTAGCTTACAGGTGTAATGAGCTACAACTGCACAGGAAACACCAGCTGCAAAGAGCATAAACAGATACAGAAAGAAGGGTAGGAGAGAAGCACGTGGGTGTAGTAGGTCCTATTAGCTTCTGAATTAATTCCATCAGCCACTGGGGCAAACACAGCAACAACTGTCCCCGACTGGGCCAACAGTTGTGAAATTCGCCCAGCGGTAGGCCTTTGGCTGCAATACCTGAAAAGGCCACACGATGGCGAAACAACCCAGGCAAAGCCTAGCAGGTCACTGAAAATTACACCCTCTTCTGTGTGTGAACATACATACTCATCCATTCACCAAACTGCTTATTGGTTCAACTAATAGTTATGGAGCTGCTACTGCATGCCAGGTCCTGGCGCTACCACTGTGAACAAGACACTTTTCTTCCCAGATGTGGGATTGGGGTGCAGGAAAAAGCCAAGTCGAAAAGGATAATTCAGAATGTGGTTAAGATTTGAAGACAATAGATGTGGGCATCCTGGAGAGCAAGTTGTTGATGGTGGAGAAGCAGAGCTGTGGACAGGACACAGCTGTCACTTGGTCAAGACCACAGGGAGTGGACGGCCAGGACTGTGCACCATTCACGCAGCCACTTACAAGGGCGCTCCACGAGCTCCACGCACACATTCAATCACATTGACAGCTCTTGTCATCTTTCAGCATTGAGATAAACAGCTGTTGTTTTGCCTTGCTGTGGTTTGACTTTCCTTCTGATGTATGAATCCAGTTTATCTGTCAATCCTCTATCCCTCTGTCTCTAGCCATCCATCTCCCTGTCCATCCATCTCTCTGGAGCCCATTCCAGCTGGGAATCAACCTCCCATCTGCATCTTCCCTAGAACCAGAGAGGTGGGCATCCCCCTGTATTTTGAAATGCTTGTCTCAAGCAATAAAAATTCAGAGTTTAAATATAGGTAGATTGGGACGTGCTCAGTGACAGAAGAGTGCAGAATAAGAAACCGTATTTTGAGTTGCAGGTGAAGAAAGTTGGGTTGCTGTCTGCAGAGAAGAAATCTCAGGGTTTTGGGGCAAAGTCGGGGCAAAGCAAGAGCCTCTGTATCTGGAGTGATCATATGAAGAATGGGGAAAGTGCCTGCTCCTGGCGACCTCAAGGAACAGAACTGAAAAAGGCTGTAGGAAGCCAGTTTTGACGGGATAAGAGATAGGTCTTTCTTCATGGTAGCTAGGTAAAGGTGTATTGCCCTGCACACGGGCATTTAGAGGGGGGTGCTGGGGCTGGGTGCTAAACAGTAGCTAATGAATGAAACGTAACTTTTGAGGTTATCATCCTGAAATTCTCGGATTTTTAAAAGAAATTGAGACAGGGTACTGTAGAAAGAGGAGTCAAGGAAAGAAACCAGACAAGTTGGCAAAGTTCAGAGTAAAGCAAGAAAATACAAAATGGGGTCAGGAAGCCAAGGGAAAGGGCTCGGGTACTGGGAGCTGCCCAGGGCTGCTTAGTGTCGTCCAGGTGAGACGGGAGACAGAGGAAACCACTGGCTATCTATCTGTATTTGTCTATCTATCTATCTATCTATCTATCTATCTATCTATCTATCTATCTATCATCTACCTACGGATTGTCACTGGGACCCCTGCACTTCGGTATAATAGGATGATTGCAGCCAGATGGCAAGGGGCCCAAGAAAGGGGCTGGCAGAGCGGGTAAATAGCAAAGGACCCTATGCATATGCGTGTGTCAGAAAGAGGCAAAATGGGCCTGGAGCCGACTGGGAGGCAGGACGGAGATAATGTGCTTTTGTTTCTTCAATTGTTTGTTTAAGGATTTTGCGAGTAGAGAGAATTTACCCAGCAGAGTAGATGGCCAGGGAACCACTGAAGATACAAGTAATTGTGGAAAGACTTGATTTATAAAAGAAGAGACCTATCAGTGTGACGGGGGATTGCATCAACATGTCTGGGTCAAGGAAAGGTGCTGTGTGACGGGGAATTGCATCAACATGTCTGGGCCAAGGAAAGGTGCTGTGTGCTATGCCGTCGCGGCCGGACTGAGTGTGGAAAAGGCGGCTGAGGAGCAGGTGGAGGAGGGACCAGAAATTAAAAACCAAACCTGGATTTGAACTCTAGCTCGACCTCCTACAATGGCCAGGATCTTGGGCAGTCATGTGACTAGAGAAATCTTGGATTCCCATCTGTCGATAATAATCGAACGATTGCTACTATTTGTTTACTGATGACTAGCCCTGTGCGAAGTCGGTGATTCCCATGTATCAGCTCACGGAAGTCTCTAACCGTGCAGCCGGTGAAATGATCTCCCAAGGTCACGGAGACCAACTGGTGCCTCTCCCTCTAGACGCCGGAAAACAGGGCCTCCCCTGCTGTCTGCCTCTCACAATTGTTCTAAGGGTTATGAAATAATGGATATTCAATGTATTGTGATTATTATGTGGGATTATGACCTCCCATGATCTGATAAATATGTTTCCATTAATATAACCCAATGTTCCAAGTGACCATGTTTCACAGTAAGCACATGATTAAAGTCTGGGGGTATTTGATTGATTTGAAACATCTGTGAACAAGTTTACCATAAGGCATTTAGAAAGATAATGGAATGAGTCCTTTGTAATGTGTATGATGTCATCTCACACTTGACGCTGACTCTGGGTAAAGTGCCCTCTGTTGAGAAGAGCTTAACCGCTGACCTGGAGCTCACTTTATACTCCTCCAACTGTAAAGAATATTTGTTCTGTTTTCTTTCAGTCTCTGGGCCATGTTGTGTCCTTTCATGCACGGTTACTCCCCTAGCCTCCGCCACTGTGTGTGGGAGCCAACACAACTTAACCTCTGCCCCGCTCTCCTCCTCCCTGGTACGCACAGCGGGAAAATACATCAATCGCCTGGCCTCTTGTTCCAGAAGCCTCTGTGATTCTGAGCAGTGTACACGCTATTTCAGACACTGAAGCCCCCGACAGGGCTGTTTCTGGGTCTCTAACTCCCTCCTGTGGATTTGCTGCTGTTAACCTTCTGCGCGACTTTGCTCAGATCCTCCTGCTTGTTCATGGTTTACCAGTTGCACCCACACCGATGTGTTAGGTCGCGTGCAACGTGCCCGGGGAGAAGCAGGGTCTCAAGCTCCCAAATCCGGGGATTTACATGTTTACCTTTTCTCACGACGAAGCATCCGGCATGGTGCTGGTGTTTCCCCTGCTGCTGGCAGTGCCTTGGATGGCAGGAACTAGAGAACCGTCAAGAAAAAACAGTGAGTCGTTTATTGCTTTAAAATATGCAACCAAAAAATAAATAAATAAGTAAAAATAAAATATGCAACCAAAGCCAAGAGAGGTGATTTAAGTTGGGCTTCACAGCCTGAAAAGGGCTAAAATTATTTTTTAAAAACTGATGCTACGGTGCTTTTATGCACTTATGGGAACATAGTTTTGGGGCCATAAAATGCGTCAGTGGCCTTGCCAGATGATAAGGATGAAATGTGGGCAAAAATAAAATGGTTCATGTCTTTGTGAAGCTCACAGTCAGTGGGACAGGCCAGTGTTGGTGACGTCACTGAGGGACGAAATGCCACACGGACTGGGGCCGGCCGCACGGAGCAGAATGCCTGGGTCAGCGGTGGCTTCTCAGAGTGAAGGCTGCCCCCGTCCCGGAGATCACGCCTGCAGGAAACTGCAGCTGACCCAGATTCTCCTACGTCCTTCCCCACTGGTCTCTCCAGCAGATGCCTGTCCGCAGTGTTGGGGGCAGAAGCAGCAGCCCAGAATTCATCGGGGCCCCTGGATTCCATAAAATCGCTGACCTTCCTGCCAGGCCCCCGCTCCCGCACGTAAGAGAGTACTTTATAAAGATAATGCAGGCTTGTTATTTTAAGGGAATGCAAACAAGGTACCTCTAATTGTATAGATAATGCGTAGATACGTAGACAATTCAAGTGAAACAGAGAATTAAAAAGAAGAAATTAAAAATCATTAAAAAACCTTGCAGCCACTGTCATGGTTCAGTAAACTTCCTCTCCAGAGTTCTCTTTGTACACATACAGATGTGTTTTTTAAAACTTTATTGAAGAATAATTGACAAATGTAATTGTATGTATTTAGTGTACAACGTGACGATTTGATACATGTGCATTTTAGAGTGATTACCGAGATCAAGGGAATTAGCCCACCCATCACCTCACCTAGTTGACCTGAGTGTGTGTGTGAGTGTGTGTGTGTGTGAGTGGTCCGAACACTTGAAATCTACTCTCAACAATTCCAAGCACACAATACCGAATTATTAGCCAGAGTCATCATGCTGCACATTAGAACCTCAGAGCTGACTCTTCTTACGACTCAGCGTTTGTACCCTCTTAACTGGCCCTGGGAGTATTTTTTTCGATTCCATGTATAAATGATATCATACAGCTTATTGCACTTAGTCTAATCCCAGCCAGATTTATCCATGTTGTCACAAATGGCACATTTCCTTCTTTTTTATGGCTGAATAATATTCCATTGTGTATGTGTGTGTGTGTGTGCATGTGTGTGCATGTGTGACATTTCTTTATCCATTCATCATCAAAGGACATGCTGGTGGTTTCCATGACTTGGCTGTTGTAAATAATGGTGCAATGAACACGGGGCTGTAGATACCTCTTCGAGATACTGATTTCATTTCCTTTGCATATATACTCAGGAACGGGATTGCTGGATCCTGTGGCAGTTCTAGGGTTAATTTTTGGATGCACGTCCATTGTTTTCCATAGTGTGTGCAGCCATTCACATTCCCGCAAAGAGTGCACAAGGGTTGCATTTTCTCCTGTCCTTTCAATAATGGCCACCCTACCTGGTGTGAGGTGACACTTTGCTGTGGTTCTGGTTTGTGTCTCGTGACGGCTAGCCGTGTGCCTGTCGGCCATCATGGTCTTGTTGGCAGGAATGTGGGTACACGTGTTGATATCAATTGGATGTCTCCTTGGAGGGTCGTTCTCTTCCCGGTACCACATATGCCCTGGCTTCTCACCACCTCAGTGCTGCCAGAGGAGGACCCTTCTCTCTACCGTGTGTCACGTTCCACTGAGGATGTAGTCCCCTGGCAGGGAGCCAGTCCTACGTTGATGGACATGAATTCACTTCCAATTCCTCATTATTTTAAAAAATGCTAAGGTGAGTGTCTCTGCATATACACCTTTATCTCTTACAGGTAAGTCACCAGATTCTGTCCTTACTTTTAGTAAGCACAGGGAAAGAAGGCGGTGGGAGGACCTCACTTCACTTAAGCTTAGCAAGGGACATTCCCACACCCTTTGCCTCTCCTTTCTCCCATCTACAGTTCAGGAATTCTCCCAGTAAAGCCAACTGGCCTATCATAAAGGGGTTGCATTTCACCAAGTACAGGAAGACTAAATACCTAGTGGCCTGGGTTCTCATTATTTCCGGTAATTCATTTTTCTTGTTCCTATTCTCCGTCTATGGTACAGCAGAGAAGACTTTCATTTAGGGGATTTGTAGAGGGAAAAGCAGGGGCTCAGCAAGGAGCCTTGGGGTGAAGGCATCCTGGTAGGGTGGGGTATCTCTTGATCAGGGAATCCTGCAGCCCTCAGGTCCCGGACACCTGGGCAGGGCTGTGCCTTGGAAGAGCATCTTACTGGGCTGTAGAGATGCTAAAGCTGTTCTGATCGTCAGGCTTTTGAAAAGAACCTGTATTGCCCTGCTCTCTCTAGGGGTCAATTAGCAAATAGAAAGCTATGGGTCACTCATTTTGTGCTGTCATTTGTCCTGCAATGAACTCTATCCACCGTGCATGGGTTCTTTTCTGAACCTAAGGCGGATTCCTGGTTTTGCTGGTTTGAGACAAATGTAATGCCAGGGCAGATGACTGGGGCAGCCACCAAGGGGAGCCCCAGCTCACCCCGGCAGACCTGGGTCACTCTGGGAGAGCCTTTGGGATGGGGTGCAGAATTTACCTCGCTAGAGGACACATAGCCCTGGGTTTCCCAAGGCATAACATGAAGACACTACAAACTTATCATTTTTCATTGAGAAATAGAATTGGTGAATTGTATCTTTCAATTGGAGTAAAACGATTTGTTCTGCAGAATGGAGTTGCATAAGTAATTCGGTTTTAAAGGGAAAGTGGATAAAGACTGACCAGGCTTGCTGAGCAGGGCTCTGTTAACTGTGGGTTGTGACTTTGCCTTTCAAGCTTCTGATTGTTCAGGAGGGAGGAAGCCTTGACTCAGGACTTTTTAATGGGATCGCATCAGAGTTCTGCTGAGTCTATGCAGCGAACTTTCTGGAATGAAGGGGGGATAGTTCTCTCCCACGCACGTGGTTTTGATTAAGAACAGTCCTGCCGCTGGCATTAGTCTGGTTTCAAATTTATAGACAACCGCCCTTCTGGGGCATGAAAATACATTTTCTGTTTATCTTCCAAATTTCTCCTGTGAGATCGTTGGTTGTCTCCAACATAGTGATGTCCAGTGGCCTCGGGAACCACTGGAGGTTAGTTGACAGTAGAAGCCACATCAAGTCTCCTAGGTTTGGACTCTTTGTGTGTGTTTTTTTTAATTTGGCATTTACTTTATTTAAAATATTTGCATAAGGTAAAATTCACCTTTCCTGGGGTACGGCCGTGTGGGTTTTAGTACATATGACTTTCGTAACCAGCAGCACCAACAGGATATGGAGCCGCTCTAACACACAACGAGTTCCCTCGTGCTGCCCCCATCGCTAGCACCCCCGGGGGTCTCTGGCCCTGTGCGTGCTCCTGGCCCAAGTGCCATACAGTGGAGCCACGCGGTATGTCCACACGACGCTGGCTTCCTGCGTTGTCAGCGCAGTGCGCTGTTTGCTGTCCATCGCTGGGTGGCATCTGCGCTGTGGACAAACCACAGTTTGCTTGTCCATGTACCACTGAAGGCCATGTATGTCGCTTCCAGCTTTTGGCAATTATGAATAATGTTGCTATAAATAAGCTTGCACAGGTTTTTGCGTAAAGATACGTTTTTCATTTCTCTGGGAGAGAGACCTAGACATAGGCTACCTACAGGCTGGGCCATGGAACAAGTGAAGGCCCACCTCCCTAAGCAGCCGTCTGGCCTTCCTGACCACGTTTCCTTCTTTGTCCTTCCCTTGGGTTGTCCCGTTCATTTCCGGTGTTCACATGCGCTCGGCCCACTGAGAAGTTCCAAAGCATTGCTCTAGCTCAGACATTCCTTTTGAAACACACTTTGGATTATGACGTTGCCTTATGAATATAGACACCTCAACAGCAGTCAGCACAGGCGGCTCCGACGTGACCCGTCCAGAAGGAGCTCTTGTGTCTTCCTCCTGAGCTGAGCTGTTTGCTCCCCATCTCGGTAAACGACACTGCCTCCACCTACGTCCTCAAGACACGGGCTCACTTTGACTTGGCTCTTCCACTCCCCCTCTTCTTATTTATCAATAAATCCTGTTGATTCAATCTTCAAAATATGGCTTAGGACCATCCACTTTTCTCTGTCCACACTGCCATCTCTGTCCACACTGCTGTCTCTGTCCACACCACCGTTGTCCTGAGCTGGATCATCTCAGCACCTTCCTGACTCGTTTGCCTGTTTTTGTTCTTGCTTTGGTCATTAACCCAGTCTCCAAATAGTAGCCAGAATGAACATCTAAAGGTGTAAGTCAGGGGCGCCTGGGTGGCACAGCAGTTGAGCGTCTGCCTTCGGCTCAGGGCGTGATCCCGGTGTTGTGGGATCGAGCCCCACATCAGGCTCCTCCACTGTGCCTGCTTCTTCCTCTCCCACTCCCCCTGCTTGTGTTCCCTGTCTCGCTGGCTGTTTCTATCTCTGTCAAATAAATAAATAAAATCTTTAAAAAAAAAATAAAGGTGTAAGTCAATCAGATGACAACACACCCCTCAAACCCCCAACGGCCTCCAGTGCAATATTTGGCTCGAGCCTACCTGTCCAGCTGCAGCTCCTAGAAGTTTCTGCTCGCCCCACCAAGCACCATCTCTGGGCTGTCAGGTGTTGAAACATGCCCAGTATGTCCCTGCCGCAGGGCCAGGGGCCTGGGATGCCCCCCAATCCCATCACATCGCGTTTCTCGTCCTTCAGGCCCCCTTCAAAAGCCATCCCTGACCCATCCCCTAGCATAGATTTCTCTGCCTTTTCCTATTGGAACCTGCTTATTTCCCTCTCTGGGCTGAAAACAATCTTCAGTTTCTCAATTCTGTTCATTTTTCTTTACTAGAATGACTGGACTTTGGGCTCTGCAATGGGCATTTACCTTTGAGGGTTTCCATTCCACTATAAAAAGGAGGATTTGTCAATCAGGGTGAAAACTTAAGATATGTTAAGCGTAGAAAAGGAGCTAGTAAGCAAAAAGCTTGTTAGACACGGCAGAGCTCAGGGATCACGCCAAGCATAGGTAAGCAGTTAGCAGTGTGTGAGAGTTAACTAGGCACAAGGAGATGGGACACACGGACACCTACTGCTCACGAGCTGCCTGGGTGCTGAGCGTTCAAGATCCCCTGAACGCACGAAGGTGCCGGATATTCATGGTGCACTGAACAGCTGTGTGCGAATATCCATGATGCCAGATGTATGAGTCACTAAATACCAAGGATACACTAAATACACAGCAGTGCAGACAAATCTACACTAAATACACAATATGTGTGCTCTTAGTACTCACGAGGCCATGATTCAGCCATCCTGGCCTCGTGTTCTCTCCCCAAGATACACAAAGAGAACTTGTCCAGTGGGGCCTCTAGGTGTCATTGGCCATGGCACCTTCTTAATGTGGACCCCCTCTTGCTCAAAATTCAACTATGATCCCCATAATAGAATCATCAGGGGGAAGGAGAAAGAGACAGACAGAAAGAGAGAGAGAGACAGACAGATAGAAAAATAGACAGACAGACAGATGAAGAGGAGAGAGGGAGAAGAAGGATGAACATCGCACAGCCAGGATTCAGGGGGTAGGATCCGCCGTGCTTGTACCTTATCCTAAGTGCGCTGACTCGCCCCGGCTCATTCCTCTTGCTCCCCTAGCTGACTTTAGTAACCTGTGTGACGAGAGCATTGTATTCTGCCGGTGACCTCTGGGAGAGCTGACCCCAGAGTGTGCTTGGGGGCTCCATTGCGGGAAGGCGATCGCGCACACGACGTGCTCTCTGCTGCACCCCTCCCAGAGGGGTGACGGTCTTTGTGGTGGAACGCCCCACCGACATTCTGTCTCAAATCCCGAGGCTCAGCCAATGGGGGCCCTCCCACTGTCATCTGAAGTTAATTTGCTGAAAAGGAGTTTTAAAAATCTGCATGTGTGTTCTTTTAAAAAATGTCAGTGGCTTTTGTTATTTTGGGATTAAACATCTTTCATATTAAATTTTGCCAACATATATGCATAGTAAAGCGCTGATATATTTGACTTAAAGTGTTTTACAATTACAAAGTATAGTATCATTTAACTGTCTTTAGGGAGGGGCTCGTGGCCCCAGTAAGATGAGGGAGGCTGCCGCACTGCTTTGGGGAAACTCTCTGGTCTCAAGAAAGACACATGCTCCTTTGTGTTCTGTTGCTGCCGTGGCAAGATCCGACCCCCAGAAATGCTCTAGTGGCCAAGCTGAGAGGAAGCTAGGAACAAGGTGCAGTGGAGAAATTACTCACCAGACACCTGTGAAGGACCGTGGGACCGGTTTTTCTGGAGCTTCTGCAGTAGAGGAGAGAGACTTTACATAGGCCTGAGCTCCACTCCAAATACGGCAAAGACGACTGGGGATTCGGAGCCGATGCGCAGAGCGAGAGGTCAGGGGCTAGAAACTGCTCAGAGGAGCCTGATAGATGTCAAGGTGAGGGATTCTGGCTAAATGGACTTAGTGGGATTCTTTGCTAACATTGCGCTCAGCAGGCCAAGGGCGGGGTCGAGTCCTGGCGGAGAAGAGAGTTCAGGGGGCCTTTTCAAGGTTTGGTCAGGGACAGTCTTCCTCGGAGGATGGTGGTGTGGAGAGATCTTTCCATGTGAGACCCGTCTCGGAGAGACTGTGATTCCGGTGGGCAGTTTATGTCTGGCGTTCTCGTCGTGAGATTATGAGCTCCCGTAAGATTCTAAACCAGTTTGAATCATGTTGCTGTTGTTATTGTTTTGGTTGTTGTTCTGTTCCTTGCCACCAGAAAAGCCTAATGGCTCACACACTGACTGTTAGATACACTTCGGGTGAATAAAGAACGCGTCCACACACAGCGCTGGGCATTGGTGTTTGCAGTTAATTTGCTGAAGAGGTTTTTCTTTTATTTTTTAAAAAGATTTATTTATTTATTTTAGAGAGAGAGAGAGAGAGAGCAGGGGAAGGGACAGAGGAAGAGAGAGAATCTCAAGCAGACACCCCATGGAGGGTAGAGTCCGCCGCAGGGCTCCATCTCACGACCCTGAGATCATGACCTGAGCCGAAATCGAGAGTCAGAGGCTTAACCAACTGAGCCCCCCAGGCACCCTGCTAAAGAGGATTTAAAAACTCTATATGGTAAATCTTTTTAAAAATGGCAATGGCTTTTATTTTATTTTTATTAGACCTCTCCTATACTAAATGTTTACCAATATATATGCATAGTAGGTAAAGTGCTAATAGATTTTACTTGAATTGTTTATAATTACAAAGTATTTTCCAATAACATTGTTTAATTGGATCTGCCTTCCCCCATGAAGTACGCAGCAGGAGTTTTCACTCCCTCTTCAGAGATTTATTAAGTGCCCCTGCAGCCCGGACGCGGTGCTAGGTGCTGGCTGTGCCCCACCCCACGGAGCCTGCTCCAGAGCCGACAAATGAGCTTCTCATAATCGGAGGCGGGAGGTGGCCTAACTTCATGGCGTGTGATGTTTTGTCAAGACACAGGCATGAGAAGGCTTACTCCACCAATAGTTCAGATGCGAGGATTCCAGGCGCAGGAAATAGCCCTCAGTAGAGAAAAGCAATTTGGTGCATTCTAGGAACCAAAGAAATGCCACAGGAGCGAGTAAGAGAGAGAAAGAGTAAATCGAGATGAGGGTGGGGGGTGGATGAGGTCCGTAGCCAGGCAGAGACTTAAAGACAATAAAATGTAAGGGAAAGAGATCAATTGAGGTTGGGGGACCATAGCAAACGGAAAAACCTGTTGGGTGTTGGCATCCATCCCCACGAAAGATGAACAGCCGGGCTGAGAAGGAAGTGAGGGGATGGGCTGTCATCATTTGGGCACCGGTCTGACTGGGTTTGCCGGGAATTGGGTGTGAACATTAAGAGAAAGGGGAGATGAAGGTAATGCCTGGGTTTTTGTGTCCAGGAACTGGGTTGAACAGTGGTCCTATCGATAGACTGGGTGTCAGGTGCATGTTTGGGTTGGGGGGTGGGGTGGAATCAAAGAGTTTCTTTTCAGACACATTGAGTTTGAGATGCTTGTGATTCCTGTTGGATATTCAAATCTGATAATGGGAGGAAAATCCAGGCCAGAGATGAACACTTGGAGTCCCTAGTATGCAGATGGTCACTGAATTTCTGGGGGGAGATGAGAAGAAGAAGGCCTTAGGGCCACACGATGTTTAGGGATGGGGAAGGGGAAGAGAGGCTCACCAAGAAGACAGGGAGCCACGTGGGGGGAGCCAGAAGAGAGCCAAATGGAAGAAGCCAGGGGACAAGGGTGTTTCCAGGATGGGGTGTCAACTGGGAAGCGTGCTCCCCCAGGGAAGATCAGGGAAGATCAGTGAACTGGAGGTTGGGTGTCCACTTAACAGAGTGGCATGTTGGGGATGGAAGCTAGCCGGGGGGAAAAAGGAGTGCATGGGAGGTAGAGATGAATACAGAGCATAGACGAATCCACAGAAGGGCTTGTCCGCGAGGAAGATGGAGACAGAGGCCCACAGGATGGGGAATGACCCTGTCCTGGAGGGAGTCTCCCGGGGAAACGCAAGCGCAGACCGGCCGGTCCTCGGGCACGTGGTGGGGGGGGGGGGGCGCAGGGGGACCTGAGGACAGCCAGCATTGCCAAGTCTCAGAGCCCCGCTGATGGTCCCTGATACTGACCCTCTTACAGAGGAAGAAACTGAGTTTCACAGGTGGCATGACTGTCCACAGTCATGGGGACAGCAGGACTCAGAGGCAGCTAGCTTTCCTGCAGGGGCTCGTCCCCGATGCCGGGAGCTGCGTGCGCGGGATGATGGCTGAGGGGCATCCTCCCTCCAGGGGTGTGGGGGCCCAAGGGGAGCCCGTGGGGAGCCTCCATCCCCCCAGGCACCGGCCCCCACCGCCGCTCACAGGCAGAGGGTGCTGGCCGGCCAGCAACAGGTGGCGGGGGCCGGGCGCCCCCTCCAGGCAGCGGAGCAGGTGGTGCGGGCCAGGGGCCCCCTTGCCGGGCCGCTCTCGGAGGGCGGAAGGGGGCAGCTTCTGGATGTTTGTGCGGCCCTGACGGGCCCTGGGAGACCCTGGAGTTGAAGCTGCCGCAGACGGAAAGCAGTTTTCGTTATATGGGGTCAGGTGTGGGAAGTTTTAAACTGAAATCACTTCAAGAGAGAACAGCAAAAGATCAAGGCGAACGCGTTACCGATTGCCCCTCAGTACATTTGCAAGCTCACAGCTACTCTGACTTAATTCTGAGGTACTTTGTACATAAAACCAGGATTAGTGGGGTGTGTGTGTGTGTGTGTGTGTGTGTGTGTGTGTGTGTGATTTGGGGGGTGACTGTTAGAAAAATTCTGAACTCACGATTTCTGCCTTTCC
The DNA here is from genome assembly GCF_002007445.2 of Ailuropoda melanoleuca. Lineage (NCBI taxonomy): Eukaryota > Metazoa > Chordata > Mammalia > Carnivora > Ursidae > Ailuropoda > Ailuropoda melanoleuca. The sequence continues at coordinate 107,317,994 of NC_048227.1, read as the reverse complement.
CCCTCCCCTCCTCCCCGCACCCCTCCTCTGGGAAGTGGCAGGGCCACCTGCGATGCCGGGCATCTGGAAGGCTGACTCTGCACTCTGTCTCAGTCCCGCCCTTCTCTTGGCCCATCAAATTTTTCTAAGCCTCTATTTGTCCTGACAAGACATTCAAATTTAAAAAGATGATTCCAAATCCTTGTCAAATAAGTACGTGCAAATTTGAAGCTAAGTCCTATGTATGTCCTGTCCGTTTTAGAGGCAGTGAGGGGGGATCCCCCAGACCAGTAGTTCTGTTGGGGACAGAGGAACAAAGCCACACGGGAAGGACTGTGGGGCCAACTCTTCTCTGTTCTTATATTTCCATTTGCCGTCTGTGTGTGATTAACCCCTTTGCTAAATTTTGGGATGTGACCTGAGGTTTTCCAAAAGGCAGTTGACTTGACTCAGTTTCGAGTGGGAGCCTTTCTCCCTGCCATTGGCTCAAGTTGTTCACACTTATAGAAATCAAATGGCCGCGAACTTGCCCGGGTACGTTTTGTTTACTAGCAGGCCTCTTATTTCAGGAACTCAACCACACAGATTGAAACCGGGTTAGAATCCGTTTCAATCTAACACTAAGTAAGAACCATAGGCCACTCCCCTGGTCTGGAGGGTGGCGTGAGCTCTCGGGGGGACATTCTCACTCCGGCTTGAACCAAAAATCAGGTCACCGAAGGTGGCATTAGTAGCACACTTTTGAGTGAAACTCCAAAAAAACATTTTGGTGCTGTCGACCAATGTTGCCCTGTGGCTAGAGTTTCCAGTTCGGAGTCTGGAATATATAGCTGAGCAGAAGCCCTGGGGGTGTGACGGTCCTCTGAGGGCAACATACACATCAACCACCAGCAGCCGCTTCTCTCTCTCCCGGACACACACACACACACAGCCATGCACCTAATTCCCCCTCACAAACACACACACACGGCCTCCATGTGCACACACACACACACACACACACACGCACTTGGGGCAGTCAGGAAGGGCGATGTGGTACAAGTTTGGTGCTGGAGTAGAACGGACCTGTGGAGTGCCGGCTCCCCTCCTACCAGCAGCTCACAGACCTTTCTTGGCCCTTCGTGTGTTTAACTAGAAGATCGTGTCTACCTTGTGAAGGTCCTCTCATAAGCATCATCTTCTCCCTCTGCTGAACCTCCCCTCCGCTTTCGGGGAGCCATACTGCTGGGATGTATTTGGCTCAGGAGAGGTAACAGTTCCCCGGGCAGGAGGTGTGGTCTGAGGACATCTCGGAGCCCCTCCAGACTCCACGTTCTGCTACGCTTCCCCACATGGTCTGGACTCACTCTTCAAGTCCAGTGAATTCTTCATCATTCAGACCAAGGTAGCAGTACCTAAACATCGATTAGGTGGCACCACAGAGATAACGCTGGGGTCCTTCCCTCCTGGCCACACCGCTAGACCAGAGTCCCTGCAGTTAGGGGGGCAGCGTGACTGGCTTCTTCCTGACGGACAAGGCCATGTCCACTGTCCCAGGCCTGGTCTCCGCAATGCCACGCTCTGTCTCTCTTCCATTCTCTGTCACCTGAGCGCAGAGGACCCAGGGGCCCTGAGGCTCCAGGGGGCAGTGGAGCCACTAGACAGAAGATGCCAGGGCCCCAGAACGATGACGTGCAGCCTTCAGTTTCACGCCCACCAGAGGCAGCAGTGAGACTCGTCAGACCACCTTCTCCAACGTGGTGGCCATAGTTTCTGAATCAAACAGAGATCCATGATCTCACAGAAGTAAGCGTGCTAAAACGAACACTGGGAACTCTGGGGCACACCCTTTAAACAGGAATGATCGTCTTCTTAGCCCTTATGGATGGAACGTAAGGCCGAGGGGGTGTCAGACTGGATGTGGGGCAGCAGGAAACAACAAAGGAGACTGAAAAGCATTGCATGGCTCCTGCTGTCCTGTCTTCCTAATGCAACAATTCAACCCAGTTTGACCCCTGATAATCGCTTTGGAGTTTGCATTCTATTTCACTTTAAAATGTATTCACTGTCTTGCCGATATATTCTTTTTTTTTTTTATTAAAGATTTTATTTATTTATTTGACAGAGATAGAGACAGCCAGCGAGAGAGGGAACACAAGCAGGTGGAGTGGGAGAGGAAGAAGCAGACTCATAGCAGAGGAGCCTGATGTGGGGCTCGATCCCAGAACGCCGGGATCACGCCCTGAGCGGAAGGCAGACGCTTAACCGCTGTGCCACCCAGGCGCCCCTTGCCGATATATTCTGATTAGGTTGCCCAGGCAGCCCTACAAAGCCACCACCAACGAAAGGCCTGGCGTTGGGGCTGTCCCCGGGCCGCTCACCGTGTGGCCCTCCACGAGCGGAATCAGCATCTCCTGGGAGCTGGTGAGCAGAACAGAATCTCTGTTCTCACCCCGGCTCTGCGGACTCAGAACCTGCAATGCTACAAGATACTCAGGGGATTTATATGCATGTTAAATTGGAAAATTTAATGTTTTGGTTTTTTCCCCCCTGTTCACACCTTACAATGTGGTGGTATCGGGCCACCCGTTTGATGAACTAAGAAATCGAAGCACTGAGAGAGAAAACGTGTTTCTGCCCGAGAGCAAGAGCTATTCCTGAACTCTGCCGTGGAAGTCCATGAGTTTTATACGCTGAAAACCTCTGATGTTTATCACGATCTGTGCCATCACCTGGTTGCCTTTCTTGGACTCAGAAGTGCGTCTCTGACCCACCTGGTGCCTGGAATGAGATGATCTGTGTTTCTTTCCATGAGAGCCCAGAACGTCTGGAAACCACAAAGCTGGCCACTGGTGTCCTGAAAAGTGGCTGCTGTCACAGCACCTGCCTTAAATGGTTCCCCGTTCAGCTTCTGCAGGTGCGTGGCTCTTCGCAGAGTCTATTACAGCTTTGCGCCGCTGCAGGATTTCAGCCAATGAGGTTTATTCAAGGCGCGATCACTGCTAATTGAAAACAAAGCGCAGATTACTACCGCTCGCCTGCGTGGGGGACAGAAGTGTCTCTTCTCTGCCCTCGCTTTCAGGCCACGCAAACAGGAGCAGATGTCTACCTTTCGACTAGCTCTGAAAAGGTATTTGGAGGCTTGTAAAAATGACCAATCATGTGGCATGACTAATTTGGGGGAAGTTGGGTTGTTTACTTTTTCCAATAAAGATTCTGCCCACATTTATGGGAAAACCTAATAGCCGTGTCTCTTAGAACATGTGGACTTCTTTCCTCCACAAAAAGGTGTGAGTCAGCACTTTACCAACCATAATAGTTCCGGGCAAGCTTTCAAAGTTTCAGAAAGGCAGTCGATTTTATAATATCGATTCCAAAATTTTGATTTTTTTTCCTTCCCCAAGCTGTTTTAACAGTCAACAAAATTGGTCAGAGGCGCTTGCTAAGCAACCCAGAACTATTCTTAAAGATATTTAAAGATTTCCTCTTTTGTTAAAAACAGATGCAGAGGCGAAAGAAAGAAGCAGAAAATAGAAGGTTGGAGAAGGCCTAGCATTTGCAGCCCTTAGATTCAGAAAGCAGCAAAGGAGGCTCTGGGTCATAGAACTCCCAGAACAAATATAAGCTCGGACATATCGCCGCCCCTTTCCTGAACCCACCCTGACGGTAATACGCCCTGTGTGTGCGTGTCCCCTTAAGATGCAGAAATCACTGTCCCGTTCAATACTGCTTTGAATTCGTACGGTCATCTTGCAAGAGAGGGACTGCTGTTCCAGATTTACAGATGAGCAAACGGGCTTATATTGGATAAGGGGTTTGCCTGTCCAATGGACAAGCAACAAATTCCGGGAAAGGTCTTGTTATTTTAAAAGTATATGGTTTTGAATGATCTGTTACTGTCCCCAATGGCTCAAAAAATATAAGCTCAGAATATTTTATATGTTTACTCGCATTTAAATTTTTTTAATGTTTGCTATAGATAAAAACCACCCTTAGGAAAAAGAAGATGGGTGTTACTTTATTAACTCAGCAGTATTAAATCTCATTTTCCATTTCATTCAAGGGAATATGGTGCAATTAAAAATAAAAGTCCTTTTGGGGAGCCTGGGTTGCGCAGTCAGTTGGGCGATGGACTCCTGCTTTAGGCTTAGGTCGTGATCTCAGGATCCTGAAACCCAGCTCTGACCGGGCTCTGTGCTCATCAGGATGTCTCCTTGAGATTCTCTCTCCCTCTGCCCCTCCTGCTCGGGCTCTCTTTCTTGTCTTTCTCACTCTCCAAAATAAATAAATAAATAAACAAACAAACAAATAAATAAAAGTAAATTAAATAAAATTCCTTCTATTGATGTAGAAAGTGTGAGAGTGGTTAGTCTATGAAATCGCAACTCACGTGCTTCTGTATGGACCTGAGAAGGCACCTTTGCCTCGTTAAAGCCACCAAAATTTGAAATCCTTCTGTTTACCTTTACTGTTTTGGACATTAATTTACTACAAATATAAAGTGTGATTTCCAGCAGGCGACAGAGCTGATTGGTGAAGAATTCTAAACATCAAGTACCTGCTTGCTATACTGGTCAAGGCTTTATCTCTTGCTTCTTTTTTTTTTTTTTAACTTTTTTTTTTAAATTTTATTTTATTATATTATGTTAATCACCATACAGTATCTCTTGCTTCTTAATCCACATTGCGCAACACTCCATAAAATTTGTAAATTTCGGGAACAATGACGCATGCGCATCACCTCACAGGCTGTTGAAAAACCAAGTCTACGCTAGAACTCTGCGTATCACGATGTGGTGTGAAGGAGCCTTTTAGTGTTTCTCAAGAGAATTGGAGCATAAAGTTCAAATACGATTTTTGTGCTTTTCAGGGCTCTACACCATCTGAAGGTAAAAGGGCTAGCCCCAAACTAATTTGTCTCCTTTTCATGTCTTTACATATTTTTCCCTACTTTCTCTGTGTTTCGGCATTTACACATCTTGATCCTTTCAGGTCACAGATATCAGTCTCTATGAAACTCCCCCCTCCAAAATTTGGAGGGATGCATTATAAATATGCATTGTTAAGATTTTTAATTATAAAATAGTATTAAAGAAAAGGTCTATTTTAAAATTTTTAAATGCTCTTTTTAAAAATTTATAAAACCATATTGTTGAGTAATATTCATTTATTCATTTATTTTTTCTTAAAGATATTCATTGCTTATTTGAAAGAAAGAGAGCGAGCACAGTGGGGTGGGGAGCGGTAGGGGGAGAGGGACAGACAGACTCCTGGCTGAGTGTGGGGCCAGACCCGGGGCTCAGTCCCAAGACCCCCGAGATCATGACCTGAGCCTAAGTCAGACGCTTAACCAACTGAACCACCTGGGCTCTCCTTAATTCATTTATTACTTTGAAAACTTTTGAGCACGATCGAATGCTGGAAGCCCTTCCAGGGAGATTGGCTTAAGGACATGAACATGCTGTCTACCCTGAAATGTGTCCAAGATCCAGAAACAGTAAAAATTGAAACCACCAGCTCAGTAAAACAGTATTTAGTAGGAGTTTATTGTACATGTAAGTACAGTCTGCAACTGGGAGCTTCCAAATCGAAACTGTATGAACTCAGGGGCATGGCCTTACACGATGGCTTATGAAGTGACAATGAGGAGGTTGTCTAACCTTTACAGTGACCAGTTATTACGATGTGGGTTTCCAGGGGGTAGGGAATTGGCTAAAAGCAATGATCTCATACCATATTAGGAAGATGACTGCAATTTCTCCTGTGATTATCAGAGGCATTTACAAGAAATCTTAGGCTTCAGTTCACGACATAAGCTAGTTTTTGCTGATGGACGTGGCTTAAAGAGTTTTGTCTGCTTGGGGGATTTTCAAGCTTGGTCTCCACTTTGTTTTCTTTTGAGAAGGGTTAGCACTCTGGTGAGGAGACAGGCTTGCAGCAAGGGCGGTGTCAGTGAGCGGTGCTGTGCGGGGCTCTTGTGCAAGGAGCGCATGAGCCGTGGTCGCATCTGCTCGGGGCTGAGCTGCTTCCCACGGAAGGAGGTCAAGGTGGGGCTGCTTGTATGTATGCCACGTGTTTTGTCTTTCCTACCGTGCTTGGTGCTAACACGGTCAAGATCTGACTTGAGCCTCAACAATCTTGGGCGGTAGGTATTATCTATATATGTATTTCTAGTTGCGGGCGAAGACGGCAAAGAAGCGACACAACCTCACCTAGCTAGTGGGTGCTCGGAGATTAGCAGAGGAAGTAATACTCCAAAATCTCGAATTTCCGTTCTAAAATGCCAAAGTCAATTTTTTTTGGTAATTTTAAGAGCTTATTTATTTCTATTGCAGAAGCAAAGATGTTCATTAAAAGATCCAGAAAAATATAAAGAAGAAAAAACATAATCTCAGTTTCCACCAGACAGTATTTGCTTGCATGGTTTTAAGGTTTACGTACCTTGCTGAGGGGCCGTGTGGCTCCCTTGCATTCAGGGAAGCACGGTCTAGCCACCAACAATAACCTGAAGGGAAATCCAGTTTTTTAAGAGCCCCTCTAAGGTCCACACCCCACAGCAGCGTGAGCCTCGTGCAAGACCCCAGAGCCTTCCCACTTCCATTGCCAACACTTGTTAGAGACTGTTGAGGTGCAGATGCGGGTTCCCATAAAGTCAAGACAAACACGCGAACTGTGTGCTTGGGCAGGTCTCAAATTTTCCATTTGTCAGTGTCCTCATTTTGGTGTGGGCTCTCTGGACGTCTAGTGAGAAGACGTGTGACTAAGGCCAGACACAGGGTGGGGATTCAATACACGTTCCACTCCCGGTTTCTCTTTATTCCTCTGCTCCAAAAGTATTTCTGGTACAATCCATTGATGAAAAAAATGTAGGTGACTGCCCCTCCACCTGATTCCAGTTAGGGAGAAAAGACATACCACCAGGGTCAAGTGGTACCAGAGGAAGCTCCCCATTCCTCCTTTCACAGAAGGTCCCGTCTTGTCATCGTCCTGAAGTAATGCATTGAACTCCTGCTCCAACGGGACAACATCCCGGTATCTTCAACTGGAATTGAAGGTTGTACTGGGTAGAAAAGTGTCCCCACCCGAAATTCATGTGCACCTGGAACCTCAGAATGTGAAGTTATTTGATATGGGTTTTTATAGATGTAGTCAAGTTACAGTGAGGCCACATTGGATAGGGTGGCCCCCATGACTTAGAAGCAGAGGGAAGTTTGGACACGGACTCCTGGAGAGAACGCCGTGTGAAGTGGTGGAAACACACATGGAGAACACATGGTTCCGTGGACACAGTGATAGGATTTACACTGGCACAGGCCAAGGCATACCAAGGATTGTTGGCAGCCTCCACAGAGACTTCAGAGACAGTGTAGTTCTGCCAACATCTTGATTTAGAACTTCTGGCCTCCAGACCCGTGACAGAGTAGCTGCCTGTTGTTATCAGTCACCTGGGCTGTGGCACGTTGTGATGGTGGCCCCAGGGACCTGACGCAGAGGTGTTCCATGGAAGCTCCATGCACGTCCACAGCTCCGTCACCCGCATCTCCACCCGGCCTTGCTGGTCCTGGAGCACGCCCGCCATTTCACCCCCTCCAGACCTTGCTCACAACGTCCTCTCCATCTGGATGGAATGTCTCTTCCCACACAGCACGTCGCTGGCGTGTCTGGGTCTTTAGAGGCTCGACCTGAAACCCGGGAGAAGGGCTTAAGAGTAACTATTTCAAAATCAAAACCCTTGTTTTTGGTGGCTGTGTATCTTTTGTGGGAGATGCTTCCCTCAATTGTTGAAAGCACTTTCTGACCCCATTAGCCGTAAATACCAGCGTCACCCTTCTGCACTGAGCTGGTAGAGAGGTAACAGCCTACACCATCCTTTGACTTACTTAGTAATCAAGAAATAACAATGCTTAATAATAGATGTTTCATTAGTTTACTTTTTAAACTTGAGGACAGGGGGTCTTAGTGGGGGTTTTGATACATGTGTTTTTAATTTTTTTTCTAAGTGTGGAGCTATTTTAGTACTCTAATGCCATTTGGCAAGCCAGCCCAAAACTCAGTGGCTGAAACCAATAACCATTGGTCTGTGTATGATTCTGCAGTACGGGCAGGGCTCAGCTCGGCAGTTCCAGTCATCGCACTTGGTGTTAATCCTATGGCCGCAAGACAACTCCACTCCTGCATCTGGCGCTTCCGCTGAATGGCTGTAACAGCTGGCAGCTGCCCACATAGCTTTCTCTCTCCATGTAGTCTCTCCGGCAGGGTAGCCATAGCTGTGTGGCATCAGACGTCCGTCACATCTTTGTGAGCAACTGAAGAGAGTTTGGGGCCCAGCCAGCTGCTCAGTTGTATTCTTGGCTGGTATGTATCCTTGCAATGCTGGTGTGGTGGTGAGCATAGTACAAATAACCTTGAACCAAAATTCACGCCAGCCGGTCTTCACCCGGCCTAGACTTTGTGATGTTGTCTAGTTTACTAAGCTAGTGTCACCACAGCCATTCTCTGTGCTGCCATCAACGCAGAATTGCTTTCTGAGGAAAACGTCGACTCTGTCTTCAGATACTGCCTCAGAGCACCTTCCTGTGAGGGGAAAAGGGCCCTTGAACAGGCCAGGGATGGCACCCAGGGATGGCACCCATCGTGTGGATGGCCTAATGGGCACTGAGTCCATCAGTTCCTCCTGTCAGACTTTCAGAGAGCTCTGGGTTTGGGTTGCATTATTTTTACCCAAAATAGAATTTCTTTTACCCAACTGTGCTTCGGTCGTTGTACCACAAGTCTGCATTAAGGGGAGCTATTTTCCATTCAAGCTTTTCTTCACGTGCAGATGTTGTCAAGGACACTGTTGTCTACATCATGAAGAATCCCCTTTAGATACTGGAGACCGATATGTCAGCGTTCTGCTAAATGAACCCGTGCTTCTCCGGAACAACTAATTTTTTAAACCATTTGTTTGCACTGTCAACATGCAACTGATTGCGTCTTCCTCTTTGCATTGGCTGTTGGAAGTACAGAGCCAATTTCAAGTGTTCAGCAACTTATGGTGGGTATTTGGAGTACTAATCTCCCTCCCTTCTTTATCTGATGTTTTCTCTCCTGTTGTCTCACATCCCCAAATTCTTACTCTCTGATTCCAATTATGTGTTTTTTTTTCTTTGTCATTTTACTCTCATAACTTCTGGTCCTGGTTCTAAGACGTGGTAAGTGCTTTGTTAGATGTCTTTGCTGCCCCGCAGATGTTAATGACCCCACCTCTCTCGGGTGTTCTGTGAAGGACTATCTTCTGCCAGACGTGTTCTCCTCTGACTTAGCTGCTGAGGAAATTTCTAATGACTTTTCGAGTCTCAGTTCAAAGACAGTAGATAACCTCTGTGAAGTTTTGCAATGCTTGCAGAAGACTTATGTCATTCTTTTCCTGTGCTCTCATGTATTTCATCCCGCCTCTCCCAGCCCAAACGCCTGACCCAGATTTCATTGCATAACGAATATTGTCAAATGATTGACTGAGTCATCCTTGTGTTTGTTGAGTGTTGTTGGATGCGGTCTATCTCTCATGTAGCTGGGGAGTGTGAGTGTTCTTTCTTCACTAATGCAGCTGTTGAGACTCCTATGTCCCCGGCGACCCCACCAAGACTGTACCAGAGAGATCCCAGACTATGTTCACATCTATGTTGACACTACAAATGGGGCCCTGTTATAAGCCAGTTATGATTCTGAGATATTTGCTTTGTAGGTCCCTAAAGTTGTTACCAAATTACGGGAAAAAAAGCATTTAAAAATATATCTTATTTGTAATAAGAATGAATGGCAATGTTCAGTAAAATGTGTCTAGATTTCTGGTTCAACAAATCACTCTTGGCTCTGTGGATGCTTTCAGTACAATAATAATTTGATAGCCCCGAGTTTCCAGAGAGCTTCAGCAGTTGGCTCTGATTTCCTCACGCATATAAATGCTGAAATGGTAGAATGTGTGACACTTTTAAACCGGGTGTTTCCACATGGTATCGGCATATGTAATCGTCAGATAACAAGCGTGAGCTGAGACCATTTCCACCCCTCCCACATTTAGCATTTCCTTGCATTCTCATAAAGAGTCAGTTTTCAAATGCTGAAGGAGAAGAGATCCAGGAAATTGGAAATATTTACAAAGTTTGGAGGTACATATGATTCTCATTATTTTAACTATGGAAGTTTTGTTCAGAAAAATCTGTGGAAAAAAGTGCTCGATAGTTGAAATCTTTAGCATTCACAAATTAATGCATTTATGATTTTAAGAAATATTCTGTTTCACAATACTTCATATTAGTGCCACATGGATGCTTAAGAATGTATATTCTGTGATCAGTCTCTAGAACAAAGGGGGAAAACTCCAGGCAAATGGCTTAATTTTTGAATAATGGCATTTATTGGAATTTTTAGTTTATGTTAAAATGCTGAAAATTTTGCATATGAAGTACATCTAGAGGAGTATATAAAACAGCCACATAGAAAGCCACCATTTTATCATGAGTGATGTCAAGAACTTACAGAAGGTTTTGATTATCTGGTGGAAGAGGAACAGAGAGCGGCTGGGGACCTGGTTTACCCAAGTTTGATTGCCAACTTTGACGTGCAAAACAAAGGGGTCTCCACACCCCTTCCTTCTTTGATGATCTCTGAGGTGCCTCGTGAGTTCACTTTTATTTTTTACTTATTTATTTGTAAAATATTTTATTTATTTAATTGAGAGAGAGAGAGCGAGCACGAGCAGGGAGGGGGCAGAGGGAGAGGAGAAGCAGACTCCTCGATGTGGGGCTTGATCCCAGGACCCTGGGATCATGACCCGAGCTGAAGGCAGACACTTAACTGACTGAGCCACCCAGGCGTCCCCCTGAGTTCATTTTTAATTCAGAAAGTTGGGTAGAACTTTACATCAAATACTAGGGATGTACTGTATGGTGACTAACATAATATAATTAAAAAATATTATTAAAAAAAAAAAAGAAAGTTGGGTAGACGTTTCCTCAGCTTCAGGGCTGGTGCCAGCGCTTCTTGCTTAACAAAGAAAGGTGCAGGATGAGGACAGGTGGCCCGCAGGTCTGTGGCTTCATTGTCACCTGCAGCCCCGGCCACTCAGGCCCTTCCAGCAGAGGGATCGCTTGGGTGCGCCTGGTCTGGGCGTCAGGGCCCGGCAACAATGCCCCATCCGCACCAGCCGTTGGCCCTCGCCTCGCAGATATCAGTTTGATGAGCCCGTCCACTCGAATGAAGGGAAACTATGTCAGTGTGTGTTAAAATGTGTCCCGAGTTTAAAATGTCACCTAACAGCAGGTATTTCTCGATTTCTAGATAAAGACTTAGAAAAGGAAGAAAATGCAAGGAACTCTGGTTGGGAGATTCTTGGTCAAATTCCTCTCCGGGGGCTTATTTATGAACCCTGTAGTTGATGGCTTTGTTTCCCTTTCGTTGGAGAATAAAATAGAATTGAAAAAGTATATCCATTCAGGCAGTGAGACCGGGATCTGAGTCTCATACGCAAAGCAACAAGGGAAGAGAATGTATAATGCTGGCGAAATTCTGGTGAGAAGCCTGCCTGTGTCCAGAAAGTGGGTTCACTTGTGGCCTGTGCTTCAGCTTAGGGCCCAAAGCTCAGCTCAGTGCACTTGTCCGCCTCGGGGGAGCCCATGGCCCTGGCCTGCAGACACGGTGATTTGGGGGTCCCTCGAGGGCTTGTCCGTGGCTGTAGAAAAATGCCTCTCCATTGTCTCTGGGCCACTTCAGATGGCCGAGTTCATCACCGCTTGAGTAGGGGCAGAAAACAGAGCAGGAAAGACGTGACTACTGAGCGTGCATCCCTTCGCTTCCCTCCATCAGGGTGCAAGAGAGAGTACAATGTTCGAACGTCGGCCAAGTGACTGAATTGGCCGTGCAGAGCTGTGTGCCGCAAAGCAAACCACGACCGCCTGAAGGACGGTCAATGTGATCAGATCGAGTTCCAATTGTTTCAGACCCGCCCATCAGAGGAGCGGCGCATGGGAAGCAGGGGACGCAGATGAGCTGACTGTGTCATACCAGGCAAAGGTAGCGAATAAACAAGTAAATGAACAAAGCCCCCCAAACCCTAGGCAGACAGAGAGCTTTCTACTTTATCCGACGCTGGGCACACGTGAACAGTGCTACGGCCACTGTTGGGGCACCGTGAGTCAGCTGTATCGTATTCCAGCTACGAAGTGGTCTCCCCTCTTCTTTGCTTGGCCCCAGCAATTATTTTACAATATATAAATAGCTGGTGTGTGTGTGCTCAAACATCACGCTTCCTTTGTTCCCCTAAATTGTCTACACTATGTTTTGATCGCCATCAGCTCTTGATGAGGTGACGACAAAATTGGTTCTCAGAAAATACACCTTTTCTTCAGTGGTGACATGCTCATTCGCATTGTTTATGTTTATATGTCAGTAAGTTATTTTGATCTCAGTGTTTAACCATAAATAAACATGAATAAAACCATACATACATTCCCCAATTGGATTTTGCTTTTATTATTATTTTTTACATTCTTGTCAATCGTAGGGCATTCTCTGTCTTTCAACAGGACTTTATTATTCTAATGAAACTCATACTAGGTAAATTCTCCTTCAAGTCAAGCACCTTGTTAAAACATGTCTTCTGAAAACTTGTGTTGGCCATACAGTCTTTAAACCAAATGTCATGAAGACAAGGGAAGTCCAAGGAGATGTTGAGTATAAGAGGATAAACAGACAAGACGACACAGTGTGGCTTGGGGACTCCGGATCATAGCCCGAGCCACAGTGCGGTTTGCTTGTTTGTTTCTCTGTATAGAACCATTTGTGGAACACTTGGCCAAAGTGTATAAAGGTCTGTTATTAGATGTTAGTACCATGGTACCCACTATTCCTCTTTACCAGTGACTCGACAGGGACAGGGAATCCTGAGACCCTGGTAAATCAAGGGGAAGGTTAGGTCATCAGAGCAGTTCCCGGGGTCCTGCTTGAAAGATCCATCACATGAGGCTCCCAGTGGGGCGTGCAGAGCGTGGGTCCCACCAAGGGGGCATTTCAATCCTGAAGTAGGTCTACTTTATATTCTAATAATGGCAGATTTGACATCGACATTTTCCAGGGACTCATGGGCCGTAAATTGATAAATCGTGGGATCATTTACCACATTCAATCTTGACAGACCAGGTATGGTCTGCTGAAAGCATTCCATAGATGCGGACCCCCTGTTACCTTTCTGCTCATAACCCTCATGAGGAAGTCCGATGAGCATGTTTCCAGGGAGATTTGGCTAGGTCATTTCTTCCCTTTTTTCCTTGTCTCTTCTGGGTTCTCCGGAGAGAGAATGCATTACAGAGCCTAGCTAACCCTTTCCCTCTCCAGACCCACAACGTCCCCATGCCTGTCTGCACTGCCTTGTTTTTATGACTGTTTTCTTGGCATCTGGTTAGCACTCTTTTTAAATCTTAAAAGTGCTCCACTTTGAAAAATAAATACTTGGCCAGCATATTTACAACCAATCATAGATATTTTTTGAAAAGGTGCCAGGCTAGGGGGTGCTTGGGTGGCTCTGTTGGTTATGTGTCTGATTTCAGCTCAGGTCATGATCCCGGGTCTGATGTATATTATATGTATTGAAGTGGATGGTTTTCAGGATAAATGTTTTCTCTCTCCAGTATACTATAGGATATATGTATGTATATATATATGATATATGATATATATCGGTGACCTGTTGTGTATATACTTACAGTGTGTGTGTATATATCTCTATATATCAGTTACCCATTGTGTAGTGGTAAGAGAAAATATTTACCCTGAAAACGATCCACTTCGATGTTGCTTTTCAAGTTAACAGAACTTCAGTCTGAACCGTCCTTCTTGTGCCTATTATAACAGGTGCACACGTAACGGGTGGAGCAGGAAAGGTTGACGACCACTCTGGGATCTTGAGCAGACAGAGTTTCAAAAGCAGCAGCTCTCATCAAGGCAAGGGAGAAGGATGAATTCCATGCAGGTTTAAGAAAGAACGGTTTTCCCAAATAAAGACTGATTCATGTAAGAACATTAGAGTGTTTTTATCTACACTTAAATATTTGGCTTATGCTCCTATGATGTCACACGCTGCCTGTTATCATGAAAAGTTCTGTAGGAGGCGTTGGTCCTACTGGATGGGGAGCCCTTTGGAGGAGGGGCTGGGGCCCGACTTTTATCACCTGAAATGCCACTCCGATAGAGGCAGCTAATCCATGTTTGCACGACAAGTGACGTAAGGCAACATCAGGTTCCCCAATCTCTCCTCTCTTCTAAACTTTTAAAAGCTTCCTGTTTAATTCTTATTTCATATGGATGAAGCATGGAGAGTGGGGTCCTGATAAGAGTTCTAAATAGGCCAGGTTGGGTTCTGTCTACACAGAAACAGATTCTTGGAAGGAACGTTTATTTACTAAACAAGGGAGCTCTGGTAACATAATTCAGTTAGGCTGACTAGCAGATTAGCATCGTTCCTCCTTCCAAGATGTATGTGAGTGTTTGTAGGTTTAAAAAATGTTCTAACACGATATTTCTCATGTTTTTAGCGTATCAGGTTAAAGAGTGAGGCCGTGGGGACAGCAGGCCTACCACCACCGCACCATCTGGATATCTGACACGGTGCCCCACTGTCCACTCAGCCCATGGGCCTGACACGCACCTGGGGAGCCAGCAGGAGCCCCCACTGTCTGGCTGAGCCCGGGTTCCCACCACTCTGGGGAGCCGTGTTGGGGCCTCCAGAGTAGTCACCACTGTGCCTGCTTCCTTTGTCTTTGCCCGCCCTTCTCCTCCTGCTCCCTGACGGCTCTCTCCATCTGTCCACCGGCTCCTGGTTTCCACCGACGGCTCCCTTCCTGTGCTCTGGCCCTGCTTCTGCTCAGTGCCTTTCTCTGCCCCATATTTATATTCCCCAAGAAAAGACCTCAGTGGAGGCTCTTTGGATCTTTTGGTCCCAGGCCCCTGGTTAGAGGCCTGCCTTGGATTTAGACACCAGTGTGCTGAGTTGCGGCAGGAAGATGGATTGCATGACATGAAGCATGGCTTAGCAAACAACTTTCAGGTTTTTTAACTGCCAATCACTCGTGATTAAAGATGGGCGCCCTTCTCAGCTGCCTGGCTCTGTGGGCTTTTGGAACTAAAGAAGGCTAAGATGCAATTCTGCCTCATATGGATTTATTAACAGGCAGACCAAGGCCAACACACGGCTGGATTTTGTGGTCTCACTGGAATTCCTACTCCGTGTCCTCCGGTACAAGTGGTGGGCCCACAAGTCTCCCTGTGAGGGTCGGTCTTCTTGGATGGGGACAGGTAGCCACTGTCCTCAGTCCTTGTCAGGTGGGGAGCCCCAGACCTGGGGCCCTGCTCCATATGCATGAGATGTAACCAGATTGGAATACCTCTCTACAAGGGCAGCAGAGCCAATTGCATTTTTTGAAAGCCATATATTTCACCAAGGAAAACTTGCTAATTACAGAAATTTCTGCGGCAGATTTATGTAACAATCCCTCAAAATCTTGCTACAGCCAGCCCCGCAGTATAGATTTCTGGTTAGCTAACCACTAGCAAGGTACCCTCAGGCTTAACATGAACAGGAGCTTCTAGGTGCATGCATTTGGCACTCTTGATTTTGAGGTAGTTAAAAGTTTGCACGGGTGGCGATCTGTGTGTCAGCTGAAATCTCTTTGGCTGCTTCAAACATCCTTCAGAAAATGGAGGGGTGGTAGGCACTTCGAGAACCTCCGTCACACACGATCCCATCCAAGACAGAAATGAAATCAGCAAGATGTGTTTGCTCGCTCCACTCGAAGTGCAGAGAAATAGATGCATTAATAACACAGGGAAGAAAGGCCTGGCATCAAGTAATTCATAAATCGACCCCCTTCTTTGTCCATGGTTTTTCCTTTGCGCATTTTGAAAATAAAAACCTGGTTTACATGGGTTTTTTCCCCCTAATTTTTAAAGTTCCTCAAGCATTGCAGGCAGTTTTCATCCATTTCATATAAAACTATTTTCCACGTCTTTGGAAATAGTTGGTTTAGGCCAAGAGCCTCAAACTCATTTGCATCAAGAATTTTAAGATTCCTTTTCCTATCTTAATTTTGTCTCCTTTTACTTCTTATTTCTTTTTTTACCCAAAGATAATTCTGGGTAGAGATGCCTGCTGTCTGTTGGCTTGGCAGGGTGCGAACTCTGGACTGATGGTCACGCCGAAGTGTGGGCGGTGGGCCACTCCTCCGGACTAGTGGCCCCTCAGTGTTCTGTTTTTCCGCTTCCCGCTTCCTTTTCTCTTGGTGCCTGATGAGCACCTCCAGCTCACCCCAACCAGAGACCAAGTCCAAGGGACCTCCGACCGAAATGTCAGGCAGACGCCTTCAGAGGCACGATCCCAGAGCCAGAGGTTTTTGCCTCAGAGATTGTCTTGGTCTGCTCGGGCTGCAGTAACAAATAGCAAATAGCACGGACGGGGCTTGTAAGCGGCAGACATTTATTTCTCGAGGTCAGGTGCCGGCACGGTCAAGTTCTGCTGAGGGACCTCTTCTGGGTCGCAGACTGCCGACTTCTCTCTACGTCTTCACATGGCTGGAAACGCGGAGGAAGTTCTCTGGGGTCTCTTTACAAAGGCACTAATTCCATTCGTGAGCAAACCCCTCTCAGGAGCTGATCACCTGCCGAGGGCCCCACCTCCTGATTCCATCATCTTGGAATTAGGATTCCAACATAGTGAATTTGGAGAGGATGCAAGCATCCCGTAACAAAGATGAAACAATTCTGATATGGGGTGGAAAAGACAGAGGGCTGAAAAATTTTTCATAGCAAGACAAAGATTTAAAAGGAGTGGTGTTCTTAATTTAGGGAATGTTCTGTTCCCAACGACCAGAGAGTGGCCCAGCTGCCCCTGAGTGTGCACTGCCCTCCAATAGAGGGGGACACATGTAAGCAAGACCCCGAACAGATCCCGGGCTGTCCTGTAGCACGCGGGGATATGGAAGCCGGAAGGTTAAGTTCTGTCCCCTGGCCGAGGTGAAACAGAAAAAACCTGTTGGGGGATCCCTCAGACCGTGGGAATGATGGATTCACTTCTGTCGTTTCAACTGGTTATTTCTAACAGCTGAAGCCTAGGACGCTAAAGCAATTTGGGGCTTGAGTGGGAGCGAGAAGGCAACTATTTAGAGTGAGACAAGGTAGGTAGGGTTCACTAGGGCTTCTGGCCAGGAAGGAGGCAGTGATGCCAGGTATCTACACTTGGTCGGTTGTGTTCCAGCCCCGCCGTCGGTGTGACTCTCACGGGGAGTGTGAGGAAGAGGATGGTGTGTGGAAGGATGAGGAACTGCTCTCTGCAAGCAGGTTATACCGAGGATAGTAACTCCCTTAACCAGGGCCTTCGAGATTGTTTTTGCCATACATTTAACTGGCCGGCCCCCAGTATGTAGACATAAATATAACACTTAAAGAACATCTTTCTCCTCCCCGAGGCTCCAAGGCACAGATGGTCGTATTGGTAAGTTCTATTCGACTTGCAGGAAACAATTCGTTTCTACTTTATAATAAGTTATTCCCCAACTTCAAAGAGAAAATCATGCTTTCCATTCCATAGCTAGATAAGGACTGTTCAAGAGAAGGCAATGCAGGCATAGTTTATTTGGCACAGAGGTGTAAATATTTTAAGTGAGATATAGTTCAGAAAATCCAACAGTATACTTAAAAAAAAAAGATGTGATAAATCAGACTCATTCATGAATGTGAGGTGTCCGTCCCTGGAAACACATCCTTGGAATTCACCACATTAACTAAGACTCAAGTGTACGATGCATTGAGCACCTGAATGGGTGCAGGACACACTCTTGGTAAATCCAATGTGTATACTGGAAATCGCTAACAAAACTAGAAACAGAAGCGAACGTCATCAACCTGTTACAGTTCTACCCGCCGACAGTTAGAGCGTACCCTACCCTTACTCGGGACATTCTGACATTTCCTCTAAAATCGTGAGCGAGGTGAAGATGCGCATCATGTCATCACTGTTGTTGCTCACCATATGTCCTTAAGCTGCTGAGCGACGCTACAAAGAAAGAAAAAGAAGTAAGTAAGGATTGAAGGACATGAAAACTGTTGTTACTTCCAGATGACATAATCATCTACCCCAAAAGTCCAACTGTTAGAACTAGTAAGAGAATCCACCAACATTTTCAGAACTTATGAAACGTTAGCATCTCTCAGCAGTGACAATACTAACTGGAAAATTTAACCTGAACACTATTCAATATAGTTGTGAGAAACTGTGGAGTATATGGGAATTAATCATCAATGCACAGGAATGCCATGTGGGAAGTGGTGTGATGGCCCTCACAGCGACACCTGGTAGATTGGCAAAACCAAAGATACCACGAATGGTGTCAAGTTTGGTGGAATGGGAATGTAGGAAACCTTTACGTAGACAGGTGCCACCACTCTGAAGAGCGACCTGGAGATGGTAGTCAAATTAGTATATGTTTGTTATATTCTCACGTGGGTTCAGCATGGGGCACATATGAGGGTGCTTACTGCGGTTCATTTTTGTGGGAGACATTTGGAATTTGGAGACAGTGAGGGATAAATGTGTAGACATAGCCCTGGAGTAGGAGGCGGCGGTTCGAGGCAAAATGAGGAGAGCTTGAAAACATCGTGCCCAGGGAATAAGAAAAGAAACAAAATACTACAGAACCACAGCCCAGCATCACACGTGTAAATTAAAATAAGTGCACACGTGCGTGCATACACACACACACACATTTCAAATGATTCTCGCTTCATGAGAAGACATTACAGGCAAAAGAATACTATGGGACTTGTTAAAGATATTTACGACCGACACAAATTCACACATAAATCCAGAAAGGAGACACACACTTGCCTTTGGTCTGTAACTGAACTACGCCCCTTGTTCAGCTGCATTCCAGGTGACAGATTGTGATGCAGTGTGTGTTTCTTGACAAATCACTAGTATATTTCCCATCGCTTTGTGGATTTGCCAGAACTGGTTGACACTCTCTTTCTTGTCAGCGTGGACATCCCTCGTTGGATGGTTTTCCTGTCTGGGCCATGACGTGATGTGGGAACTGCTTCAAACTCTTCTAAGGACTCAAAGGGAAGGGATATGGGGAGTGGAGAAGAAAGGGAAAAATAAACAAATCCTTAAGTAAGTAAATAAATGAAACAAGGAAAGGGCTTTGCATGGGTAGGGATGATATTGTGCCAAGAATGCAGGAGCGTGACCAACTCAACTTTTTATACTTGATGTCCCAAACAGAAACTTTAAGAAAATGCTGTCCATGACTCGTAGGTATTTAATTAAAAGAAATGCCAACCTTCTGCACACACAGACTTCACAGGAATGTTCATGACAGCTTTGCCTAAAGTAGCCTAAACCTCGGGGAAAAGCCCCAAATGTTAATCAACATGTGAGTGGATATAAAATTGTAGTTTCCATACAATGGAAGGCTACAGGAATAAAAAGCTCCTAACACATGCAACATTGAAGAATCTCAAAGAAAAACTCTCCCTGACCGAAAGCCAGATAAGAGACTGCATGTGGATGATTCCATTTGGATGATATTCTGGAAGGGAAATCTAACCTACGGTGGTCTAAAGCATGTCCACGGTTGCCTGCTTGCCGGTGATGAGGCCAGGTAGCACTGTGACATCTGGGTGATGGAAATGTTCATCGTGATGGCAGCCTCACAGGTGTAGACACCAAACTCCACCAATGCCAGGTTACAAATACTCCTCTCATAGTCATCTGTTGTAATCCAGGCAGATCCTGAGACATTGGGAAATGTGGTAGCATGAAGAACAATGCAGACTGTCGATATCCTGTGTCAATCTCTGATTTAATGATATTTTAAAATGTTAATTATATTTAATAATGCAATTACAAGGCAAGAATACCTCCTTCGTGTGTCAGGCGTTCCCAGGATGTGTGCATGTCAGAGGTTGGGGTGTCAACTCGGCAGCATTTTCCAGGAAACTAATGACCTGGGGGTATTTGTATCAGATTTCACTGACATTGGAGACAAAAGTCTATTCCTTTTAACTGCATCAACATCTTTAAATATTTGAGGTCAGCTATTACGTGTCTGGTTTCTTCTTGAAGCTGACCATCACCAGTAACTGCAATCTTCCCAATAAACAATGATTTTGTTATTCACCACCCTCCCTCCAGGCTTCCAGGTGCTCACAGCTGGATTTACACAGATTTACACTCTAAAAGTGCCTGCATATCCTTCCACAGTGCTGGGAGGAATGGTCACATCAGGATTAACATCTCCCTTTCTTCCAGAGCCTCTTTTAAAGATTTTATTTATTTATTTGAGAGAGAAAGAGGAGGGGGGAGGAGCAGAGGGAGAAGGAGAGACAATCTCAAGCAGACTCCCCACTGAACACAGAGCCCGACTCGGGGCTCGATCCCGTGACCCTGAGATCATGACCTTGGCCAAAACCAGGAGTCGGACACTTAACCAACTGAAGCACCCAGGACCCCCCCTTTTTTTTTTTAATATTTTATGTATTTATGGAACCTCTTTTAATGTGGCTCAACAGCACATTCAGCTGGTTGGTGTTTTTTTAAAAAGATTTTATTTATTTATTTTGAGAGAGAAAGAGCATGAGTAAGGGGGAGGGGCCGAAAGAGAGGGACAAGCAGGCTCCCTGCTGAGCAGAGAACCCAGTGTACGTGAGGCTGGATCTCAGGACCATGGGACCACGAGCTGAACTGAAGGCAGACGCTTCCCTGACTGAGCCACCCAGGCGCCCCTCACTTAGGGTTTTGGCCAGTGAATTATGCCACACATTCCCTTGGAAGTTTAGAGTTTCTGAATCGTAAACTTCTGAAATAACCTGCTGTTCAATGGTGCAGAATTGAAATGCAGGAGTTGATGTGATACTTGATAAATTTCACTGTTTGGAACGTAGACTAATATTTCAGACTGCTGTGGTTTTCACTTTTTGTTTTACTTGGGTCTTAATCTAACCTACACATTTACTATCCATGAGAACGCTCCATCTTGAATGAATGTGACGAATGGACCATTTGCTTTCCAGATTTGTTTCTAAGCCTGTGCTGAAGGTCTGTGGCACTCTCCTGGAGACTCCCTTCCACATGGCATCGTTCCGCTCACCAGCACACTGAACTCGCGAGGGAGCCCGTCTCCACAGTCATCCTGCCTACACAGAATGGTTTGCATTCATAAATGAGAATAGTGCGTTAAAAATAACACCTGTACTAAGAGGTGAATTTCATGACCGTTAGTGTAGTTTTTGTTGTACCTTAATGGACTTTGCTTTGCATAGAAGTGTGTGTCTGAAATTGTAATGGGAATTAATGAGAAAATGTGATGCCGTGTAAGCTTTCACTGACCCCCACTTTTCCTGACAAAGCCATGTGACGAGGTACAAACAAGATGGGGGGGGGGAGGAGCCGCTGCAAGAAGCCCCAGAAACAGGAGGCACATTCATCCTGGTTTGAGATGAGGGGAGGGGAGGCTGGTTTGCTGCTCTGAACCCTTTAGAACATAATCAGTGCTGTTCACATTAATGCTCTAAGAGGGAACGAGTGTAAGCAGATCGCGGTGAGCACTTTATTTAAAGGAATGGAGCAGGAGGAAGAGCGGCTGATTAAAGCCAGAGCCTTTAAAGGAACGAAGGTTTGGTGTGAGTGTTCTCAGAAGTGAAGGGGGCAGGATAAGTGAGTGCAAGGGTGAGCTCATAGTTACGTAGGGACGAGAAGAAGGCAGGAAAACCAGGGGAGATACTAATTTTACTACCCATTGAAGAATTGGTCAGTAAATGCCTGTTAAATTCAGAGAATAGGGTGAGGATGGGGGAAAATGAGGGCCGCTGAGGGAGGGGTTGTGTGGTGCAGACTTGTCACCCAGAGCAAGGCAGGAGAATTTACAGAAGCACTGGGGACACAGGGCCCGAGCCTGGCTGGGCTTTCCACAGGCCGGCCTCAGCCCTTCCTTTCCTCGTTTATGTATTTGGAGCCTTAGACACTCATATTTTATAATTAAATTAGATTGTCAACACAACAGGAGGAATTTCAGGTTAGGTAAATGCTGGTATTAGAGAACATGGCCCATTTACATCATGAATTGTGCTAGTTTTGTTTTTTCCACCTAATGATACTCTAAACTGTCATGAGTTTCACTGTGTGATTTTTCTGTTTGGTTTATTTGCACGCCATAGTGGCAAAGAGACGTACTGTTTAACAAGCCTGACCAGGGCAGCTATTGGTCTTCACACACTCCAAAGAACCAAAGATCATTTCCCAGACCTTAGCGTGCAGGCAAAGAAGTCACTCGTCATGCTTTCGTCTACTGTCCTGCCCTGTTTTATGGCTCCGGCTTTCCGAAAGAAAATGCAAAACCCTAAAGGAACGGGTTCAGACATTTTAAAAAGTTAACATTATCTTTTTTTTTAAAGATTTTATTTATTTATTTGACAGAGAGAGAGACACACACAGCCAGCGAGAGAGGGAACACAAGCAGGGGGAGTGGGAGAGGAAGAAGCAGGCTCCCAGCAGAGCCCAGTACGGGGCTCCATCCCAGGACCCTGGGATCACGCCCTGAGCTGAAGGCAGACGCTTAACGACTGAGCCACCCAGGCGCCCCAAAAGGTAACACTATTTTGAGAAAGAAATGGGTAGTGAAAAGCGTCATCAGTTGTAACAATTCACAATTAATTCCTATATTTTTTATTGACATCTCACAGCCTGAGAATAACATGACCAAAGAGTCTCGGAAAGCCACCCATTTCCTTGTTGAAAAAAGCGTAGAATATGAATTTGAATACTGAGAAGCAAAAGTTAGCTGATAACACGAAATGGAGAAGACAGAAACATGTGGGAGGCAGGCTCCGAGCGAGCTCCTTCCAGACTGGGCTCTGCCAACTGACGTCAGCCCGCCATGAGCCTCCCCCAGATCTTGCAGACCAGCTGGGCCGCCCAACTGTGCAGGCTGTGGATTGGTGTTAAAATATTTGGATGTGGTCATGGAGAGTGAATAGACTCCTAGAATCACAGACTGTTTTCATTGCTACCAGAAGCCTTAGAGATAAAATCCCTATAAGAAAGGATATTCTCCTGAATTCATTTTTGTCAGTTACATAAATCAGATAAATTCATAATTTCAAATCAGATTTGAACTTAGTAATAAGATTGATGGGTTAAAACCTTTTGAAAATCAAACTATGTTGTGTGTTCCTATTTTTGGGCTTAAAATGTGACATTCTAGTATGTGCATGAGAATCAGGTTTTTAAAAATGGGGCTAAGTTCTGGAGAAAAGGCAAATCAAATCTCAGTCCCCCAGGGTCTCTCTGTCACCACTGATGCCTTCTACAAATAATCACTGAGCACCTACTGTGGGCCAGGCTGGGTTCTACCCACCTGGAATACAGCCGTGAGTGAAACAGACAGAACCCCCTGGCCTCCTGTGACTGAAAGCCTAGTGAAGGCAACAGAAACAGTGAAAACATAGTAAATTGTTTAGTGTGCTCTAAGATGGAAATGCTATTTAAAAAAATGGGGCAGAGAGAGGGGATTTGGAAGAGACATAGGACTAACAGAAGGGTATGGGGTGGAACTGGTTGACAAGCAGTTATTTGGGCAATGACCTGGAGAAGGAGAAGTGAGCCAAGTGGATGTCCAGAAGAGCCTTCCAGACAAAGGCCCTGGGGTTGGATCCCCTCGTGCTGACAGAGCAATTGTGAACATCAAGGTTGCCAGGGCAGCGAGAGGGGCAGCCATGTGGGAGATGCGTTAGAGAGGGCGTGGGGAGACCTACAGAAATTTATGGGCCCTTGTAACATCTTAGTTTTTGTTCTGGGTGAAATGCAGAGCAACCAGAGGGGTTTGAGCAAGGAGTAGGAATCATATAATCTGGTTTATGTTTTTAAAGGATTGCTTTAGTGGAAGTCAGGAAGCTCATCGCAGGGCAGCAGCCACAAAGGGGGAAGAAGGGTTCAGATTCCGACACACTGCATTTTGAAGGGGGAGCCAACCCCAAGAGGTGGCGGAATGGATGTGGGATGAGAGAGAAAAAGATGAGTCAGGCATAACCTGAAGTTTTTGGCCTGAGCTACTGGAGAGAAGGCGTTTCCTTTCCATCAACAGAGATGGGATTACAGTGCGATTCTGTCACCTGCTGTGTGCTAAGCCCAGTGCCAGGTGCTAACTCCCTGAGCATGAGCCAGGCCAGTATTTTTCCATCTTCAGGCCTTCACCAGTTAGGATGCTAGAATTCAGTGGTTCTCAATTACAATGATTAAAAAACTCCAATAGAACGATGCTTTGGACACTTTGGTGTACCCCCCCCAACACAGCTGGGGGTGCTGGAACATCAGCCCTGTCAGCTGAGGGCTGCAGTCCTCACCGGGCAATGTGTGTGAGCACAGGGAACCCCCTTGCCTAAGGAGGCGCCAATATCTGGCTGACGGGGATACAAAGTCTGACCTCTTGAGTTCAGCTTGGAAAGCATCAGAAGGGTCACCTAAGTTCCAGGGTCTCCCACAGGATTGGCTGAGGCCGCAGTGAAAAACAGCTTCATCTTCTCTTCTGGAAACCAGACAACCATCAAGGGCCAAATCCTACTGAAGCCCAACTGAGGCTATGCGGGCTTGCCAAGCGAACAGAGGGGCTGTGTATAGATGAGGGGGGCAACGGGATCTAGACAATGCCTGCTGGCAGGGTGCGGAGGCACATGCAAAGGAGGGAGAGACCCAGAAACCTGAATGGGTCTCTTGGGTCTTCCGTTTCCACGGGAGATACCTGATGCTGGCCCAGAGTAGCAGGAAAGGTCTCTCACCAAGTGCAGGTCGGCTCCCGTGGCAGGGCACGTGGTAGGTTATGAAATATCTCCATTTTATACCCAGATAATGGCATGGCCTCTGTGACATTCTCTAGGAAAATATGTGCCATAGGTTTGTCTAACATAAGTTTACATTTAGATGAAAATATTCAATACATAAGGAATTTCCCAGAAAATATCACCTGTCAGGAGGTCCAGTTATCAGCATGCTCAAAGAGAGACCAGACCAGCTCACCTCCCTGTTCTCTTTTTCAAGAGTGTCTCCCTGCTAATCTCCTAGTCTCTCAGGTGCTCTTTCCATGACACAAGATTTAACACCCTGGCAAGGACCCCCAGAAAGAGAGCACAAATGTATAGTGAGGCTGACCTGGAATTTTGGAGAAGTGATGGCTTTTTCCATTAAGTGAAGAGAGAATGCCAGAACTGCCATGGTAGAGGGTAGAGGGAGGGATCTTAGAAAAGTGGTCATGAGTGAAGGGACGACCCAAAGCCAGAAAACCACATGCCGACTATGTTTGGTGTGGTGTCCGAAGTTACCCCATTCATTATCTTAATACAGGATATGCTGGTAACTTCCACTTCTAGCCCAGATGGAGTAAGAGAGACTGGATTTGTCCTGCTACATTAAATAACCGTAAAACAACACAGAACGTGTAAAGCAATGGCTTACAGACATTGGGCCACATGCAGCAGAGGAACGAGATCCCTGAGGATAAGGACACAGGTAAGGTGAGCTCTACGCTTGCCTCAATGTAGTGCCTGGGGGCAGCCTCCAGGCTGCAGGGCAAGGGTATGAAACCAACAGAGCATGGCAGTATTGCAAATGTGAGGAGACACAGTTGGAACCTCATATGGGTCAAGGTGGAAAGGATTTGCAAATTCAAAATATAAGAGATGATGGAACCACAGAGAAAGAGAATGATGAGCAAAGGGTCTCCCCAAGTCATTGAGTGAGTGCTGATCTCCACATATAGGAGAGAGAATTGCCACGGCAGGCAAAGAAAAAAAAGACAAGGAAAAGAGCAGATAATGCAATTCTTGCAACCCCCCCAGAACTGGCAAGAGATCCTGCACCCACTAATGGGAGTGAAAGACCTTATAGAACACGAGACATCAGGTAGACCATCATCAGAGGATTGCTTTAGTAGTGGGGCTGTAACAGGCCTAACGACTGCTCTAGGTTGACCCTATTAGAGCTTCAAAGACAGTCTTCAGAGGACACAACTACTTATAACTGCATATATGCCAGAAAAATCAAACAGTTTTTAGAAGAATACAACAAAACCCAGAAACCAACAATGTCAAATTCATGATGTCCAGGATATAATATAAAATTACCTGACAGACCAAAAAAACAGGAAAATATGACTCATCACCAGGAGACAAATCACTCAGGACACACAGAATCAGAAATGAAAAGCTGATGGCATGAACAGGAGAGGAGATTGAGGAGAAACTCACTAGGCTCCATATCTTCGTGGAGGTGGAGGTGAACGTGAGCATAATGAAGACAGAAGTGGAAGGTATAACAAAGATTGAGGTTGAATTTCTAGAGATAAAAAAAAATGTATAAAATATCTGAAAACAACTCTATACTAGATGGGTCAATGGCACATTAGATG
This sequence comes from Ailuropoda melanoleuca, assembly GCF_002007445.2. Classification (NCBI taxonomy): domain Eukaryota; kingdom Metazoa; phylum Chordata; class Mammalia; order Carnivora; family Ursidae; genus Ailuropoda; species Ailuropoda melanoleuca. Next base: position 107,291,553 of record NC_048227.1, on the reverse strand, counting down.
CTGTAAATACATTTTTTTAAAAGTGAACTTGAGCGATAGAAACGATCTGAAATGAAGCACAAAGAGAAGATAAGGCTGGGAAATAATCAACAGTATCATTGGCCTGTGGAAAACATCCAGTAGTCTCATACGCTTGAAATTGGGGTCTCAGGAGATGGGAGGAGGGGCAGAAAAACAGTATTTGAAGAAATAATGGCAAAAGAGTTTACAAATTTAGGAAAAACTGTAAGCCCGCAAATTCCAGATACCTAATGAATAGAAAGAGAAAGAAAGAAAGAAAGAAAGAAAGAAAGAAAGAAAGAAAGAAAGAAAGAAAGAAAGAAGAGGGAAGGAAGGAAGGAAGGAAGGAAGGAAGGAAGGAATGGTGGAAGGAAGGAAAGGAGGGAGGAATGAAGGAGGGTGGACGGAAGGAAGGAAGAAAGGAAGGGAGGGTGAAAGGCAGGGTGGAAGGAAGGAAGGCAGGGTAGAAGGGAGGGTGGAAAGAAGGAAGGAAAGAAGGAAGGAAGGATGGAAGGAAGGAAGGAAGGAAGGAGGAAGGAAGGGGAAAACCATGTCATGTGTGTCATCATTAAATTTCTAAAAACTAGTAATAAAGAGATGATCTTAACAGGAGCCAGAGAAAAATTACACCTGCTAAGAAGCAATTCAAACAGTACACCAGGCTTCTCATCAGAATCTATGCAAGCCGGAAAACAATGGAAGATACACTTAAAATAATTAGAAAAACGATCCATCTAGAAGTCTTTACAAAGTGAAAGTAATTTTTCCAAAGTTAAGACTGAGTAAAGTCTTCATTAGAGAGACAAAACGTGAAGGAACTCACCCTGAGCAGCAACTCCAGAAATGTTAAAGGAAGTTTTTGAGGCAAAAGGAGAGTATTTCCAGACAGAAGGGAGGTCTACTCAAAGGAATAGAGGACCCAAAGAGGTAAGGTATATGTAAGACATTTTTTCTCATTTTTTATTTCTTTAAAATATAATTGATAGTTTAAAGCAAAAATTACAATAACAGGTTGAAGGATTTATAACTTACCTAGAAATAAAGTATATAAAAACAAGAGCCCAAAGAACAGAAGGGATTAAGGTAAGTAGACTCTCGTTAGGTTCTTTTTTTTTTTTTTTTAAAGATTTTATTTATTTATTCGACAGAGGATAGAGACAGCCAGCGAGAGAGGGAACACAAGCAGGGGGAGTGGGAGAGGAAGAAGCAGGCTCATAGCAGAAGAGCCTGATGTGGGGCTCGATCCCGTAACGCCGGGATCACGCCCTGAGCCGAAGGCAGACGCTTAACCGCTGTGCCACCCAGGCGCCCCTCTCGTTAGGTTCTTAAAAGATGCATAAGGTGGGATAATACTATTTAAGGTAGATCATGTTAAATTAAATATGAATATTGTAAACCACTAGAAAAACCACTTAAAAATAACACAGAAAAGTGTAGCTCATAGCCAACAGTGTAAATGAAATGGAATTATTAGCAAAACTGATTTAATTCAAAAGGAACAGAGAAGATGAGACAAATAGACAATGAATAGCACAGTGATCATTTTCAATCTGATAAATACCTGATAAAATGATAATTAGATGAAATATATATGGTTTAAACACCATAATTAGGTGTTAGAGTTCATCAAATTGGACATAAGAGCAGGAGACTACTACACGCTGTCTACAAAAAATCCTCTTTGAATATAAATCCACACGTCAAAAAAGAAAAGGGTGGACAACAGTGGCTCATAAAAACCCTCATCACAAGAACCCCAGAATGGCTGTGTTGCTGATGGTCCAAGTACGTATCAGAGTAAAGGATATTACCAGAGATGAAAAGAGACCCTTCATGACGAGGAAAGAGACAATTCAGCAAAAGAACATAATAACAGAGGTACAAAATACAGAAAGCAAAATGGAAGCAGAAGGGCCAAGGAACAGATCATGTAGTTACGGTCGGGGACTGGAGCACACCCTCCTCGTTAATAGAATAAGGAGACAAAAAACTAAGGCTGGAGAAGTCCGGCACGACAGTGTTGGAGAAGTTTCCCATGACCGCGGACTTGGTGGTTTAAAACCAAACACATCATGCTGTTGCAGTCTGGAGATCAGAAGTCGGGAGTGGGTTGCACTGCGTTGAAACCAAAGTGAGCACAGGGCCATGTTCCCTCCAGAGGCTCTAGGAAAAATCCATTTCTTTCCTTTTTCACCTGTTAAAGCCACGTTCTCTGCATTCCTTGACTCACAGTCCCGTCCTCCACCTTCAAGACCAACAGTGTATTTATCTTCAAATCTCTCTGCTTTTGTCTTTACTTTTCCTCTTCTGTGTTCAGATCTGTGTCTGCCTCCCTCGAATAAGGACTGTTGTGATTGCATGTTGGACCCACCCACATAATTCAGGGTAATCGCCTCCTCTCGAAACCCTTAACTTAACCACACAGGCAAATACCTTATTACCGTAAAAGTAATATTCACAGGTCCCAAGGACTAGAACCTGGATCTCTTTAGGGACCGTTTTTCAGTTTATCACAGCTATCATACAACTTGATATAATTGACATCTGTAGCTCACTTCACCCAACAACGGAATATACCTTCTTTCCAAGTAGACATAAGCATGTATCAAGATGGTCCATATTCTAGGCCATAAAGCAAGTCTAAATAGATTTAAGAGGATAGAATTCATGTAAGTATATTCTCTTTCCATAAAAGCATAAAATTAGAAATCAATAGAAATACATACATGGAAAATATCCAAGTATTTGGATACAGAAAAATACATTCTAAATATCCATGGGTAAAAGAAGAAATCACAGAAGCAAAAACTGAAAATGTCGTGAATTGTGTAAAGATGAAAGCCCAGCACACCGATATCGGCGGCACACGTACCAAGCCGTGCTCAGTGAGCAACGTCTAACATTATAGCTTGTGTGAGAAAAGAAGAAAGGTCTTCAATCGATCACCCAAGCTTCAGCTCTAAGAAATTAGGAAAGAAGAACAAATTGAACCCAAGCAAGAAGGAAAAACAGTAAAGATAAGAGAATAGATCTGTGAAATAGAAAACAGAAAACCAGTGAAGAAGGTCCCTGAAATTATAACTGTACTATTGGAAAAGGTCAGTAATTAATAAAATATAATCAGACTGATAAGAATGAAACAGGGATGACAAAATTTACCAAAGTCAGATGTGAGAGCGGGTCATCAGTACAGATTCTATACACACTGAGGGGATAATGAGGCAATATTGGGGTTAGAGGTGCTGACCCCCCCATGCAGTTGAAAATCCACATTCAACTGTGACTCCCCAAAACTTAGCTACTAACAGCCTGCTGGCGACTGGAAGCCTTACCCAAAACATCAACAGTCAACATGTATTTTGTATGTTATATGTGTCACATACTGTATCTTTACAATAAAGGAAGCTGGAGAAAAGAAAATCACAAGAGGCTCCCGGGTGGCTCAGCCGGTTAAGCACCTGATTCTTGGTTTTGACTCAGGTTGTGACCTCTGGGTCGTAAGATCGAGTCCCGAGTTGGGCTCAGTGCTCAGTGTGGAGCCTGCTTGAGATTCTCTCTCTCCCTTTCCCTCTGGCCCTCCCCTTCCTCACACTCTCTCTCTCACTAAAATACATACATACATACATACACACATAAATAAATAAATAAATAAATAAATAAATAAATAAATAAATAAGAAAATCACAGGAAAAAATACATTTACAGTACTGTAGTGTATTTATCTTTTAAAAAATCTACGTGTAAGTGGGTCCATGCAGTTCAAATCGGTATTCTTCAAGTTACTTTATAGTAACTAGTGACTTTCAGTAATTAGTTTCATAGGAACTAATATGTCAACTCAGATGGAATGGACGCATTCCTTAAAGGTACAAACTACCAAACTCACTCAAGAGGAAACTGAGAATCAGAATAGCTCTGTATCTTCAAAATAATTAAATGGTAGTTTAAAACAGTCTCATCGAAAAACCCCAAACAAACAAAATTATCCAGGCCCAGATAGCTTCAGAAAGAAACAGTACAAACCCTTCCAGAACATAGTAGGGGGTAGATTACCTCCTAACTCAGTTTAGGAGGCCAACATAGCATGGATAGCAAAAGCAGATAAATACATCTCGTGATCAGAGCTGCAGATACCCTTAAGAAAATATTAGCACATCAAATCCTGCATGCTATCAGAAATATAATACATTGTGAGTACAATTTCATTAAAGTAAGGTTGAATTAACATTTGAAAATGAATTAGTATAATTTATCATATCAACGTACTAAAAAAGAAACACCATACAATAATCTCAAGAGATGCAAAAACGACACAACACTCAAAATTCATTTCTGACAAATAAAATTCTTGGAAAACTAGGCATATAAATAAATTTTTTAAAAAAGATTTTATTTATTTATTTGTCAGACAGAGAAAGCACAAGCAGGGGGAACAGCAGAAGGAGAAGCAGGCTCGCTGCTCAGCAATGAACAGCAGGTGGGGCTCGATCCCAGGACCCTGGGATCATGACCTGAGCCAAAGGCAGACGTGCTTAACTGACTGAGCCGCCCAGGCGTCCCGGCATATGAATTAATTGTATCAACATAATAAAGCATTGCAATAAAAACTTACAGCCAGCATTGCGTGTAATGGTGATCACGCCCGATCTGAAATAAGGCACTTCTATTCAACATGGTTTGGAGGTCCTGCACAGTGCTATAAAGCAAGGGGGGAAAAAACCATGCAGATTGAAAAGGAAAATAAAGCTGCCTTTCTTTATAGACTACATAATTGTCTACATGGAAAAATCCCCAAGTATCTACGAAAAAAGTTACTAGAATAATAAATTACTTTAGCAAAGTTGCAGGTTACATGATCAATACACAGAAATCAATTATCGTTCTATATACTAGCAATGACTGATTGGAAATTAAAATTTAAATAAGGCCATTTACAAGAGCATCAAAAAAGATGAAATAATTAGGGATAAACTTAACAAATGTGTGCAAAACCTCTATATTGTAAACTAAACGACAAAGAAAAAGTAAACTGTTGAAAAACATTATGGAAGAACTAACAGGTATAGACAGCTTTCATCCTTGTGGAATAGAGCGATTAGTATTATGATGTTTCTTTCCCCGAAACTGACCTTTGTGTTCAGTGCAGTCCTGATCAAAATCCCAGCAGGCATTTTTGTAGAAATTGAGAAGCCGATTGTAAAGTTTATTTGCAACTGCGAAGAACCTAGAATGTCCAAGACAGTTTTGAAAAACTATGATAAAGCAGGAAGACTACACTACCTGATTTCAAGGTTATTCTGAACAAATTGTGGTATATGTGCACGTAATAGATTACAGTCGGGCAGTGAAAAGGGACCCATCACTCATACAAACAACACAGCATGATGCCAAGTCACAGAAGTCACCCATGAAAGGCCATGTGCTGTTTGAGTCCATTTCTATGAAATTCTAGAAAAAGTTAGGCCAGAGTGACAGAGATCACATTCGTGGTTGCCAAGGCCCAGGTGTGGAGGAGTGGATAGAATCCAAAGAAGTACAAAGGGGACCTTGAAATTAAAAATTCTAATCATGGTAAAATTCAATGACTGCTACACTTGAAACTGTTGAATTTTGTTGTATGTAAATTATACCTGAATGGAGTTGATTTAAAGAACAAGGAACTCCTGGGTAGAAGGAACTCCAATGTTACTGAGAGGCTACCTTAATCAATGGCCAGTATGTGGTGCTGTGTCCCCAGCAGGTGTGATATATGGGTCTGGGAATCAAGGGGCAGAGGAAAGTCCTGCTGCCACCGCCCCAGTGATCCCAGGGAATGACCCCAATCGCCCAATGAAATGTGCACTTGAGACTTTAGGTTTGCAGTTGTAGAGCCCTGGTTCCCAGAGGGCAAACATTTCCACATTTCCATCTGGGGACACAATGACAGTCCTATTCAAATTCGAGCTGTGGCTGTCACCCAGGCATTTCGGGATGCTTGTGCCAAGGCAGCAGCAGGGAAGGAAGGAGGAATCATGTTGGCGTGGGAACTGAATGCTCTTCAGGAAGAGCTAGGGCTGTTGCCTCCCATGGGGGAAGGAAAGAATATGTTTGTTGTTCAGATGATCCACTGTGCTCCTATGCTCAGTTTTTAAATTAAAAAAAAAAAACCCTCAAACTTGCAAAAATGTTGCAATTCAGAAGATACAAAGAATGTTTTTCATCTGAATCTTTTGAAAGTACTTTGCCAAACTCATGGCCCTATCACCCACTAATGCTTTCGTGTGTATTTCCTTAGTGCTCACAATACAGCCATTAAATGGAGAAATGAACAATGATACATTACTGCTGTCTTTCTGCAGACCTCGGCTTCAGCCCTTGGAGAGGTGGCAGGCTAGTGGCAGATCCAACAATGCACCTGCACAGGCTCAGGGATGCCCGCGCATGCCATTAGCGCCCTTGGCCTCAGGAACCACTTTGCGTGCGATCTCCCTACCTCTCCTCTCTTTGCGTCTCCCGCTATGTAACCGATTGCCTCTAAGCTTGAAATACCTACTGTAATTTCTGTTTTCTCCAATGGATCCCGGCTGACTCATAGACTTTAAAGATAAAAGGGCAAAGGTTTTGCTGCACACTGTGGTGATAATGCATGCGACACTACAAAGCCCAGGGCCACACAAACATCTCCATTTACCTCTGTGGTTGTCCTCTGATGTGTCCGTGGAGATCTCCGCTCTCCTCTCCCTGAAGGCGCATTCAGCAGGACTGCCCTTTGCCAACTACCTTGAAGTTAGCGATCACCATGTGACTTTTGGACAAAAGGTGCCACTTGTAGGAAGGAGCCTTGAGTCGTTCCTATGCACCCTAGCCCTTTTCCTGCCTTGGCTATGGTGGAAAGACATGACAAGGTGGGCTTCCCATCAAGCTGGTTCCTAAGGGACCACAGCAAATTAAGGACACACTATCTACATGCAGTACTAAAGCGTGAGCAAGGAGTAAATATTGTTTCCGGTCCCTTAGGTATGGGGGCTACCTGTTCCGGAGCATTAAGACCGACTGAACTCCCACACCGAGGATACGCTTGGAATTTCTGGCAGATTGCTCCTGCCCAGGGAGGTCGTAAGCTTCGACTGGGCTGTAGAAATTGCTTTCTTCTAAAAATGTGATTTCTTCCTGCCCTTCTGCCTGAGCTCCCCCAGGTGGATGTTTTGCAGACGTTAAAGCGCGGTGCTCACGGTTCTGGAAGATATGCTGCAGTCAGAGCTGTCAGCGTGTAGAGGAATGCGTGACCACCTCTGAGAGCGGCTGGGTCATCACCACAGGGCGTCTGGTGAGATGATCTGCAGTGAAGGGATGGCATTTTTACTTTTCAAGGTTTGCCCCCCCCCCTTTCTTCTTTACGGATCTGGCCTCCTCACAGGCACCAAGAAAAGGCACGGTCAAAGATAACTTGTGGAAGGTGCTGGATTTCCTTGAGACCAGAGGTTACACCTTTTTATGGCACATTACAGATATGGTTTTTCTGACCACCCAAAGAGATTTGGTTACTGTAATGGCTTCTGTTATGCGCGTTTGGTTGGGCAGCAGAAGGTGTCCTAACTGGACTGCTCTAGGTTACCTCTGCCCTTCTCCTGATCTCCCTTGGTTTCTGCTCACGGAGCCTTTTCTCCAAACTTCTCATAGATTTTGTAAGATCTGTGATGTGCACACAAAGTATTCCCTCTCTGTACAGCAGGCATGGACTTCTGTGAGTAGCCCCCAGGGAACCCGACCAAATCACGGATTTGGGAGGATGGAATGTGAGGACCACGTTGAGAGCGGGATGACTTCTCAGTACTTGGCAAATGCCGGGTGAACGGTGCCTTCTTGCTACCATCACATTGTTCTGCCTGCAAGCCCTTTCCAGGCACCAAACAAACAAGTAGGATACTATTGGACATATTATCTGAATTGTAACTATACCAATGGGGCAAAACGACAAGACAGAGACATCTCTCTACACGTCAGACGCCTGTGTGGTCTCAGAGCCACAGGAAACACCCACGTACCCACGCAGCCACAAATAAGGTCATAAATAGGTAATTGCTTGACGTTCTCAAATGAAAGTTACTCTACACCAGATATCACTGTTACTAAAACTAGAAACAGTCATTATATTTATGATACAAAATTTGACATTTTTGTTCTAGCCTCAAATTACTCATTCCTAATTTCTGACTAATGTTTCTTCAAACAAAATTCAGTGGACATACTTTGCCATTTTATGGTGGATTTTTTTTTTAAAGTCTTATTTAAAGTTTTTTCTTTTAGGAAATTGAGGATGAAGGAGATTACGGTTTAGGTTGTTTTCTCTCCCGAGGAAAAATAAGGTTCTTTTACAGTTAAAATTCTTCCAGTTAACATTTCACCATTTTCCTGAGTTCCAATGGAAGCACAGCTAGTAGCACCACGAGTGCCCCTGGCCGGGCCTGTAGGTCCTCACGTACCGGTGATGCCTGGTGTCTGACACCTCATTACCAGAACAGGACAAGACAACGTGGTCTTGGTCTAGAACGAGGAAACACAAGGAAGAAATACAGTCTTCAAGGAGGAAAGAGCCTTGCGGATGAGATAGTCCCAGCTGCTTCACTTGAAAGATCATGAAGCCGAAGCCCAAAGAAAACAAGCACCCCTCCCATGACAGGTGCGCTCTGCTCCCCAGCCCTCCTCCTGTCGTGCACCCCTTGGCCCCTCCCTGACTTCCACTCCCCGTGAGTTATGTTTCTTTCTCTCTCAAATGGAAAGTGTCCTGTGGAAGCGTGCATGAGTTTAGGACTTTTGGTGAAGGGAGTTGCTGTGACCACCCCTTTCTCAGCCTCCAGGCATCGGTCCTTCTGTTACTAGCGCCATGGCCAAAATCACTATGAAACTCGCTTCCCTGGTCTCTCCTCATGAAAGCACCAACACAGGTCACACATGAGGCTCTCTGGCAAGTCCCTGGTCTGCCCTGTGAGGAATGCCACTGACCAAAGTGGGTAGAAAATCTCTCGCCTTTTGTCCATCAAGCACCAGACAAAAAGAATGGCGCCTTGGACCCATTTACACTTCTAGAACAATGCAAGGGCTTCTCGGGTCTTTAGTTGCTTTGGAAAGATTGCTTCTATGTTCATCAGTCTTCCTGAAGTAATGTAATCAGAAGCAGTTTGAAAGGGCGTGCCTCAATGACAGCTGGCCCACAGTGATGGAAATTCTAGGACAATCCAGAATTACAGGGGCCCAGAAAAAAATTCTGCCTGCCTTTCACCGAAGAAAACCTCTGCTACGTGAGTATCGCCAGGGCATTTTCCAGTCTGTCTTGTAGGGGCTTCTTTTTGCGCTCGATGCTCAGCTTTCCTTTTTGAAAAGTCAATTCCGCGGACTCACTTAGGATAGTGTCCTCAGTGGACACCAGAAACCAAGCGTTCCTAACCACATGAGTGAAGGAGGGAGAAAACAAGGTGATTAGGGGCGCCTGGGTGGCACAGCAGTTAAGCGTCTGCCTTCGGCTCAGGGCGTGATCCCGGCGTTATGGGATCGAGCCCCACGTCAGGCTCCTCCGCTATGAGCCTGCTTCTTCCTCTCCCACTCCCCCTGTTTATGTTCCCTCTCTCGCTGGCTGTCTCTATCTCTGTTGAATAAATAAATAAAATCTTTAAAAAAAAAAAAAGAAAACAAGGTGATTGGTTTTCGTCAGAGTGTCATTACTGGGGACAGAAGATGCATTCAAATCATGAGTTTGCCTCTGTGAAAGCTCGGTCTAATAAAAAATGACTATTTGATCTTTGTCTGGTCCCTGGCACATGGCTTTTGAAACCCTTAGAATTCCTGGAGTGATGAATGTCTTTTGTATGTTAACAAGATGGCCGAGGTTGGGCTCCTCATCAGCTTCAGGTTGGGGCTCATTGACAGAAAGACAAAGGCATGAAAGGAGACTTGGAACTTTCCACTAGAAATAATCCAACCTGAGAAGGCAGTCATGAGAACCTCTTGATTTATAACCTACAGGTCAGAAGTGCAGGAGATGTCTGAGGAGCGGGTGTTTTATGGGCCAGGAGGGGACTTTCCCTTCCCTTTTGGCCCTCCTTCCCCAAAGACTCTGTGTGCGGCTGAATGTGTTTACTGTGAGGCCTTGGTCAGGACCCCTCCCTCCCCCTCCTCGTGCTGTGTGCAGTGGACACCCTTTATCCTGAAGGACGGAGGGCTGCTGTGACCTTGGCGGGCTCTGCTGCCGTCCTGTTCTTCCAAGCATCTCTTTCCCTGATCCCTCACCTGCCCCTTCCCCTCAAGGTGCCCAGGAGGCCACCTCAGTGTCTATGCACGCCCTCTTGTCATTGCAGTATTCCCGTCCCCCTCCTCAAGAAGCCCTGCCTTGTTCCGTGTGAACCTTGGTCATCCTAATGAAATTCTGAGCAAATTAAAAAACAAACAAACAAACAAACAAAAAAACCTCAAAAAACACAAGGTGTTCAGAGGAATTTGTTGGAATTTTAAAAATCCACACATTTGATGTCAGGGTTTTGTGAATAAAAACAGCTCATACTATGGACATCGTGTGGCCCAGATTTTCCACCTTTAGATACCCACCCTGGAGAAGGGCTTCCAGGTAGATGTAGAAAGCGGCTTAAATGTCATTCTCATCTTAATAACAAGAGAAAACTGGACAATCTACGCAATCATAACTTTTCTTGAGCTTGCCATCAAACTAAGTTTGCAAGGCAACCAAGTCTCCTGAATTGGGGACACACTCCGCAAGGAGAGACCGACACAGCGATGTTTCACTGAGCAGAGCGTGTGAGAGAGGACCGTGCAGCCTCACCGTCCTGGACTAACAAGCAAGGCTTAAATCCCTACAAGAGACACTGTGAACTGTCACCCCCAGGATACAAGCAAACATCCATGACAGCTGGGGAAGGGAGAAGAAAAAATTTCTACTCCTGGATAAGAGGCAGGAAATTCTGTGGGGCCAAGAGTGCACACTGTACCAAGATCTCCCCCGGAGGCCAGGCAGACGGGGCGGCGGGGGGGNAGCCCTGGCTCACAGGCCTTGCCTACTTCAAGAGTCATTGCAGAGGTGAGTGCTTGAGGTGAAGTCGTGCTGGCTTAGGATGGGCCCTTAATGGAATGTGCCTGGTGTCCTGATGAGAGGTGGGGGGACTTGTGAAGACACAAAGACACCCAGAGAAGAAGGCCATATGAAGAGGGGGACAGAGATTGGAAGGAGGCACCTACAAGCCCAGGAACACCAAGGTCGCTGCATATGTCAGGAGCCAGAAGAACGAGGCAGGAATCTTCCCTACGGCCCTCGGGGGGGAGTGTGACCCCACCAACACCTTGCTTTCAAACATCTGGCCACCGTGATGGTGAGAGAATACATTTCTGTTGTTTTAAGCCTCCCAATTTGTGGTCATTTATTTTGGCAGCCCTAGGAACTAATGCCCTTGGCAAAATACCAGGCACAGAGCAGGTACTCAAGAACGATTTAGATAAACAGCTAGGTGTTCCCTCAAAGCCAAAGCTGCGTCTGCAGCCCACGCCCCAGGAGGTCTCTGATAGAGAATCGTAGGTTGTGCAAGCAGCACCTTGGGACCTTCAGCTGTAGGAGTGGGATGCTTCCGTCTCCCGGGGATACTACGGCTTTTCCAGGTTTCTAGCATTCGTTTCTGAACTAATTGTTAGTGAACCTTTCCCTTTTTCTCAGACTATAAAGAAGACACAAGACGGACCGATGGGGATAATGTGTATTTCACTGAGGGACAGAAGGGAAAGCAGCAACAGCTCTGCTCGTGTATTTGATTGGCTCACATCATGAGGTTAGGTCACTCAACAGTTCTCCAGAAAGGACTTTGAAATGCCAAGGACAGAGCCTCCACAGGTCCTGGATCGAGCAGTGAAGCTGGGACCCCACTTGCCAAGATGACCTCCTGCACTAGTTGGCCACAACCCCCCACACACAGCCACTGCCCCCTGTTTCTCTCCCTCCTATTCCTCAATAGCTGGTTTTTAAAAACTGGTCTAAACTGTGAATACAAAAGGACACACTAATCTGAAGAACTCGAGGAAGCTCATCTCAACCAGATTTGCCAGAGCAAATCCTTAGGACTCCGAAGTGTCTAAGGACAATAACATTCCAAGGAGAAAAATTGTCATGCGGGTAAGAAACTCAAACTGAACAGACCTTCCTACTGGGCAACACTTATCTGGTGATAAGAAGTTTTTCTTCTTTTGGGGCGCCTGGGTGGCTCAATCATTAAGCGTCTGTCTTCAGCTCAGGATGTGATCCTAGAGTCCTGGGATCGAGCCCCACGTCAGGCTTCTCCGCTGGGAGCCTGCTTCTTCCTCTCCCACTCCCCCAGCTTGTGTTCCCTCTCTCGCCAGCTGTCTCTCTCTGTCAAATAAATAAATAAAATCTTAAAAAAAAAAGTTTTTCTTCTCATCTCTTCTTACAAAAATGAATGTGTATATTTGCACAATTCTGTGAAGGACAATAAGATTATAAAATATAATGACTTTTTTTGTTTTCAAATATATCAATGATTTTCTGCTCCAAATATCTTCCCTATGTCTAGTAGAAAAATGGAGAGATTTTGGAAATCAAGAGTCAGTAAATATCATAAAGTTTAATTCTTAAAATTCTGTTTTCAACCAAAATGCGAAGCGTTTGGAAATATATTTAATTATTAATTTAAAATTTATTTTAATAAACCATTGTTTTATATTTAATGAATGATTTAATTAAAAGCCAAGAAGGGTATGTATCAACACGTTGTCTTTCAAAGAATTTAACTGGGAATATAAATTACTGATGTGGAAAACATATACAATATGATCCATACCTCACGCCATAAACAAAGCATTCCATTCCGGTTGGATTAAGAACTTAAATGTTATACAAGAAAAACTTTAAAACTCTGTCACAGTCATTTGCCTGCTTTTTCTCAGGTCAATTACCTCCTCTTTCCACATTCTCCTCTTTCACTCCATAAGGCCTGGGGTGTGCGCAGATTTCCGGCTTGGTCTCAGGACACCTTAACATCCTCAGTGTCTCCTCAGCTCTTTCTACACCTTTGTGGGGAGTTCCCCCTTCAACGTTCCTTCTGTTTAATGACCGCTCAGGCAGCTCTTTCTCACTGACTCTGCTTGACTAACATAAACTCTAAAAAGAAAAAAATAAGAGACTATCTTTGTTCTATTATGATAAAATTGAGGACCCCTGTTCATCAAAGATGAAGCTAAGAGAGGGAAAATGAGCTAAACACTGGGAGAACATATTCGTAAAGTGTAGCCAACAAATAATTGATATAAAGTATTTAATAAGTCACACTAATCAATGAGAAAAATGCAAAACACCAATAGCTAAATGGCAAAAAATTCACAAACAGGCATTTCCAAATGTAGACACACAAAAGCTGAAGAGATGTTCATTGTCACTAGAGATCAGAGTAGTGGACATCAAGACCTCAGTAAGAGACACGTTGTATCCATTTGACTGACAGAATCTATCAAATTCACAGGTGGACAGACTTGCTGATACCTTGCTTGTGAGGGTTCACATCTGGAAAACAATGTGATACCCCAGCAATTGTACCCAGATTACATTGCCAGGAATTTCTTGTTTCATTTTCCCCTGGGGATAAATTTGTTATATTCACACAAAACTTTCTGAAATGTAAATCTCTACCTCGTTTGATGTAATTTAGAAAATGTATACCCTCTGGGCCTTCGAATGTCTGATTTCCTGTGGAAAATTCAAAATAATGGTAATGACAAACCTGAACATCAAAAACGGTGTGAAGTCTGACTTGGAGAAAACAAATTCCTATTGCAAGGTCTTATTATTATGCCTTTAATTATTATCATCATTATGATTTTCTGAAGTACTGTAAGTTTTTGTCCTTTGGGAATTGTGGTGAAAAATGTCAATACTTTTGGAGTGATCCTAAAAGCCCATTTGACAACATTGCTTCGGGGGCATCAAGAAAAGGAAGATCTTTAGATATTGATAAAGAAATGTGAAAAGTGTATCTCAAGAAATTCGCCCACACATTATGAAAGGGATGTGCTGTGTAAAGACACAAGGAAGCCATTGGACTGTGGAGTGCTAACGTCCTGGGAGCCTACATAAGCCAATCACCCAATCCAGTCAATGCCTTGGTGTCCTGGGAAACAAAACTTCAGAGCAATCAACGAACAGCCAAATAGGCCCCCCCAGATAAAGCAACCAATTCAGCTACAGCCAATCAGATGATTCTTTGCTTTCTGTCCAAGTCTTCTCCATAAAAACTTCCACCCTATCTCCCCTCAGTGGGGGCTGCTGACCACCTTCCAGCACCAAGAGCTGTCCAATTCAAACGGATGTATGCTCAAACGAACTGTTTGAGAAAAAAAAAAAACTTTAATATGCCTCAGTTTACCTTTTAACGGGCCCTTCTTTGTCATCATTTGAGAGAGATGCTAAAAAAATTTTTGAAGTGCTTTTCGCCAGTCTGGCTGTATGGTTGGTGTTTCTTTGAATGGTGTTTCTCTGCGCTGAGCTGGCCTTAGGGCAGGAGAGGCGAGAGAGACACCTTCTCACAAGTGAGAATCGGAGCCTCACCCCAGAACAGGGCACTTGCTGCTGACTCATGGAATCAAGTTCAGCCACATGTTACAAGTAATTGACAGGACTTCAGTTATAACTGAACATTATAAATAAATACGCTCAAGATACTAAAAAGAAATTTAAATGATTAAAATAAATTTGATGAATTAAAGTGAAATGACAATGATTCAACACAGTAAAGAGAGAGAAATTATTTAAAAGCACCAGAGAGAAATCTTGGTGTTGAAAAATGTAACTGTTGAGTGCTTTTCTCCCCTCACTATGGATCACACTTTGCTGTTTCTGGGCGGGTGGATAATACGTGGGATCTTATCTAATATTTCGATGACGTATCATGCGTGCTGTATATTTAGCACATACAGAATCTGGTATTTCCTCTTGAGGATATTGTTGCGGGTGTTTCGTTTGTTGGGTAAATTCCTGACCTAAATCTGGGAAATCTGTTTACCCCGTGGTATGTGGCCACTGCTGTCTTCGCTGCTTTTTTTTTTTTTTATTTTTAATTCTCGTTTTTGTTTTTGAGTAGGGCACTGTCGGGCTTGTCCCTGTGCCTGCACAGCTCGGTGGTCAGCCACCGATTGCTCAGAGGCCGTGCTTGGACGGCTCCAGCCTCCACTACCCGCCAGTAGATCAGTGTATGACTTCAGGGGTGCACTCGCGTCTGCCCTGGCTCTAACTTTCTCCTCTCGGTGTGTGTGCAAGCTCGAGGCCAGCTAATGGGTAGCGTGGCCTCTCTCTGCTCTCTCCCCTGTGAGCTCACGGAGCGAGGCTTCTGAGCATCTCAGTTCCTGGACTGCTCTGCTCTGCAGCTCATCCCAGTCAGGACCAGACCTCGGGCTAGCTGACGGTATACCGACTGCCCTTCCAGATCTCTCCTGTTACCGACACGCCGCTGGAGGCAGAGCTGTCATTTGCTTGTTTTGCACTCCCCTCAAATCAAGGGAGGCTCAGCTAGTGGCAAAGTTGTCGGCTTCCATGGTTGCCTCAAACTGGTACAACTCTCTCACTGAGGAAGCAGAGAGTGGTGGGATCCACGGGGGCAAGGACCCCGAGGTCTCCCAGCATTCTTACCTGAAGTTCAATAGGTTTTCATGAATAACCACTTCTCAGTTTGTTACATATCTTTGGTCAATTCCTAGAGCCCTGAAATTGTTTGTTTGTTTTTTAAATATTTTATTTATTTATTTGTCAGAGAGAGTGAGCACCAGCAGGGGGAGCGGCAGAGGGAGAGGGAGAAGCAGACTCCCCACTGAGCAGGGAGCCTGATGTGGGGCTTGATCCCAGGACCCTGAAATCATGACCTGAGCCAAAGGCAGATGCTTAACTGACTGAGCCACTCAGTCACCCCTGCATATATTTTTCAATAGCCAAACATTTGGGGATTTGCCACATATATTTCTGTTATTGACTTCTGATTTAATTTCCTTTTGTGTGAAGAATAGTCTTTGTATGACTTCAATCTTTTAAAATTATGGACAGCTGTTTTTTGGTCCTGAATGTGGCCTATCTTGGTAAATGTTCCATGTACACTTGAAATGAGTGCATATTTTATAGTTGGGGGTAGTTTTCTACCGACGTCAATTAAGACAAGTTGATGTTAGTGTTTGTCAAAACTTCTATATCTTTATTAATCTGCTGTGTCCTTATTTTATCAATTATTGAGACAGGTAGGTTGCAGGCTCCATTCATTATTATGGATTTGTTTATTTTCCCTCTCATTTTATTGGTTTTTGCTTCAAGTATTTTGAAGATCTGCTATTGAGTGCATACCACGTTAGCATTGTACGTTCTCACGATGAACTGACCCCCTTAGCATTACAAAATGCTCTCTCTATCCTTGAAAACATTCTTTGCTCTGAAATCTACTTTGTCTAATAATATTCTTGCCACTTCAGCATTTTTTAAAAAGATTTATTTATTTATTTATTTTAGAGAGAAAGAAAAGGAGTGTGTGAGTGGGGGGAGGGACAGAAGGAGAGAGAAAGAGAGAATCCTCAAGCAGATTCCCTTCTGAGCAGGGAGCCCAACATGGGGCTTGATCCCAGAACCCTGAGATCATGACCCAAGCCAAAACCAGGAGTCAGCTGCTCAACCAACTGAGTCACCCAGGTGCCCCACCACTTCAGCATTTTTTGATTGGTGTTCTAACAATACATGTTTTTCCCATGTTTTACTATTAGTATCTTTACTAAGATACTAGATTTTTACTAAGACACTATTAGTGTCTTTATTTATATCTTTTTCTGTTAATTCGACTCCTTAGCTGGAGGTCAGCAATCTACGGCCCCTGGGCTAAAACCTGCCACCTGCTTTTGGAAATAAATTTTGTTGGAACACAGGCACGTCCATTCATTGGTGGAATGTCTGTGACTGATTTCTTGCTGCAACAGCAGAGTTTCGTGTTGGTCGCAAAGATCTTATTGCATGCAGAGCATAAGTTGTTTGCCGTCCGGCTGCTGGCAGAAATTCCTGATTTAGACCATTTACATGTACAGTGGTTATCAATATGTTTGTGTTTAATTCTATTATCTTTCTATTGTTTTTGGTTTGTCCCACCTGTTCTTTGTCTATTTCTCTCTTTTCCTGTCTTCTTTTGTATTGACTATTCTTCAATAATCCATTTTATTGCCATAATTGGCTTATTAGCTGTATTTATTTTGTGTGCATGAAGAGTTGCTCCAGGGTCTGCTATATATCTTTAATTTATCAAATCTACCTTCAAGTCAGATTCAGTCCCTTTTGGGTGTTTCCGCACGTGGTGTGTCCTTCAATCCTCCTACCGGGATTATGTCATTATTCATAATTTGTAAGTGAGGAGATGGAAGGTCATCTTATGCAACTTACTGCTTTAGTACCAAAAGGCTGCTGATATTTGAAAACTTGGCAGAGAGGAAAGCCTGTTAACCATGATCACTGTCAATTTTAGTGATTCTTGGAGGAGTGCTGTGAAAATTCAGCCTTCTTCTGAGAAGTGTCAAGGGGCCTGGGATTTTCCCTATTTACAAGCTAACAAATCAGTCCAATCAGTCCACGGGTGTTGGTCGAGATGAAGGCCAATCGGTTCCTGGCTGCTTTGGCAGCAGCTGGTAGCTCAGCCCTCCGAAACCCACTTCCTGTAAGGCAGCCCCAAGAAGACATATTAATTTGCAGTGACTTGCAAGGCTGGTGAAGAGCCTGGCCTGGGGATGTAAAGTGACACAGTGGGCAGCTGTGCCATTGGCGGTGGAAGGGGACGTTGTCTTTGTCCCACTTTGCTGCGGAGGAAGATTCCAACTTTATCTCCCAAGGCTGCTCACACACGTCGTCATTGAGAAGATGTCCAGGATAATAGCAGTCACTGCCTTGTGTGCAAGACTCAGGGACACAGAAGACTCACAGAAAATTGTCTCCCAACGTTCAGCTCTTAAAAAACTTAAGGGATCTCCGGGACTGAAATGTTTTTATTGTGGTAGATTTCAGGACTGTCATTTATGTGTAAACGTGGGCTTGTTTACGAGTTGTGGGCATCCATCCATCTGCGGGGTTGAGAGTAGGTAGGGAAAGGATCATCTACCCATCTGCGGGGTTGAGAGTAGGTAGGGAAAGGATCATCCATCCATCTGCGGGGTTGAGAGTAGGTAGGGAAAGGATCACCTATCCATCCGAGGGGTTGAGAGTAGGTAGGGAAAGGATCATCCATCCATCCGCGGAGTTGAGAGTAGGTAGGGAAAGGATCATCCATCCGCGGGGTTGAGAGTAGGTAGGGAAAGGATCATCCATGCATCTGCGGGGTTGAGAGTAGGTAGGGAAAGGATCATCCATCCATCTGCGGGGTTGAGAGTAGGTAGGCAAAGGATCATCCATCCATCTGCGGGGTTGAGAGTAGGTAGGGAAAGGATCCGGATGAGTTGGATATTACATTTTACTCCTAGATTTGTTACAGTTGTGTGCTTTTCTGAAACTCTGTCCTTTGTAGTTGAAATTTATTTTGGATCAGCCTTCAATAATCCATGTTCTCAAGATGACAGTGCCATGGGATTTTAGAAGCAGAACACGGCCCCACGGTTTGCCTGGACCCCACTTTGCCCACAGTGTGATTGCTGCGCACAACTGCTACGTGATGGGTGAGATGAGGTCCCCAGTCGCTCAGGTCAGCCCAACCCCCACGCCCCCCCCAACCCCACATGTTAACAGAAGACCATGCATTGCTACGTGGGAGCAGCCTTCCCTGTGTCTCTTGACTGAAGAATGCTAGAGTGTTAGTCACTGTCAGATACCCGATCAGTGAGGACTGCTGAACTACACATCGTAGATTTTCCTGAGCTTAAACACCCAGCTTGGTATCTCCATTGATGAGATTAACATGATAAACGTTCAGTCTCTTCTCATCGCGTTCCTCAGACACGCTTACAGGATCTTCCCGTGAATCAGCTGATCTGGACCCCGAGTCCCTGTGTAGGAAACCGGCAGCATCAAACACAGACCTAGCGTTTTATAGTAATTTGGAAAATGCATGAAACCAATACCCTCTTTGCCTTTCTTGGTCTCTCTGAGGGTGTCTGGAGAAACCACCTACAGCCTACAGGGTATCTGGCAGTATGATACACAAATAATTCTTATCATACAAGACATTTCATTTTAGGGGGATAATTGCAAATTAGAATGTTTTAACAGCTCATCAGAAACTCTGAGATTTTTGTATACTATTTGTTACAAGACCTCCTATTACCCAGGCTCTCAATTTTCCATTCACACCTGGAAAGAATTTAAAGTGAGGTCATTTATGAAACTTGACTCTCGTACACCTCAGTATAGACTCAATAAATGCCTAACATCGCCCTTTGTCGCCCAGCGCTTGTGATCAGAGACCATCTCTACGTGTGCTCACTGTCTGCATAGGCAGAAGCTCCCTCCTTCGTTGTAAGAAATATGAAGGGTACAGAAGAGCATAAAATGAAAACAAAAAACAAAAAACCAACAATACACACAATCTTCCTGCCCGAAGAGCCGAGGGTCCCCAAAGGGCACGGACATGTTAGATGAAGTTCTCTTTCTGGTGAAGAACACGAGATGGAGAAACATAAAGCTGTCACTCACAGTCACTTCCTGAACCAGAGCTAGGAATAGAATCCTCCAGATGCTCTCATTTTCCGCTTGAGTAACTGCATCTGTCCGAGGAAGGGGCCTAGAAGTCAAGGGGTGTTATCTGCATGAGAGGCTGAGGGGTCTTCCCGGAGACACTGGCCTGGTCCTTAGTCCTTACCAACCACAGGAGGAACAGGGGAGATGCCGAGAACACTATCACTTGGATAAGTACACCNTCCCCCCTTCCCCCCCCCCCCCCCCCACCGCACACACCAGCCAGGATCTCATCAGCCCCTAGGCTGCAGAGGATATGAGCACCAAAAAGGAGCGTTGTTGAAAACTCTGCGGTGTAAGGTTGCCAAGGAGCTCCACCTGACATGTGTGACAAAGGGAGAGAGGCACACAGGGTCCCTGCCCGCCGAAGTCCCGGCGTGGGTGTGCGGCTGTGATTTCAGCGCAGGCAGCATCATCCAGCCAACGACGCTGAGGGCGTGCAAGCTGGCAGCTCCCCTCGCAGCTGCCCCGAATATTCCTGAGCCCAGAGGATGGAGAGAAACACTCTGCAGACACTCGTTCCTGGGCAAGGGTTAAAGCCAATGAAACTCTAGTTAAAATTCAGTGCCTCCTCAACTTGGCTGCAGTTGGAATCCCTTGGAAACTTCTGGAAGTAAGTGTTTTGTCTTGAGGGTGGTCCCTGGAAATCCATATGGGGTAGGATACCCATTTGCAGAGGCCACCATACAAGGAGGGTCTGTAGGAACCAGAGCCCGTCTGCAGGGCAGGAGCTGTGGGGCCAGGTCCCCCGCCTCTCCTGGGCCCCAGCTACTGTGACCGGAAGCTCAGAGCTGCCTCCTTGGGAGACTTGCCCCAGGGGGTGGGGAGCCTGCTAGGGCAGGAGCAGCTGCTGGGGACATGCTTCCTCCAGAGCCCCTCTGGGGTCAGGTCAGAGCTAGCTTCCCACCGCCTGCACTTTCAGGGGTCCCCTCCCCTCGGATCTCTCCTGCTTCCCTCCTCTGACCGGCTCAGTCAGACTAGAATCCTGAGGAGACAAGGGTCCTACGGCTCGGACTCCACAGGCGAACAGGACAGGTGCCCAGGTGATCTGTGCCTTACCTCTGCCAGACAAACAGGGTTCAGACTGTCACCCCCGGGTGTGTGGCAGGAGCTGGGACAAAGCAAGCACCCCTACCCCACCCACCCCACTAGGGTTTTCTGCAGGTGAGCTCTCTTTAAATGAAATAGATGCTTTCAAAAAAAAAAAAAAGTCTCAACAGGCCTGGCAGGTACAGAGGCCCCATTGTACTAGAGTTTTTGATTAAGAACTACAAAAGAGAAAAAATGGGCTGTAATTTGTGGGTGGGAAAAACAGAGAAAACTTGAAATAAATAAATGTTTAACTAAATGCCCACAAAATATAACATCATGCCCCCTGGTTTCCTGCAATTTGACTAAACCCATATATATTTAATGTGGGATGTGGTGAATTTTTAATATGTTTGCTCTGTTGTGGCTTGGGGTCCCTACAACCAAGAATGCCCAAAGCTATAAAAAATGAAACCGTCTCTGGAAAAGGAGCTCCAGGGCCAGTTTGCCTTGGAGGGATGGATGAGCTGACTCAGCTCTCCTTCTGACCAACCCACAGAGACTGCCCTTCTCCCCAAGGCCTTTGGGCTCCTGGGCACACCCTGGGGGCAGGACCATTACGGCCAAGGGGCAAATACTCCTCCCTCGGCATCAGCCTCACGGTGTTCATTTTTGGAAAATCAGTTTATTAAGTTGATTTTAACTTTGTTGGAATATAATTTGCACAAACTGAAACACACCCCGTTCAGTATGCATTTTGGTTATAGGGTTGACAAATGCATACAGCTGTGTGACTACCACCTCAATCCAGTTAGGGAATATTTCCATGACTCCAGCAATTTCTTTCTGCAGTCAACTAACCCTTGACTCTCAGACAAGCACTGATCTGCTTTTAGAAGTTGGATTTCTGTTCTCTAAAATTTTGGATAAATGGACAAACGTCTCCAGGTATAAGATAGAAAGTACTGGGATGTAAAGGACAACGTGACGAGCATAGTTACTGCTGTATGGTATACTTGAAAGTTGTTAAGAGAGAAAATCCTAAGTGTTCTCATCACAAGAAAAGAAAATATTTTTTTTTCTATCTACACCAAATGATGGCTATTAACTAAACTAATAGTGGTCATCGATGACAGAATATGTAAGTCAATCATTATGCTGTACATCTTAAACTTTTGTGGTATTTTATGTCAATTACATCTCAATAAAATTGGAAAAAATAAATGGACAAAAGCCAACTTCAGGAAGATGTTGAAAGGCCATGGTATGATGGGACATCTTTGCCTAATTTCTGATCTTAGCAGGAAAGCTTGGAGTTTCTCACCATTAAGTAGGATTTTAGCTATAAGTTTTTTGTGACTGTTCTTTACCAAGTTGAGAAAGTTCCCTCTATTTGTATTTTGCTGGGAGTTTTTATTAGGAACAGGTGCTGGATTTTGTCAAATGCTTTTTCTGCATCTATCAAGATGACTGTGTGATGTGTCTTCTTTATCCTGTTGATATGATGGATCACATTAATTTATTTTCAAATGTTGTACCAGCTGTGCATACCTGGGATAAGTTCCACTTGGTGGTGGATTGCTTGTAGTGTTGTTTGTTTTGTTTTTTTTCTTGTAATGTCTTTCTTTGTCTGGTTTTGGTACTAGGGTAATGCAGGCTTCACACAATGAGTTATGAAGTAGTCCCTCTGATTTGATCCTCTGCAAGAGGTTCTAGAGAATTGGTATAATTTCTTCTTTAAATGTTTCATAGAATTCACCAGTGAATCCACATGGGCCTGGTGCTTTCTTTTTTGGAAGGCTACTGTACTCCCTTCCATTCTTGATATTGGTAATATCTTTATTCTCTTCCTTGTCCTTTTTCAATCTACTTAAAGGTTCATCAATTTTATATGATCTTTTTAAAGAACCAGTTTGGTGTAATTGATTTCCACTCTTGGTTGTCCAGTTTGTATTTCATGTCTAATAATATTCCTTGTTGAAATGTCTGTTTCCCCTGGCATTAATATAGCCATTCCAGCTTTCTTATGCTTACTATTTGCATAATGTATCTTTTTCCATTCTTTTAATATAAGTATTAAATATATAATTTATTGTATTTATAATATACATATTATTGAATTTAAAGTTCATTTCTTATAGACCAAGTATAATTGTATCTTACTTTTATATCTAATCTGATCACCCCTGCCATTTAACTGGAGTGTTTAGTCCATTTGCATGTAAGTAATAATATGATTGGATTAAGGCTGGCCATTTTACTATTTGTTTTTTATTTGTCTCCTCCTTTTTTTCTTTTTTCCTGTTCTCTTTTGTGGTAAACAGAATTTGTAATACATCATCTTAATACCTCTATATTTTTGCTATATTTTGTTTTATTTTTAAGTAGTTAGTCCAGGGACTAAATATATATTTTACACTCATCAAAAATAACTTACGATTATACTGACTTAGTTCTGGTAAAATATAGGATCTTTACACACCAGTATAGCGGTGTCCCCTACCACAAGCCCCTTGTGCTAGTGTGGTCATATATAACATCTCTATAAGCTTTCTAAATTAACAGCATAATGTTTAAATGCTTGCTATTTAATAGCAATGTGTCTTTTTTTAAAGATTCGTTTATTTATTTGAGAAAGAGAGAGAAAGAAAAAGAGAGAGCTTGGGGGGAGAAGCAGAAAGAGAGGGAGGGAGAGTCTTAAGCAGACTCCATGCTGAGCACAGAGCCGGACGTGGGGCTCAATCTCATGACGCTGAGATCATGACCTGAATCAAAACCAAGAATCAGTTGTTTAACCAACTGTGCCACCCAGCTGCACCAATAGCAAGATGTCTTTTAAAGAAATTAAAAGACTAACTTACACACACACAAATTCTTATCTTTTGTATTTTCCAAATAGTTACCATCTGGTGTTATTTCCCTTCAGCCTGAAAAATTTAATCTAGAATTTATTGTAGTACAGGTATTTAATCAACAAATTATCTGTTTTCATTTACTTAGGAATGCCTTTGTTTCACCTCCATGTTTGAAGGATAGTTTCATCAGAAAGGGAATTCTTAATTATCTGTATTTTACTTCAACACTTGGAATGGGTTCTTCCAATGCATTCTGGTCTCCATTGTTGCTGATGGGACGTCAGCCATTTCATCTGCCCCTTCACTACGGTATGTGATGTGTCATTTTCCCTTGTTGATTTTAATATTTTCTCTTTGCCTTTGGCTTTCAGCAGTTTGACTACAACTTGTTTAAGTGCGGTTGTGTTTTTCCTACTTGGGATTTGATACTCGTCTTGAATCTTAAATTTGATTTTTTTCCCTCAAATCTAATAAGATTTTACCATTATTTCATCTGATAATTTTTTTTTTACCCCTTTATATCTCCCCTTTTCCTGGAAATAAAATCACACCTATAAAGTTTGCTTAATATTTTCCCCATGTCCCTGAGACTGTTCATTTATCTTTCATCTTTAATCACTTACTTCAAAATAATTTCTAATTATTTTTCTTTAAATCTACTGATTTCTTTCTTTAGCCATTCCCCATATGTTGCTTCAATTTTTCTTTCAGTTATTGTCCTTTTCAGCCCTAGAGTTCCTTTTTTTAAGTTTACATTTCTTTCTTTCTTTTTTTTTTAAGTAGGCTCCACATGCAATGTGGGGCTTGAACTCACAACCCTGAGATTAAGAGTCACACACTCACCAAATGTGCCAGCCAAGTGCCTAAAATTTCCATTCCTGTGTTGAGATTTTCTGTTGTTTCACTGCTTCCATGTTTTCTTTAAATTCTGTGGACATATTTATAATGTCTGCTTTAAAGTTTGTTTCTGCTAGATGCATCGTAAAAATTAAACAGAATATGTTCCATAAACTGTGGATTATATGAGGGTTCTTGTTTGTTTTCTCACAGCTAATGAACTTACCTGGAATTGAACTGACATACACCACCCCTGCATTGTGCAGCCACCGACATCTCTAGGAAGGTTCTCAACCTGGTAGTAGGAACACTTACTACGTGTGTTGCGGTTAATCTGTCAGCTGTGACCAGGAAGTTTGTGGAAATCTAAAACCATGTAAACGTTTACTTCTTCTTATAACTTTTATTTGTACAACATCTCTAATTCTTAATCAAACCTAATTTTTAAATTTACCATTTAACATTATTATCTAAAATAGGGAAATAAAACTCCTGTTACTTATTTTTGTCCCTAAATTATGGTGATATAATAAGCTTCCCTGGGGTTTCTCTGTCAAGTGTGGTGGATCTTTCCTGAATGCATTAGTAGTGGTAAACCCAGTGATGGTGATGAACACTGTTCTGAAGAAATAAAGGGCAAAACTTTAACTAGTTTTATTCAGCAGTGTGATCTTTCACATATTGCCATTGGTCTTGGAGCCATAATCGGTGGTAAAGTGCCGAAACTAGAGAATGTTCCTTGCCGAGGTATACTGGCTAATACAGCAACAAAGCCATTAAAATCTTAGCGGCATTTGCATACAAAACAAAGAAAAAAATCTTAGAAAGCCCCAGTAGAATTTCTTGATGAAAAGAGTATTGAAATAAGAAACCACAGAAGCAGATGCCCAATATTTTACAAATAAACGTTGGTGCCCCATGAGCTTCTTAACAAAGGAGCGCCTCAGGGAGACAGGACTAAACCACCAGCACCTGGACTGGGATGGGGGGGGACCACGCCAAGGACATTTGTTTGTAAATGTTGGGTGAATCTGCGCTGAGCAACGCAGCTCCTGTCCCACTCTCCTTTTGACAGCACAGTCCGCACATTCATGATATGATACAGAACTCCAGGTACAAAATCCCCCAATCCTGAACAAAATTATCTTTTCCTTGCCACTTGACCACTGCGTTTACAGCACCAGCACGGCAACTCTGGTACGTTGTGATTTGAACAGGAGGGTGATGTCAAAGAATTCTCCTCCTAGTTCCCTTTCCAGCGAACGCAGCTCGCTCTCACCTGTGTAACACCACGCGGGAGTAACTCACCAACAACGTGGTTGTAGTTTGAATGTGTGGGGTGGCCAGTGTCTCGTCTGTGGCTCCAGTCAGCTTCGCGAGGGTGGCTACTGCCACAGGCTGCTTCCCCTGTGGGATCTTTTCCACACTGTGACCACACGATCCTTTAAAAATGTGAGTAAGATCATGTCACTCCTCCGTCAGCGGGCTCTCATGTCTCTAAAGAGATAAAGTCTGAAGCCAAAGCCCCTGCAAAGCTGACAGGCTCCGTGATTCCCATTCGCTATAGTCCCTTGCTTTCTCATTGTCATGTCTGTCTGTCTGTCTGTCTGTCTCTTTCAACTTATTTGTAGGTAGTTTGACCCAATCACAGTTTGGTGGGGAAATCACGCCCTTAATTTCATGTCTTTTCACCATTTTGTCCATAAAGAGATTTATCGAGACATCTTAATCCATTCAGAGATTGTTAAAATAAGCCCTACATTTAACTTGATCATGGCCCAAAGCTGAGTTTTCGTTGGCTTTTTTCCTGCTAAGACTTCCTCCAATATGTATTTCAGTGTTTGAGATTGGAAGTTCTCTCCCAAACTTATAAGTCCTTATGCAGATGTGATGGTTAATGAAGAAGGAATTTGTGGGTTCTTTATTTTTTTAAATATTTTTAGAACTATTTATTTATTTGAGAGAGAGAGAGTGTGTGTGTGTATGTGTGCGCACAAGCAGGGAGAGGCACGCGGGGGAGAGAAAGAGAGAGAGAGAGAGAGACAGTCCTCAACCAGACTCCTTGCTGAGCACGGGGTCCCATGCCGGGCTCCATCCCAGGACCTTGAGATCAGGATCTGCGCCAAAATCAAGAGTCAGACACTCAACTGACTGAGCCACCCAGGCGCCTCTGTGGGCTCTTGAGATAACGTTAGTCTGAGATTAGTTATGGATGCATGCAGTATTTCTTAAATAGTACTTCTGGGTGGCTGCCTTATAGACCAAGTGTAAAATTCCCATTTCCCACTTAAATGGAAACGTAAGAGGGAAAGGAAATGTTTCCTCTGACACGACAGAATACATCTGTATCCAATAACAGTCTAATGGTAGTAACTTGATCCTTCCCCAGAAAATAAATTGGACCTTAGAGTATTTTAATTCCATTTATCCTGTTCTCATACCATGCATGGTATTGTCTTCACACATTTTAATTCTATATTTTAACACCATAATACATTATTATTTTCGTACTATCAAGTCAAAGTTAATTTAAATTTACTCATGTATTTGTCTCTTTCTTTTCTCTTTATTCCTCAGACGCCTCTGCCTTTCTCTCTAAGGTCATTTTCCTACTGATTAAAGCATGTTCTTTAGAATTTCTTTAGTGCGGGTCTGTGGGGACAAAATGTTTCAGCCACTGCTTGAATGACATGTCCTTCTTTTTGTCACTGTTGAGAGTTGCCCATCATCTCATTTCCACACATTCACTGAGGACACCGCTCTGTCTTCAACCTTCTTTTCTCAGCTGTTTGGAAACTCAGTGGTCAGTCTTTGGCCCCTTTGAAGAAAGTCCGTTTTTCCTTCTTTGGCTACTTTCTCTTTCTCTGTTATGTTCAGGTGAGGAAGTCTTCTATTTATCCTTCTTGAGACTCCCTGGGCTTCCTAAATCTGTGAATTGATTTCTTTCATCCATTCTGGGAAATTATCAATCATTATCTCTTCAATGACTGCTTCTACCCCATTGAATCATTTCTACTTTTCTGGGATTAAAATAAGAAAGGCTATACCTTTTAATATATCTTACCCTTTTTTGAATCCCCCCCGTATTTTCTCACTCCATGTCATATTCTGTGTACTTTCTCCTGATGCATCTTCTTTTTAAATAATTTCTCTCCAGCTGTGTCTGTCCATTGACTTTAAACTTTATTTATTTTTTTTAAAGATTTTATTTATTTGTTTGACAGAGAGAGACACAGCGAGAGAGGGAACACACGCAGGGGGAGTGGGAGAGGGAGAAGCAGGCTTCCCACAGAGTGGGGAGCCCCATGCAGGGCTTGATCCCAGGACCCTGGGATCAGGACCCGAACCGCAGGCAGACGCTTAACGACTGAGCCACCCGGGCGCCCCTGACTTTAAACTTTAAACTCACCAACTAACTTCCTACTTTTGATCATTGCATTTTGAAATCCCAGGATTTATTTTTGGTTCTTTTCAAATTTGGTGTGCTACTCCCCGTATGTGTCATCTTCCTGATAAAGTGCTCAAGCTTAGATTTCATTTCTTTGAATCATCCTCCACTCCTCTTAGCCGACCCCCCACGCTGGAGTTCACAGAAATCCTGTTAGCTCCATCTTCAACACAGACACGGAATATGGCAGCATCTTGTCATTCCTGCCGCTGCCCCCTTGCTCTGGGTAGTATCATCGCCCACCTGGATTTCTGCGATGTCTCCGCACTGGTCTCCCTGCTGCCCACCCATGCCCCCACCATCCGCTTTCCACCCTGTAGCCAGAGAGATCCTTCATGGGACATGTCAGGTCTGTCACGGTTCTGTGCAAAAAAGGAATGGCGAGCCCTCCATTTCAGAGTAAAAACTGAAATCCTTGCAATGGCCTGCAGGGTTTCCTAATTACCTCATGTCCTAGTCTCTGGCTCTTCCTTCTAACCAGAACATTCTTTGCATACACACCCTAAATTACTAAGTCCTTCACCAACTCCAATCCTGCCCTCATGCCATCTCCTTGGTAAAGCCCACCCCCACTCTCCTATTCCCCTTATAGCCTCCTGTATGTGTTTTTTCCCCAAAGCATAGATTACCTTCTATCATAATATCTGTTTTTCTCATTTATTACCCTTTATTATATGTCCCTCAGCCAATAGACCGGTAGCTGTGCAAGTGTAGGAATTAGTGTTGATTTTGTTCAGGGGTGTATCTCACCCACCTAGAATGACGCCTGGAATATGGGTACCTCACACATTTGTTCAATGAATACACGCACTAATTACTTATCTAATTCATTCGACTCTCTCCCCAAATGGAATCTTTCACAAAATCCATGTATACTGTCAGTGTGGAGGACTAATAACAGTAAAGCGACAGCAAAGTTTTGACCTGAGTGGGAGGCCCAGCACCCCTCCCCTCCATCCTCACAGTGTTCCTTGGAGGCCTCTTCCCAACTCCAGGATTCTGTGGAATCGAGCTGGAAATCACTGGCCTGCCTGTCCTTAACCCTAGCATCCGGGATGGCACAGAAGATCCAGCCAGTCCTCTATCCAGCTAACTTGGGGCTCCGCACAGGGATGCGTGCTCTTGCTTCCACAGACCTTGCCAGCTGGAGAAGGGCAGGAAAGCCAGGGCGTGGACAGTAAAAGCTGTTGCGGCTAAGCCCCCACCTGGAGTCACTAGGACCTAAAGTCCTCTAGGACCCTTCCCTCCCTCTCTTCCTCTGATGCAGGCTCTGCTGTCCTCACATATTCCCGGGAGGTCTGAGAAGCCAGCCTATGCCGGCAGGTCTGCCCCTTCGTCACCTCGAAAGTTCCTGCTCCTAGACCCCCGTGTCCTGCAGCGGCTAGCGCTAACCTGGATTTCCTGAGACTGCGAACGCCATCCAGCATGCAACGCTGAATGCCAGGCAGCGTGAAACCCTGGATTTCTTCCCTCGGCTACTCTTGGATGCATCTTTTTTTTTTTTTAAGGTTTTATTCATTTGAGAGAGAGTGTGTGAGAACATGAGTGGGGAGGAAAGGGAGAAGCAGGCTCCCCACGAGCAGGGAGCCCGACATGGGACTCCATCCCAGGACCCTGGGATCATGACCTGAGACAAAGGCAGACGCTTCACCGACAGAGACCCCCAGGCGCCCTGTGTACGTCCTGAAGTGAGACACTCAGGACTAATTCTTCATGGACTGCGGCAGGGGCCATCGAAATGTTACAACTCCGAAGCATGTTACAGCTCAGACTGTGTCCTCTGCGACAGCCCTAACCCCGGGCATCAGTAAGCATGATCTTATTTGGAAATAGGGTCTTTGCAGATGTATCAGGTTACGATGAGGTCTTCTGGGTGGGTCTCAATCCAGTATGCCTGGTGTCCTTATAAGAAAAACAAAAGACACAAAGAGAGAAGGCCCGATGACTGCAGAAGCAAAAATTGAAGTGACCCAGCAGCAAGCCCGGGAACAGCAGGGATCCACAGCTGGCCCCAGAAGCTGGAAGAGGCAGGGAAGGAGTCTACCCAGGCTCCGAGGGCATGCGGCCCTGCACTCACCTTGATTTCTAACTTCCAGCCTCCAGAACCATGACAGGGTAAATTTTTAGCCCCCCCCCCCCCAGTTTGTGAGGCTTCATTACGGCAGCCCGAACAGTGTTCATTCCCTGCCACCTGTTAACAGTTCCTAAGAGGAAACCCAAACACCTTGACTCTCTTGCCATAGAGTGATTTCCCCCACCTACCTATCTCCACCCCTGGAAACTTCCTTGAGGTTCCAGGAAACACCTGCTGCCTTTGTTATTCAAGAGCAGGAATCCTGGGGAACCTGAGCCCCATGACCAGTTCTCAGAGTAGGACGTGTGATTGCTTCCAGAAGCCCACTGTGTGCCATTGAAGAGAGACTCCCGCAGCTTGCGGGGCCTGAGTGTCCCACTCTGCTGCCTCACAACCTGCAGGAACGAGGTGGGGACCAGCGATGGCTGCTCATGACTCTTGCGCTCAGTCGTCTCCCCCTCTACCCTCAGGGAATCAGATACTCTCGACAGCGAGGGTCGTCACACTCAAACCTCAGGAGTGAAGCCCCGTAAAAGTGAACGGAGAGGGGAAGAAATGCAAGGATTGATATCACATTTAAAATCATTTTCTTCCTGAAAGTTTTAAACAATGATACATAGAGAGAAGAGAAGCAGTGCTATCCAGAGAGTTACGTCTCCTAGAGCAGAAACACTGACAGTCCCCAGAGCTCACTGTGACTCTCCTTTTAGCAGAAACGTCTTCAGCCCTGAAATCCCTCTCTGGCTCGAATGTGTCAACCTTTTATACGGGGGGAAAAAGCATTTTAAAAAAACAATCCCCGGATCCTTTAATGTTTCCATTGCTCCCCCACCCCCCCGCGTCGCCTTTCCTTTCAATTAGTAAAATTAAACCCTATGGGGACTATCTAGCGCCAGCCGTGGGAAGGCTGGGGCGGCTGTGGCCCAGCGTGCACGCGCAGTACCGCAGGCTCTGGGGCGTGCAGGGGCTTGGATTGATCACCGCGGAACAGAGCACGAGGCACAGATGTCACAGGGGCTACAACAGACTTCCTCACACACGAATTACCTCTTTTGCTCCTGTGCTCCCTCCCTCAGCACACGGAGGAGTGTGGTAAAAATGAAGATGTATACTGTGGGCTGAAATATCTGTAAGATACATATGCATTTAAGAAGAAATTACAGGCAGTGCATGTTTTCTAGACTCATTCCTTATACAGGATTACTGTATGTTTTTGTGAGCGTGTATGCACAGACGGTGTGCTTACACACACACACACACACGCACACACACACACCACAGTTGCCCGAAGGGAAAGGATGGGACATGACACATTCAACTTCTCACTTTAGGACGTACACAGCACAGCCCTCGATTCGGGGTTTCCCTCCCCTGTGGGCAGTGCTACAAAGGAGGTCTATTGTTTACGGCGCCCCTGCCTGCCTGCCTTCCACTCCTTGCTATCTGCTAGGCATGAGGGCCCCCTCCGCGCGGACTCCGCGAGTCTACCCAGCAGGTGGACGTGCGGGACTGATTCCTAGATCAGGGTGTGTCCGCTGCGCTTGCAGGGCTGGGATCCAGGCTGCACCCTGAGAATCACTCCAGAGCCGCAGGGGCGGAGCCAACCCCTAGCAGGCACCTCCCACCGCATTCCGCCCTTGGTGAATGTCAGTGACTGCAGTCCTTACCTGGTCCATTTCCTCCTCTCCAAAAGGGTCATACTCCTTTTTCTTCCCGCTGATAGCCACTGACATCTGTATCTTTACAAATTTGCAAAATGTATCATTTCTTTCTTTTGGATGCGAAAAGTGAGCTAAGAATTATCTGGTAGCATTCAGTATGTCTGCCCAATTTTGTATAAAATAACATTTTGCAATAGGACCAATTTAGACTTATTTTATGCAATATGCAGGCTGCCTAAAATGGGATCTTCCACTGATGACTATCAATCAGCCTGTTAATACAGGTTTTATTTATTGCCCCTAATCTACATTTGCAAAGTACAGTTATCATTCGTAACAGAATGTGGGCTTAGACATGAAATGATGGAGGAAGTTATATTTGAAATGGTGTCCTAAGGCTACAATGTCCTCATGCCAATTTCTTTTGTTGTTGCTGTTGGCATGCACCCAAAAATGGCTGGATGCCACATTTACTATAAAAGACGTCATCCTGCACATCGATGGGTCACAATCCTGATGACGCAAACAAACGAAGCTGGGAGTATTCATTTCTCTTTTCCATGTTACCCTCCTTCAGCCCTCCTGAGCCCTCTCTTCATGCCTGGCTCTTCCACTGTTTTCACCTCTCTATCCCTGCTGGAGTGAAAGAATGTGGGAAATTCAGGAGTTGATGTGATCACTCAGTAAAGCACATTACCTGCCTCCCTTAGCTGGCAATAGCCGACCTACTAACTCCTATGGACAAAGGTCACCAACAGGCAGAGGGCTTGTTCTGCTGTTAAAATGCAGCCAGAACTTACAGTGTGGCTGTAGCCATCCACCTTAACACAGCGGTGATCCTCATGGACCAGGCAAGCAGACAGCCTGCTCCCGTCACAGTGTGCAGCCTGGGTCTCCGGCTCCAGACAGAGCTGGAGATTAGAAAGGTCTGGAGTTGGAAAGAACGGACACAATTGATTTGCTCTTGGGTGTTATTTATGGCTATCGAAGAAGTTTGGAGGAATGGAGGCCACAGGGGGGAAAAGGGATTTAAAATTATTATGAATTTACAAAAAATTAGGCCACGGTCTTTGTAGCTGCTTTACTCCAAGGGCGCTGTGCTCTGGGCTCCCACTGTTCCTTGAAGGAGTTGTGCTCTGAGAAATATCAAGGTGAGCCCACAGAGGCTGCCGGCAGAGTCTGCCCTGAGAAGGTCTGGGAGACAGGGCAGGTCTATCAGGGAAGCCCCTGAGACCAGGCTTCAGAGAGCCAGGTTTAACCAGCTTGCAGAACCTTGCCGGTTCTGTGTGGATGACCTGTGTGAATATATGCGGCTGCTCCCAAGGGGCGGCTTCAGAGACCTGGGATATGTTCATGTGTCCACCTCCGGAGCTGGGATCCCCTCCCCGAGGGCCCCTACTCCACAGCTTGATCCCTGGGCTTCCCTGTGAAGTTGCTGGGCCATCACCAGTGGTTGAATTCTGGTGAAAATAAGGAAGGGGATCCTGGGACAGTCCGCCTGGGAGTCCACCTGTGCCTCCCACCTCCCAGCACTAAGAAGTGCTAACTGACTGGATTGTTTGAGGACAGGCAGTAATTAGATATGCCAGGACCTATTTATCTTATTAGAAACCTGCGTGCACTGGGCATTAGAATGCAGCAGCATGCAGGATTCCTGCCACCCCAGACCGCTGCTGCTGCTGACGCATTTGCTCCTTGATTTGCATTCATAGCTGGTGCTCTGGTTTGTGTCAATAACACACCCCCACAAAAACCCGGGGGAACAGAAGCTACAGTTATGCACCAACACCCCCCAACAACATGACGTCTGGTCCATTGTGTTGCAGCAGCTTGAACTCTCTGGCAGTGCCCCCTGACCATCCCATTTGCTTGCAAATCCCCTCCGTTCTCCTGGGCGCCGGCAGGACCTGCACCGGTGCCGCCGGGAACCTGGGGGCCGGCTACTCGGGGTCCTCCCGAGCGGCCGGCCGCAGTCGGCGCACCGCGCACCGAGCTCGGAGAGGTTTCGAATCGTGCGGGGGGTGGAGGGAAGGCCGCTTGGCAGCCCCTGCGCCGCGGGGAGGGGGGTGCTGGGCACGTGCCAGGCGTGACGGCCCGGCGGCTTGGTTTATGGGTCTGATAATAAAAATCCCATTAGGCTCCTCTCATTGAGAAAAAGGAGCAGGAGAAAAAAAGCTGTGTGTGTCACCGAGCGGCATTGACGCAGGCGGCTCTGACGCCAGCAGCCGCGGGCGGGGGCGCGGGGGGGGCNCCCCACAGCCTCCACACCTTCCTCTGCCGCATCCCCTCCCCTGGCACCAATCTGCAGTCCCCTCTGCCAACCTTGCAGGACCCTGCAGCATCCCTAACAGGGCCCCCCTTACCAAGGAGAGCGGAGGAGGGACAGGAGCTGGATGAAAGGGAAGGGGTGCCCGGGATGGAGGGGGAGGGATACCCGCAGTCCCCAGAGGGAAGGTGCTACAGCTGGGGGTGGGGGGGACCACGTTTTCCAGGCCACATATCTTGATGCCCAAGCCCCCCGGGAGACGCCATCACTGGAACCCGCTGCAGACCCACAGTGCCCCCAGACTTTGTACCCAGCCACCTCTCCGGCAACTGCCTACTGTTCATGGCCTGAGAATCTACTAGAGTCGGGGTTATTTTTCTGTTAAAAAAGTCATCAGGACAGGAAAAAAACATTACTGGTGCTGTGCTCTGAGTGTGCATGTCTGATCCAGGGCTCCGTGCTCGCACCCACTTGTGTTTCTTCCTGGAAAGCTCTGGGCCTTAACGCCCCAGCACCCTGGAGAAGCCGGGAGCAGCGCCGCCCTCCGCCAGGCCTGCGTGGGCTTGTGGGCTTCGGACAGCCCGGGGGAAGGGTGTTGGCAGACACCGTTTTGTGACCGAAAATAAATGCTGCTTCTCTATCGGCGCTAGACAAGCTCAGGTGTGACTGCTTCAGCATCTGGGTTTCCAGACCCGTGGGTGTTTTCACACTCTCCAGGACAGAGGAACTTTGGCCATTTTACTCCTTTCTGAATGTGCTACAACGTTCATTCTTTAGGATAGGCTTGAACTTGGCAGCCACAATTCAGCCCCCAAGCTGTGAATTCTGACCCTTCTGCTCTCATATCCTCTTGATGTGGTTGATAATTATACACGGTGTCCTTGTAGCACGGAACTTTCCAGCCCACTGCAGGACGCACTACCCTCACTGTAGAGAGAGATTCTGAGAAAACCCCTTACAACTTTCTTCTCATGGCTTTTAAACTGGAATGATGCCTAGAATTAGAAACAGGAATGTCTGATGCTTGTATGCCGGCATTCACAGCAGCATTATTCACAATAGCCAAAAGCTGGATGCAAACCAATGTCCATCAGCTGATGGATGGATGAACAAACGTAAATCCACTCAGGGGAGTATTATTCAACTATAAAAAGGAATGGAGTTCTGACATCAGCTGTGGCACGGACGAACCTGGAGGACATTATGCTAAATGAAATAAGCCAGGCAGAAAGAGACAAATACTGTATGCTTCCTCTTAGATGAGGTCCCTGGAGTCATCAAATCCACAGAGACAGGAAGTAGATGGTGGGAGACAGGGGTGGGGGAGGGGGAGTAAGCGTTTAATGAGGACAGAGTTTATGTTTGGGTTGGTGGAAGAGTTCTGGGAGTAGACAGGGGTGATGGTGTCACAGCATCGTGAATGTAGGAGATGGCACTGAATTGCACCCTTCGAGACAGCTAACATGGTACCTCTTGTATTACATGCGTTTATCATAATAAAACAAACATACGAACATAAGTATCTCTTGGAAAGGATATCTCTCCCAGAAGTCTCTTCGAATCGCCACCTGCGACAACAGACCCCCCCGGACGTGGCGTCCACTGCCATCAATACCCAGTAAACGCACCTGTTGCCGCCTTAAAACCAAAATGAGAGCAGATGCTGAAAGTCACCAAGGGCTTTCCTGCCCTTTCGTATTTTGCCAAAACGATCGTAACATCTGTTTGAGAATGTTTGGGAGTGTACTAAATTCTTAAACCTTCTGGATCTTTCTTTGCTAGTGCCTTACTATAAGCACCCCGAGACACACCCCACTCCCAATAGTACCACAGACACACATTAATATAATGGATTTTTTGGAAGAAAAATGATTTCAACATCTTTGGTTATTGCTAACCTAAGTGTATTAGCTTCTGATTGCTGCTGACCACAAATCCTGTGGCTCAAAACGACATGAATTTACCATCTTAGAGTTCTGGAGCTCAGAAGTCTAGCATAGTCTCACTGGACTACAAATCATGGTGTCAGCAGGGCTGCCTGTTTTCCTTCTGGGGGCTCTGGGAGACCCAACCCTGCTCTTCCCAGCTTCCAGAGGTGCTCCTGACCCCTTCTCTGTCTCCTCTCATCTCAGCTGGGAGAAGTTCTCTTTAAAGGATTCATGTGATTAGGTTGGTCTGGCCTACCTAGAACATTCAGCTTCTTCTCCCCATCTCAAGGTCCATCTCCGCATCCACAATTGCACGATTGTGTCCAAGCCACACTCACACGCTCTGGGGATGGGGGCGAGGACATCCTTGGGGCTATGATTCTGCAGACCACACGAAGGAACCTGCTTGAGTTCCTCACTTGATATAAGGGGATATTGCTCAGGGTCAGCTGGGAGGCACCAAACCAGCCTGTTCTCCACTTATAAATATTCAGGGGAGAAGTTCGCTAAAGCTCTCCTGTGTGATTGCTTTCTCAGTGGCTTCACACCTGTTTCCGAGTCTGGGATGTTGGCTCTGGTATCTCCATTTCCCCTGAGCAAGGTGTTCTCTTTGCCTCCTGTCACAATGGCAGCACTCCTCGGAGGGGTGGGGAGTCTTGCCTGGGATCTCCTCTGTGCAGTTGAGACCCCTGGGGGCCTCGCACATTATACAGCCAGCTGTGGGTGGCGGGCACGTGCTGCCAGGCTGGGAGTCCGCACCACTGGGCTTCGATCCGGAGACCTGCAGGTGGACACAGCTGTTCAAGTTTCCTGCTGCGAGTGCCACATGGGGGGGGTGATGCCAGCCTGGCCGCACCTCGGCCCCTACTAGTCAGCACAAGAGGCCCCACTGTAAAGCAGCTGACAGTAAAGCGACTCAGGGCTCAGGCATTGGCGGCAAGGGGAGGATGGCCTCAGGCGGGCACACCAGGTCTCTCAGGGGCCTGGACTAGCTGCAAGCCCCGTCTGCTCCTGCTGCTCCAGACGGCGCTTCCCGCGGTCTGGAGGGCAGAGCCTGGGAAACAGGGAGCTCGGTGTCAGGCTGTAACTCTCCAGGGGCAGAAGGGGAGGCTGGGTTCTGTGGTCCCTCTCGTCCCTCTTGGCCGCGCCCTCTGCCTGCCCTCACTGCTGGGCCTCCCGCTCCTGGGCTGGCCCCTGGGCTTGTCCCCCACCCCCACCCCTGACAGTCCAGCTGTGTCTTTCACATGCCTGTCCACTTTGTCATTCAGGGGTCCTCACGGCCTCTTCCTCTGAGTACAGCCATAATGAAATCATTTTTAAACACGTATTTCCTCATTTTCTAGGCTTTGGTACAAGGCCAGGAGGCCAGGACACATTCTCAGTTTGTTCTAAACACTTGTCATCTTGAGCTGATGCCGGGGGTAAGCGGGAGGGGCAGCTGCTGGACCTCTGGAGAAAAGAAAGCACGCCAGACACCATCCCCTTCTCACTCAGACCCCTTCAATGCCCACCTGAGGGGCAAACCTGAGTACGGATCCCAGGGCCCTGTGGTACCTCGGCTTCTCAGTGCCGGCAGCCTCAGCCACAGCCCCCCTGGCCTGCCCACTGCTCACCTTCCCTCCGTCTCTGGAAGCTCTTCCTCTCTTGAGCACCTTTGCCTACAGCCACCTTCCATACTCCTCTCTTCTGGCTATGGCCCACTCTGTTTTGAGGTCCTACTAGAAATACCACTTCTGAGACACCTGCTCATACTGTTCTCCATCCCCTCCCCGAACACACAGCTTCACTGTGATCTGGGGCATTTCCTTCATCGCTCCTAGCACAGCCTGCACTTACCCAGCACATAGGTTCTCGCCTTCATGGCTTCCGGCCTCACCGGCCCGGGGTGCAGGCCCCCAGGTGCTGACCACGCGGCTGATTTGCAGCCCGTGCCCCAGCGTGTGCTGCTGTGGACCCGGCTCATGGCACC
This sequence comes from Ailuropoda melanoleuca, assembly GCF_002007445.2. Lineage (NCBI taxonomy): Eukaryota > Metazoa > Chordata > Mammalia > Carnivora > Ursidae > Ailuropoda > Ailuropoda melanoleuca. The sequence continues at coordinate 107,253,775 of NC_048227.1, read as the reverse complement.
GTGTTTCCTATGAGCACACAAATCGATGCAAGGATAGTGGGCGGCTAGGCTGAGCCGGGACACAGTAGGGCAGCACCTGTCCGTGCCGCCGATGCTCGGCTTCCAGCTCTTCTCACCAGGGCGGGCCCTCGCCAGCCCGAGGATGCGAGCAAGCTCGGCCCCCAGCCCTGTTCCTGCAGGCCGGTGTAATCTCCAGCCGAGCTTCTGCAATTCTGTTTGCTTCCTCTTTTCTTCCCACATTCCCTGTGGTTCCCATCTCTGTCACCTTTGAACTCTGCTAATTGTACCATTTCCTTTTGCAATAACTTGCAGTGGAAATATTTTGTTAGCTCTTTTCAGCATGTATTTAAGCTAAATGTGTCTCAAGATATAAAAGACAATTGGCAGACGCAAACAACTTTTTTTTTTAAGGGACCCTGATACATTTGCAATAAATTAAAGATGTTGATTGCCATCCTTACTTGATTTGTGTAGAATTTCCTTAGCTATGCAGCTTCCCATCTTTGATCTTTGCTCCAGCCGAAGATGTGCTTATACATACCATAAAAACCCTTCTACAACACTCATTGTGTACATTTGTGTTTCACATTGCCATGGTGACCAAAATAAGCAATTGAAAAAAATTTTGATCAAAGATCAAATTATAAATGGGGTACATGCTGGAACAGTATGTACTTTTATTTGTACATTAGTCAAAATCTTTGCATTTCTCAATGGAAAATTCCAGACCTGCAGGAGAATCTCTAACATTTCAAACTCTAGTGTGTTGAGAACTATCTCAAATCTGAAAGAAACAATTTCACAACTTTCAGTGATATATTTATGTATCCTCCACGTAAGAAAGCCCTTGTGTTGAGCTGTTGCAGATCGCATGGGGGCTGGAGGAGCGAAGACACTGCGTGAGTAACGGAGCTGAGGCACATTCCCACGTAGCTCTGACTTTAATACGATTGCACTTGGGTGTCCTGCTTATGTGTTACAAGAAAACTTACTTGTTCCCAGAGGCTACATGGATGAATACTAGGTAGTCCAATGTAATTTAGGGGTGGAGCTGAATCCTGGCTTTTGTTACATACGGGAGAGGGAGGCATTGTTATGTTGGCCTGTGGCTTGGCTTAGCAATCCTTCTACCTTCTCAAAGACTCTTACATCTGTCTCCTCGAGAGTTTTAGCCTCTGGTCTGTCCATACTATTTCCTTTACAGCTCGTCAGTCGCCATTCTAAAACCAAGACGTTTTGAGATATGAGAGCTTGACAGTTTTTCTCTTCACACATTGGTCCATGTCTGCAGTCACTAATGGGGAACAGGAGTGAACTCTCACGAGGACACTGAAGTCATTGAAAAATAAAAACCACCTACTTTATACCAAATTAAAACACGTTCAGTAGGAGGAGAGTAATGCCTACTGTAGTTAACTCCCCCTCGAAAATGATTTCATGATATGACAGAAGAAAACTGGAGTGGTAAAACCAGAACCCTCCTGGCCTCCCACTGACCAGTCCTGATCACAGACCCCGGGGGCGGCCCTGGAAGGCTGGAGCCAAGGGGTTGTGGTTGGTCAGGCAGGACACTGGAGCCAGAGACACAGGGGGCTGCATTTCCAGGTTCCAGCCTCCCTTCTCACTTCTACAAGGGGAGGTGTTCAGCCCCAGGTGAAGCAGTCCTTTCCCCTCTGCCCTTGAGCCGGGGGTGGTCTGCAGCACAGGTCTGGTCAACGAAATGGAGGCAAATGCTGCAGGTTTCCAGCAATGGTTTTATTTTTTCTGGAAAAAGGAGCAGATGTCACTCTTCCTTTTCTCATCTTCATGCCTTGAGTACAAAATGGCACCTGGATGTGGGCAGCCACCCTGCCCAGGAAGGGACCAGCAGGAGGAAAGGCCAAGAGGCCAGGGGCAGTTTCAGCACCCCTGAGCTGCTGACCAGTGCCAGCAGTGGCTCACCGCCACACTTACTGTTCTGTGAGGACGAGGAGTTGGGGGTTCTGTTGTTTTTAGCAGTACGTGTTTCCACTGATACACCCAGTCTGGCTGCAGCAATGCTCCAGGAGGAAGGATGCTTGGACACAGGTTCATTCGGTGCTGTCCAGAGGAAGGAACATCATCTCATCCCAGAGAGGAGGACAGATAGGGAGAGATGGGCAGGTAATCCTTGAGCTGAGCACTGAAGAAAGAGTCAGTCACTTGGCTGGAACAAGCATCTAGGCAGGACATGCTGGCTGGACATCTAGAAGGAGGGTACTGGTGACGGTGGGGAGGCTGGAGAGGCCGGCATGTCTGGGGAACTGCCAGTGATGGAGGTGGCTGGACAGTAAGGGACCCAGGGCAGGTGGGGGAAGGCAAGGCTGGAAGGGTGAGAAGAGCCAGCTCCCAGGGCTATCTGCAGCCAGGACACAGCTGGCTTTGCCCTTCTGGGACTGTTGCATGATGTCAAGCTGGAGTATGATGTGGTCAGACATCATTCCTTATGCTGCATCACGCATGGGGTATGTCAGGTGACTTTATACGGTCTAAGCTGAGAACAGCGAGGACCTCAACTAAGCCAAGGGGACAGTGAGGAGCAGACACTGAGCGGTGCTTGGGGACAGAGGTGGAAGCAGGTGGCAAGAGGAGGGGACTTTTGATCACACCGACGGCTCCCAGACTGGGAAGGGGCTGCAAAGAACAATGAGGTTTTCCTAAGAGCCACCGGGAGGACGCAGAGGTTCTGACAGAGACACGGAGGGGTTGCACTGCGCCTCACTGGGGCTGAGGCTGTTAACTGGTCTGAATGCACACGGGCTGTGAGTGGTGTAGGGTAGGAAACTCAAGACGGGAGCCAGTAGCACTGTCTCACAGGGAACGGCAGGTCCCGCTCACCTGGTCCACTCGGCCCCCTGGGAGTCCTGCTCTAGACGAGGTTGCTGTTTTAGACTCAGGGCTTCAAAGTCTTTGAGGCAGGTGAGTCGTAAAATTACACTCCGCTATATGTTGGTAGGCTTTTTTCTTTAATTTCCCCTGCCAGGTGAGGGATTTCCTTCATCTCTTGGTCACTTAGAGTGACAGAGTAGAGGCACAGAATATCCTTTTCTCTCTTTTATTTTACTGTCTTCCCTTGTTAGCTAACTGAGCTCAGAACAACCATCCTGGATCTTATGGAAAAACAAGAGGAAAAAATCCCAAGTACTTTCCACTAGATCAAAGGTGGCTGGTTCTGCTCCTGCTGGGTGGAAAAATGATCTTAGACTTTTAGACTTTAAAAGTTCTATTTTCAAATACCTTGTTTCTTAGTGAAGCTCTTTAAAGGGGGGGTGGTACTCCTCTCACACCTCAGTGATCTCTCCACAGGCCTAACGTAGGTTACTTGAAGCATCCAAATGTATTCAGACCATCAAGAAATTTACAGAGGAAGGAGTTCAACCCCTTCCTTGTATAAAGATGGAAGATAAGATCCAGAAAGAGGAAATAACATGTCTAGAGATAAACAGTGTGTTAACGGTGGTGAGGGTGGTGAGGATGAAAATGAACAAAAATGAAGGTTTCCTAAATTTCAGTTGAATATTTTTTTCCCTCACGATCTCAGAACGAAGATGTTTCAAAGCCTGTGGACATATAGAGACAAAAGATAGATGATACATAGACAGACAGACAGACAGATAGCACTTTGTCATTTATGTCTATAAATTATAAACACATTTGATCCTTAAACCAAACCATTGTGTAGTCAGGGGAAAATATATATCTATATATTTGAAGATTTTATTTATTTATTTATTTATTTATTTATTTACTTACTTACTTACTTACTTACTTAGAGAGTGTGTGCAAGTGGGGGAGGGACAGAGGGAGAGAGAGAATCTCAAGCAGACTCCATGCTGAGCACGGAGCCCGATGCAGGGCTCAATCTCATGACCCTGAGATCATGACCTGAGCTGAAACCAAGAGTCGGACGCTGAACTGACTAAACCACCCGGGCGCCCCAGGGAAAATATTTTTATCCCCACTTTACAGATGAGGAAACAGTCTTAGTAGCATCGAATGACTTTCCCAAACTCACTGAGCAAGAACATGACAGAATTGAGAGCAGAAACTACTCCTGGTGCCAACTTATTCCTTTCCAGTACATTTATTACATCATACAGAGGAATTCCAGTTCCACATTTCTATGCTCCGTGTCCTCACAAGGGTTAGGAAGCATACATTTATGTCATATCCTATTAAGTTCTGCATATCTCAAGTTGCCTGAGGATAAAGCAGCTCTTAGATACTAACCCTTTCAGTTCATTTCTTCCTTAAATTACTTCCTCAAAACTGTAGATCTAGTTACACCTGGGAAATTTTATTTATTTTTTACTTTAAGAACAAAATGGTGAATTGTGAACCAGTATAAACCTTTTGAGGAAGCTCTGACACTACCTAACAAAAGTGTGGGGCTCAGCAATCCCACCTGAAGTTTGTCCTGACGTTGTAGGTCTGATTGCATGAAAATGTAAATTCAGAAAACAGTTTACTGTAGCACGATTGGAAGTTAGCTAAGTGCCCAAGCGTAGGACCCTGGCTGACTAAGCCATGGGGCACAGGTGCGGTGGCAGGCCGCGCCGCTATTGGAAAAGCCAGGAAAGGGCTGAGGAACTGATAGGAAGTGGTTTCCAGGAGACGTGATTAAGCAAAAAATGGCCAGTTGCAAAGGAGTATATATAGTACACGTTCTGTGGAGAAAACAAGAGCACGGACATACCTGCTCCCCTTTACAGAACGAAACGGAGGGAAGATGAACCAAAAGACAATGAAACTGCTCCCTACAAGGGGTCTGGAGGAGAGACAGAATGGAAGGAACACAGAAGGGAAGGGCCTTCTCTCTGTCTGTCTCAAAGAATAGCTTTGACTTTCCGAAGCATAGTCAACAGTATGTACAAACAATAAAATTAAATCTGTAAGAATGAGAAGGGGGAAAACCCTAAAGCTGAAAGGAAACAGAATCAAATGAATCCAGTCATTTTTCCAATAAAAGACAGTGGACAGGAAATAAGAAAGAATCAATCCAAAGAACTTCTGAACACGGCCTTTGACTATGGATCTGCCGCCCTTTGTAGCGTGTCCCTTGTAGCGGTAGAAGAGGTGTTGGGGAGAATCACCCGGACAAATCCTGACCTCCTGCAGGGGTGGCTTTGTTGTAGGGCTGAGGGCAAAGGAATTAGGAAACTGTTAGATGCATTCTAGGGCCAAGTAGGTGAGCAAATCCGTCGATGCTGTTGGGAGCAGGACTTCACTGTGATAGAAGAGCCCTACACAGATGCCACGGGGAAAGCCAAGAAAGACTTCTGACTTCTAAACTGTGCGAATGTGCGCATCCTCACCCAGGCATGTTTGTCTATATATGCGTGTATGTGCATATATCTGTGTGCATGTGTGTTCGCTCCTAGATCTGTGTGCTGCAAGGCTGAGAACGGCAGACACCCAGTCTCAGTGAGCACCCCTACTCCCAGATCTTGGTGTCTAACTCCACACCAAGGACCAGCGTTCCTCAGGGAAGTGGCTGATTCCAGGCTGGGCGCGGTAGGGAGAAGACGTGCCGCAAGTAAGGAAGTCTCGGGAAGTGACGGGCACACCCTGTGGACACAGGGCCAGCTTCAAGGGGCTCTCACTAGTCATTTAATGGACTAAACATGAACAAAATAAGCAAAATTCCATACAAGAATGAATTAGAAACCGTTAAAATGGGAAATTATGAGTCTTTACTAATTTATTACTCATAATATTGTTAATAAGTAGATGCCTGACGTGGTAAATGAGAGGGAAGCAAGGGTGCCTGCCCATCCCAGGGCTGGTGAGTAACTGTGTGGGGAGTGCTGAGGTACGAAGCCGCCCGCACGAGCGGACCAGCCGGAATCCTCGGGGAAGCCAGTTCTGGGCAGACAGTGACGCCAGATCTTCCAGGGTCTCCCTACAGACTGCTTATTAGTTACAAGTGAAACAAAGAGAGTAATTACACAGTGGAGAAATCAGACAAGACCCTGATCAGGATTCAGACCAGCAGTGAGAGCCAGATGGACACCAGAGCCTCCAGATGCGATATTCTGATAGAGACGCAGCCTCCCCTCGGTAGTATTCCTGCTGAGAATGCATAACCTGAATCTAGTCAGGAGGAAACATCAAACCCACGCTGAGAAACGGGCTATTAAAAACAGGGGAGTGAAATGTCTATATTCTTCTAATATGTCTATGTTACAAAAGACAAAGGAAGTTTGTGAAAATGTTCCAGATTGAAGGAGTCTAAGAAAAAAGGCAATTACAGGCAATCCTTGACCCTGACTGGGTTCCTTTCTGCGTGGTGGGGGGAGGGTACTCTAGAAAACACTGGCTCAGTAGACAAAACTGGAATATGGACGGCAATCAGATAAACGTACTGCATCATTACTGTTAATTTACTGAAGTTGACCACTGTGCAGTGTTTATATAAGTAAATACCTTATTCTTAGGAACTACACAACGAGGTATCTTTGGGATAAAGGACTGAGATATGTAACTCTCGTAACTGATTTATTTGTTTATATATTTATTTAGAGCCTGCGTGCATGAGCAGGGGGAGGGGGAGGGGAGGTGCAGGGGAAGAGGGAGAAAGAGAATATCAAGCAGGCTCCACACTCAGCACAGAACCCTGTTCTGGGCTTGATCTCATGACCCTGAGATCATGACCTGAGCTGAAATCAAGAGTCAGACGCTCAACCCACTGAGCCACCCAGGTGACCCCTCATAGCTGATTCAAACAATAGAGAACACACAAGTGACACACACATGGGGACAAAAGGCTAACGAGGTAAATCTAGGTGTTCACTGTATAATTTTTATGCATGCCACTTTTCTGTAAATCTGAAATTATTTCCAAATAAAAATCTTAAAGCAGTGAGTGATGAACTATAAATAGATGAAATAGGATAATGAGCACGCTACTAACAGAAGAAGAGCAAGAGATCTGATGTGACTAACGTTTCTGCATTTACGCGATCAGTTCAAGCATGGGAGCATATCGCACAGCTACGACATGCTCTCCTGCAAGCCTCGCTCCTCCTTGGCTCTGTTACGTTATTTGCCCTCATTTTCTTCGTTTGTAACATGGAATTTGGGGGCAAAGGGATTCGTCTCATTAGATAATCTAATGTTCCCTCTGGCTTTACAAATCAGTGACTAGACTAAATGTTTATTTTCTGATTTAAGCTATTCACTATGTTAAATAAGCTACTTTCAGATTCTCCATTTCTCCAAAACCCATTTGAAAATCATTTCTCACAACTTAGAAATTCTTTCAGGCATAAAAACGTCTGTGCTCAGCAGCGCAATGGGAACACTGGCTTTTCTAACAAGGTGTTTGCTAAGCAGGTTGCATTTTTTTATTGATTATTTTTTAAGATTTGTATAATTATTTCATCACCTGGTAGCAACCAGCCTGTGTTTAGGGGAGAAAGTAACAGTGCAGGGGGAGGGGAGGGACACGGGGACAACAATAGGATTTGGTGGAGGTAGAGAATTTTGACTCAAAACATCAAGGGAAGCCAGATTGTGGAATGGAAGCATCTAGATAACACATATAGCATGGCAAAAGATCAAGGATTTCCCAGTATTGGTTATATTTATAGGTTTATAGTATTTTAGAGCTAATAGGGATCTGGAGACATTCTAAATTCAAAATACCTCATTTACCAAAGAAGGACACTGTGACCTGGTGAAAGTAAGTGACTTGCCCAAGTTAGTGGCAGATCAGGACTACGTACCAGGCCTTTGGGCTGTCTGGTTAAGCACACTTGGGAAAAACAAGCAATTCCCACCTGTTCTTGGAAGTGGTCCAAATTAACACCCCATTATCCCAAGATCTCACTTCTTCTCTGAGTGAGAAGAACCTAGAAACTCTTCCAGGAAAAAGAAAAATGAACCCGTCTCGGACTGTGGGGTGCAGCTCCTGCACTGAACATGAGCCCCTCCAGGAGTCAGGAGGATCCAGAAGTCCCCGTGGAGCTTGTTGTTCTTAAAGCACTCCTTAGGGTCTCGGGAGGTCATTTTGGAAGCAGTGGCACGGAGCAAGGAAGCAAGGGGAGAACGAAGTAAAGCCTGGGACAAATCTGGCATCTCCCCTTCAGGGTGGATGTCCTGGCTGCAGAGCCAGGGAAGCATGATGAGAGACCACAGTGCCTTTGCTTCTCCCACACCACCAGTTCATCACCCCTTCCATCCTCAGGCAAAATGGTTTGAAGCCCAAACAGGGTCCCATAATTTGATTTGTTCATTTCCTTGCTATGGGAAGGGCGTGGCCAGGATAAAGGAGAAGAGACTCCCAGTCTCCACTAAGACGCATCCCCCACAGGAAAGGAACAAGGTGACCCCGGCTGGTTTCTTGTAAGTCTTCATGTAAGCTCTTCCGACCTCATTTGCTCAGGTTAGGTCAGTAACGCAGAGTTTCCAGGGGCCCAAGGTGAGCACCAGGTCTCCCAAGTGTCCGTGCCACCAAATGGACTCAGCCCGTCTGCTTCCTTGATGTCAATTACCGCCTATCCCAGGCAAGTTGAACTTATTTCCAGTGCAGACAATCACGCCTGCGTTCTGGAACTCCTTCCATGGTCCGAGGGTACCTCCCGCACCCTGCCGGCATGAGACCAGCATCTCCTTGCTTGATTCCTGTCCTGCGACCGCCTCATTCAGCTGCCGCCCAGGTTCTCATCTCTTTTCCTCTGACGCACTCTCCAATTTTCTTCCTAACACACCATTTCAGCTCTTTCTGAAAACCCATCAAGGCCTGCAGGATACATTTCCAACTCCTTAGTGAGATCACAAGGCCCCTTGTTAGCTGTTCACCCTCCAGACCAAAACTGGAGTGCCCCGGGGTGTTGCAGACCATCCGTTCTCTTGAGCTTCTGGCCTTGCGCCCTCTCCACTGTGGAGATCCTAGCAGCTTGCAAGACCTGGCTGGGTGTGAGCAGCCCCAGGGGTCTTCTCTGTCTAATGCTCCTCTCTGGGGAGAGTGCTCAGCCCAGGGGCTCTTGTGGGCATTTACCTGCTTCCACTGGATTGGGAGTTTGTGGGATGCAGCCTGGAGGGGAGACCCCAGGACTTCCAGGTTTGGAGCTCAGTGATTACTGAAGGAATAAGTGTTTGACTCATAGATTGGGAATTGTAAAGTTTCAGGAACTGGAACAGTCATGAGCTGGGTGAGAAGGGCCGTGAACACAGCACAAGGAGGCCTGGAGGAGAAGAGCGTGGTCTCTGAGGCCACAAGTCCCCTGGGGTCCCTTTGGCAGCAGGCATAAGGCTTGGGCAGGGGAGGAAAGACCACCATGGAGAGAGGAAGAAGTGGTTGAAGAGGAAAGTGCGAAGAGAGAGGTTCTCAGGGACACCCACAGACCTAACAGGTGGTCTTGGGGGGGGGGCGGCTCACAGAGTCTCATATAGATATTTTATCTGGGAGATATCATGGCAGAAAAAAGGTCCCCTGAGCCTCCAAGCTCACCTTCTTCTACTTGCTAGCAAACAAATCAAGCATCTCCTGAATGTGTGGGGACGTGAAGAGCTTTGGGGAGGCTAACTCTAGTTTTTATGTGATTGTAAGCGAAGGTTAAAAAAAAAATCCCCATTATCACGAAGCTAGCATTTTAGTGGGGAGATAGAATAAACAAGCGAATAAGTAAACCATCAGTAATGCAGGAGGAAAATGAAGTAAGGCCAAGGACAGGAGCTGTATTCGAGGTTTAGGAGGGGTGACTTCTGGAGGCTTCTGTGAGGCCCCCCCCGAGTATGGATGAGAAGGGGAAAGAAGGAGCGCTGGGAGTATTCAGCAGCAGAAGGGGCCAGAGAGGGATCAGCAGGTGCACAGCTCCAAGCGGGGTCCAGAAAAGGCCTGTGGGACGGGGGACAACGGACAGGGAGCTGGAGGAATACGCCCAGCCAGGCGGTAGGACTGACAGATCGCTGTCAGGCCTCGGCTTCTACTCAGGTAGCTAAGGAACCACTGGATGGTTTTTAGTAGAGAAGTGACGTGATCTCGAATTTTAACAGGAGCGCCCTGGCTGTTGTGCTGAGAACAGAGTGAAGGGGCGTTGGCAGAGCAGGGAGCTGGGTGAAGAGGAGACAGCAAGGACCCCCCAGGAGGTAGTAGGATGGGGGTGATGTCAGTGAGGTGATAGAAGCGACTTGGCCCTGGACGTGTTTAGGGGTAGAGGGTGCAGGATTTGCTGACAGATGGAAGGTGAGGGAAGGAGAAAAGAGGAGAACATGTTACTCCAACATTTTTGGTGTAAGGGCAGCGGAGAGGTTGAAATGCTCATTCACTGGGATAAAGCTGCAGGAAGAGCAGGTTTGGGGTGAAGGTAATGTCAAGAACCCCGTTACAGCCCCATTATGTTTCTGATGCCTTCTGGGCACCCAGGCGGAGGGGTGACTTAGATTGGGGACCAGCCTCTCGGGGAGGGGCCTGCGCTACATGCATAAATGAGAACAGCTTCCGTGTTCAGATAGGACTTAACCCCGAGGCTGAGTGAGCCCAGAGGGGCAGGTGGTGAGGGCAGGTAAGAGGCCAGTCCTGTCCTCCAACAGTTGCAAGCTGGAGAGTCCAGATTCAGCACTTGCGACCCCAGGGAATGGACCAGAAAGGGAGGAGGCAGTCCTGGGGGTGTGGTGTCTGGGAGGCTAAGAGAAGAATGTGTCTAGAGGAGGGAAGCATGAACTCTGCCCAGTGCGATTGGCTCTCAAAGCAAGACGAGGGCCACAAGTCCACCTTTGTCTGTCCCAGCAGCGCCGGGTGGTGGGCGGCCTGGTGAGAGCGGGGCTTTGCTGAGCAGCGCAGCAGAAGTCTTAGAACAGTCTTACTGGGGTTGTTTCAAGAGCCAGTGGGAGGAGAGACCAGACAGTCTCTCAGGCAAGGGCTGTGTGCTCTTGGTTGGGAAGAGGAGAGAAACTGGGGGGTGGGGGCAAGAAGGGCTTACGGATGGTTTTCTTCCAGGAAAAGACAGGACACGTGCGTTGGGGAAGACCTGCAGATGACTTACGATGGCTTAGGTGACACGAAGGAGGACGGTGAAGGCATTTTCTCTACTAGAAGGAGGGACTGAGGTCCAGCGCCCAAGTGGAAGAGAGGCCTTCTATGGAGCAGGGGCCCCTGGGAGGAGACGGGGGAGGGGAGGCGGCTTCTTACAAGCTTCTCTGACACACCGGTGGGCAGCAGCTGGCTCTGAAGGCTCCACAGTCAGACACCACACTCCTGCTGTCACACACGCCCAGCTTGCAGGTTTTGGGGTAACCAAGGGGTTCAGGTTCACTTCAGCCACATATGTGTCCCCAGTCCCATGCACATCTGCCCCAGAACTCAATCCTTTGGGTTCCTGGGTGAGAAGCCAGGGCAGCGCTGGCATGGCCTAGCCATCAGGCGGCTCCCACCACAGCGCGGGGGAGGGGGCGGCGTGAGCCCTAGTCCTCGAAGCTGGGGAACCGCCCTACCCCCCACCCGCACCCTCACACTGCACCCCCACGCAGGCGCTGGAACCCCTGGGGGCTCAGAGGGCGCGGGGTTTCGGTTGCTGGCGGTGCACAGAGGGAGGCGACACCCTGGGCCCCAGCACTGCCCTGCGCCACGTGGCCACTCCTCCGCCCCCGCCACCCCGTGTTGCTACGGGTCTGGGTGGCAGACAGGCCCTGGCCCATTCCCCAGCCCGGCTTCCCCCCTCCCCCCACCGTGCGGGGGCTGAGCACAGTTCCATTCTCCTGTTTTCGTGCTTGCATTATACAGGGCAAAAGATCCCTGGGCGTGGAGGGGCGGGAAAGGGCAGACCCCTGGCCTTTTAAGGGTGGTCATTGGGGTCCTCTCCCCTCCCCCCCAAGGTCAGGGTGCTTGTCCCCGCACTGGAGGAGCGCCCCCCCCCGCAGGCGTGACATCCTCGGGGACTGGTGGTCTCCGAGCGCGGGCATCCATCCATTCACTGCGACTCTCTGAGCCCAGCAGCGGCCCTGAGACTCGGACGGAATCTATGAATGGGGAGAGGCTAGGGAAGCAACGTCTGCTTCCACTCACCGCTTCCCCGCCCCCTCCTCCGCCTCCCTCCAGACTGAGCGAGCCAGATACTAAGTGACAAGGGGCCCCGGGGCGGGGGACACTGCGGGGGCGTGCGAGAGGTGGTGCAAGTCTGGCTGGAGACAGCACTATTTATATACTCCGGAGCTCCAGGACAAAGAGGGCAGCTCGGAGTCCCCCGCCCCCCAATCCCAGAGCCTCCCCGGCCCCTCCCCAGTGGCTTTGATTTCATTACCCCCCATCCCCGGGGGCGGGCTGGCAGGTGCGGGGGTGGGAGCCGTCTCCGCGGGAGCAGCCGAGCCAAAGGTCCGGCTGCTGACGTCGGAGCGCCTGCTCCTGTCAATGAACGGCAGCGGCAGCCTGGGGACTTGTCTGGCAACGAGGCTACAGACGTCATCGCCTCCTGTTGGACGCGGGGGGTGTCCGAGCAGCAGCTCAGGCTTAAAGGAAAACTCTCCAAGTTCCAGGCAGCCAGGGAGAGTCGTTCCTGAGAGCACATGCACCCCCAAATGCCCAGTGTGCAAGGCACACAGGCTGGCACACCCGCGCGCACACACACGCGCGCACACTCGCACTCATGTTCTCCATAGATGTGCGGGTCCAAACTTGCGGCCGCAGAGAGGATGAGCTGAAATGGACCGGTCTTCATTGGTGCCTAGAGTGCTCAACGCGGCTTTCCTGGAGACCCCCAGGGGGAGGAAGGGAGGGAAAGAAGAATATCACACTCGGTTGAGTTGTGTCCCCCTTTTCTGAGAAGATCAGCGCGAAACCCAGGGTGCCCGAAGGCTTTGGAATGTGCCTGCTGAGCGGAGCAGACGCGAGCGTTCTTGGGGAGGTCCCGAACTTGGGCCACCAGCCTCGCTTGGCAACTTGCTTTGCGCAGTTCTCAATGGAGCCCTGGACCCACCGTGTCCCTGGCCGGTTGGCTTCTGTTTTTCCTCTTTTCCCTCTCTCTTTTTTGAATGTACGAACTTGAAATGAAGCGGAGAGCTGATCTGCACTTCACACACTTTGGCGGGTAAGTTGATAGTTGCTTTTACCTATTATGTAACCCTTGAGAGTCCAGAAAAACTTAATTCCAACCTTTTTCCGACTTTCCCCACATCATTTCTGTCCATCCTTTTTGGCATGAAGAAGGTGTGCGTATGTGTGGTTTGGGGACATGACTGCTTTGGAGGAGGGCTGGCTAGTAGGAGTGGAGAAGAATAAGCCTGAGCCTGTAAGGCTCAAGGGGTTGCATGGGAGGTGAGAGAGACTGCAGCCAACCCCAGCGCTGAGCGAGCGCCTCTGGGCTGCTGCCTGACCTGAGTTTAGCAGCCAAGTTCCCTGTGAAGGCTGCCCTCCAGCTGCAAACCACATCCTAGGTGGTGCTAGCCTGGCAGGTGCTTGCTGAAAAGGCCAAGAGAACTGGGGCTCCCAGCCCCTTCCTTGCTCCCTTCTTGGCTTCCCTCCTGAGTTCTGCCTGGGGGCAAAATCCCCCTCCTCCTCTTTCCATCCCTCGCCTCTGCTGCCACTCTCCCCTGCCCCCCCCACCTCTACCAACCCCTTTTGCAAAAGCCTACATGATGTCATGGGGAGGAGGATTCCCAGTCTCCAGAACCTGAAGGCATCACTATATTGCGTTCTGCAGCATTTTATTTTCTTCATTCCACCCAATTTTCCTTGCAATCCATTGAAAACATCCTCCACCAGACATCACAAACAGTGCCTCCCCTCCCAGAACCCCACTCCTACCTGAATAGACAGGGCCAGGGGTCCCAATACTGAGCACCCCACTTCACCCCCTCCCAGATTAGGAAGAAATCAGCTGAGGGGCCCAAGGAGCCTCTCTTCCCTGGGTTCTGAGCTCTCCTCTCCTCTCAGCTTACCCTTCTAGTGGAGAGAAGAAGAGGAAGGAGGAAGGAGGGAGCGCTCCAGCCAGCGCAAACAGCCCCCTAGACGTAGGGCAGCTCTGCCGAACAGGCTGTGGGATCTCTGCGCCCTTCCCTGCCTCCTGCCTTCCCTGCCTCTCCAAAGGGCCTGCCCTCCATCTCCCTCCCTGGTCTCTACTTCCCACCCCTTCCGTCCTCGTCCTCGCTCACTCCCCTCCACCTAACCCCACCTTCACTCTCCTCTCCAAGGGGGGAGGGCCGGGGGTGGGGAAAGAAACCCCAAAGCCCCAGCCCCAGGCAGAGAGATGTCGAAGAAACGCAAAGCCCTCGAGGGTGGAGGAGGTGGAGGAGAGACCCCGAGCCCAGAGGAGGAACCCACTGCCTGGTCTGGGGGCCGCGGCCGCCAGGAGCAAGGTAGGGGGAGGGGGAGGAGGAGAGGGAGAAGGAGCGGCCGGGAAGCCTTCTGGAGTTGAGATTCTCTGCAGGAATGCTCTAGCCCGTCTTATCATAGCTTCCCATGTCCAGGCAACTTGAGTAGACTTTCCCCCCCACAAATGGGATTTTACTGGTGTCTTCAGGAAATTGGGGGTAGGGTGGGAATGAGCTAATTCAGCCGGGGCTGGAGACTCACATTTGGGAGAACTTGAAGCTCTGTGGGGAGAAAGGGAAGGTGGGGTGGGATGGTAGAGGCAACAGGAAGAGGCCAGGGAGGTGTGGAATGGGGGCTGCTGACCTTCCCTGGCCCTCTGCCTGCCTTGTTGTCCTGTGCACTGCTGTGACAGGCTGTCCTAGGGAGGTATAGGCTGCATTGCCCTCTGTGTGCCGACACCTGTGTCTAGAGGGTGGGGTGCCAGTGCTGTCCCCTTAGTGCCTATGGCCAGGGAGGAATGGCAGGGAGGATGTTGCCTTCTCCCTTGCTTCTCCAATCCAGGGATGCTAAGGGTTGCGTCATGTTGAATCCTCAGCCCTGCACAGGCAGGCCCTTTGCGTTCTCCTGAAGTTGGAGGGGAGGTTCGAAGCAAATTTGGGGATGTGTTGTGATTCCAAGGAGAGCTGTTGTGATAAGAGCAGTGAGGTGTTCCTTTCCCTAGAATAATACCAAGGAAAAAGTGAAGACGGGAAATTTCCTATGGAAGCAAAAGTAATACCTGGTATCTGCTTTCCACATCAGAGAAACATTTTATTTTACTTAAAACATTGTGGATTTGGTTAAAGGTAGGCCCAAAGGAACCAGTCAAGCTCTTTCTGGGCTGTCATTAAAAGACAAAGGAAAAATGACCCAGATGCAAATGTTTTGCTGTTGGTTAAGCTATGGAAAAGGAGGTAGAAAAGCTCATGGGGGGGGTCTGGATCCGGGCAGGTAGAGGAGTTGTTCTGAGTGATTGCTTTCCTTTCCAGAATTGAGCCTTTTGGTCTTGGTTGGTGACAGTGCAGGTCTGAGCAGAGCACCAGGAGACACAGGCGTGCGTCTCCAAGATGGAGTCATGGCTCTTCTGCCTTGACGTCATAAGAAACACAAAGTCACCAAGTCCTTCCTGCACATGAGACATGCATCTCTGTGTCCACTGGGAACATTCTGCATGGCTCGTGTGCATGGCAAAGCAAAGGTTAGGTGATGGCTATCCCCGGACAGTGCATTTTGGATTTGATAGAAATAGATGCAATGTTGTCCGCTTACCTAGAAATAGGTTGTATTTTAGTGACTGCCCATGTTTTGACTTTATTTGCTCAGTTATGATCTTAGAGCAAAAGTCAGTATATTTCTTAATTTTACTCAAAAAATGGCATTGGGTGAGAAATTCATATATTGCAAATGGCTTTATCTGAATGGTTGGTATTTTTCCATCTTTGGGGAGAATAATCTGGTATCACCATGAGTATCTGACACATTCGTCAGCTCTATCTCTAGCATTTGGTTTTGACCTGAGGGTTGCTTTCAAAGATGTGTTCCATGTTCTTCTGCTGAAGCAACTAGTGAAATCTATGGGAACTGACGTCGTTATCATGGTAAATAACAACATGGGGCCATTTTATGGCATTTTAATAATGAATACATGTCTTCCGATTATAAAAGAAATAAGAATTGTATTTTTTTTAAAGATTTTATTTATTTATTTGACAGAGACAGAGACAGCCAGAGAGAGAGGGAACACAAGCAGGGGGAGTGGGAGAGGAAGAAGCAGGCTCATAGCGGAAGAGCCTGATGTGGGGCTCGATCCCACAACGCCGGGATCACGCCCTGAGCCGAAGGCAGACGCTTAACCGCTGTGCCACCCAGGCGCCCCAAGAATTGTATTTTAACAGACCTATCTCCTCTTTTATTGTGGGAATGTGTAGTGTTAGAACTTCACAAGCTCTTCTCTGGAGGTCCTGTACTAATAGTAGCAACTAATTTGCACATTCCCTGGTGGGCAATAGGACCTGGCAGAGAATATTCTGCCAGTCAGAAGAAGCGACAGAAAGTACCTAGATCCATATTATTCAGAGATTATAATAATTTTGAAATGACTTGTGTACAAATTGGTTTTGTTCTAGAGCTTACAAATATCTAATGATTTCACTGTATCTTTTGTGTCTGGCAAATAAAAATGCCACTTAGTAATCGCCTGTGAGTATGTCACTGAAGAAAGCATTAAGACTGTAGACACCCAACCACTGTACTATGACGAATGCATTCCTTGGGAAACGGTAGCCAGGGCACAGGCCCTGAGTGGTGGCAGAGCATCTCTGCGTAGATGGCAGGATGGCAGGACGTATGGCTGCGCACACTGTGACCGCGGGAGACGGGGAGGCCGGGGTGACCCGGTGTGTGAGTACCCTGCGGTTGTCCCCACGCACCCCCACCCATGACCAAGGACCTGGATCTCCTCCGCCTCCCAGCGCAGCGTTGTTCTTGTTTTCCCTTTGGGTCTCTCACCCAGACTGGACGGTATGAGCACTGAAGAACAGAGGAAAATATTTACGTCAGTCTTGAGGACCTTGAATGTCAGAAGGGGCTTCTTTTAAGTTCCAGAGACTTGGAAGGCCAGTGTGTTTGTTCATTTTAACCATCAAAAGTATATCATAGCATGTATTAAATTAAGGCAAGTGGAAATTAAATTTCAGTGGTAGTCATTGATTATAAGACCATCTGTCAGCAGGTTGGCTTGATCCAAAGTTTTAAATAGCTGATAAGCATACAGGCTACCTGGAGAGAGTATGGTGGGAACTTGGAACCCAGGAACAAAAGTCCACCATGCCTTTCCATGCCCTTCCCTACCACCCACCTACACCAGGGCGCACACGTTTCCCGCCCGTGGCTGGCGGCTATTCACGTCACGTTCTACGTGGATATTTCGTGCCTGTTGTGTTGTAATGGCTCCTGCCCCCTTTACAGTTTCTGTCCAGGGGACTCCTTATGGGGATGAAGGTCGGGTCATCCTCGGGTCATTGTGAGCACACGTGGGTGGTTTTGGTTTTGTCCCTGACTGTGATCACTCCATCTTGTTTCATTTAGCCGAGTAAAGAGGAAAAGGAGGTGCATAGTCCTGGCTTTGGCTGAACATTTCTTTGGATGTCCATTGAAATTATCTGACACGTGTGCATGTATGTGCACCTGCTGGCACACGTGCGTGTGTGTGTGTGTGTATAAAGTCACGGGCAGAATATCGCCCCCTCGTGCATCACAGCTGAGTCCAACATGTGTTCAGATTATACTGATGAAAGATATTTGCATTAAATGTTCAACTTATAAAGATTTTGTCTTTACAACTAAGAGGAGGTGGGCGTGCCGACGGACAGCCCCGGCCCGGTGTTTGTTTTGCTCCGCTTCTACTTTTCTTCTTGCTTTGAACTCAGATACGAGAGCGCGTCCCAATGCTCAGGGAGCCGTGAAGATGACGGCCATGTTGAAGGCTGCCTGGGAAGAGTCTCTGACGAAAACACTGAATAATTTTATTGATTGATCTTCTTCCACGGGAAGTTACGCCGATGTTTTCCATTCTCTTCACATTCTCTTCATTTTAGTTCTTTTTCGAGGAAGTATTATTTACTTGGAAGCTGGTTTGACCACAAAACTTGTCATCAGCCACCGTGCACTGAGGCACGGTGGGAAGCCCGGTTTCCCCAGCCTCATGCTGGTGGGAAGCCTGCTCTCCTGGCCTGTCCATCTTCCTCCCTGTACCCTGATTATTGTGTATTGTTTCGTCTTCTAGCTTTCACCCTTATTTCTTTTAGGGTGATTTTTGAACGAAAATGATGTCTGCTGTTCATTATGACATTCCATACATCTAATGAGTGTTTTAAAACTAAGTAGTTTCTATTTTTTGATGGAATTGGCTAAGATCCCATCTAATGCAGTTTTCCAGATTCCCGCCATGGCAGAGCCCCCTGAAGGGGGAGCCTCTCTGTGGCAAGGATCCCGGGCAGGACACCAGGTTAGGATAGGAAGTATGGCCTACTCGCGGTTCACATTCCCCAGACTTCCTGAGCTGCAGGGAAACCATCCATGGGTAGCTCTTCCTTCCTCTGATGAGTCAATGCCTGGAGCAAACGTGTGGTTTCCTACAACTGTGTATCTCTCTGACATTACAGTGGCATTTGGGTTTTGTGCCTTCTCTGTATTATTAATGGGTCCTTGGTTTGGAGGGCGTTCTCTGCCTCTAAAGCTCATTACAGGTAAATATCTAGATTGTTAACTGGCTTACATTTCCATGACCCTCCTGACACCACTTGGGATGATTTTTTCCTAACAGACGGATTTTTTAAAAAATAATTGACTAGATTGTTTTGTTATTATGAAAAAACATTCTTTGAAGGATGATTTATAATCATTAATGTGCACGAGTGGGCATGAGCCCTGGAGGAAGGACTGATGTTGACGAACATTCTTACGGAAGTTTGGGAGCAAAGAGCTACAGTTCAGGTGTGTTTACGGCTCTGTTAGCTGCTCCGGCTCCCACTAGAAGGGCTGCTGCTGTGCGGGGCTCCAGAGATGCTGGAGCAGAGAGCAGAGTGTAGGGAAAGAAACACGTACGGTTGCAGAGTGGGAGTCAGAGAGTTCTCACAGTTGGACCAGAAAGGAAAGTAGATAACTTTTTTAGTATTCAGGGGAGCCAATGACATTCAAAACTAAAGTATTTTTCCATAATTATTGATCATGCCTTTGTTTTGCAGAACATAAGCACTGAAAATAAACAGGTATGACTTTCAAAAGAAAAAAAAGGAAATTACACGTGTCTAGAAAACAAAAGGCACTCTTTTGTGTGTCTCCTCGTTGGTCCCTAACTTTAGGTTGACCTGGATGACCTGGATGGTCAAACCTCTAAGACTGGGCTGTGTTGCTGTGAAGAAATGGACAGACAGCACTGACCGCAGACTCCGTGGTAACTCACCACGGGGGCCGTGCGTCTGAAGTGTTAACAGTGCTGAGTCCCACGCATAGGCAACAGTCAGTGACAAAGCGTCCGGAGTTTGCTGTGACTTCATTACCCACGTCCGACATATGCGGGGAAGAGAGATTTGTTATAACATTCAAGAAAAATCCAGCATCCGCTGACCCTATGTTAATGCAATCTGCCCTGCTTTCTGCTTAACAGTAGGCTCTTTCCTTGCTCGTTTCCTCCAGGCTTCGTTATTCAGTCTGTGTCTGATTGTCAGGTTTCTGAAGTCATTGCCATTTAATTGTCTGCAATGCAGTGCAAAAGAATTTCAAAGTGGAACTGAAGTGTTACCAATGACAGGATTTCATGAAGTCCCTGAGAGTGACGCTGGGAACAAGGCCCTTCCTGTGCGAAGCCACTGGAAATGAGTTAGACTTTCGTCTGAAGAAAGAATAGCCGCAAGGAGTTTCCAGTGTCCCCACTACTATATATTTTATGCCATTTGATTCTATTTGGCAAACATCTTTGGAGTAAGCACTGGACCTGTGCTAAGGGCTGGCCAAACGGGGTCCTCGAGAATGGGCATGGCCTTGGGGTCACTGTGGGGATGGAATGTCTCACTCATATGACAAAATGCTGAGATTTTCTTATTTTACTTACTTTTTTTTTTAAAGGCCTCTCTCTAGGAGAATATATTTTTGATAAAGGCAGAAACATTTCCTTCCTTCCTTCCTTCCTTCCTTCCTTCCTTCCTTCCTTCCTTCCTCTCTCTTTCTCTCTCTCTTTCTTTCTGTCTCTTATCGTGTACTTCTAGAAGTTAGAAGTTAGAATAAAGCCTGGCACTATTAAGTCTTCTGTGAATATTTGCTGAATCAATGTGCGAATAAATGATTGCATTCCCCTTTTAATGGACCTTTTCTGTAGATGTAGGATGCACAGAAGGTATTTCAGAAAAAGGCTAAGCAGACTTACAAGGAGCCCCTAGATGGACTCCATGCCCCCAGCTGTCCCTGCCTTGGTCCATCTGTGCTGTGAGGCCCCTCTCAGTTACAAGTGGTGAAATCCAAAGAGAAGTGACTACAAAGGAAGGGTTTTTCAGAAAGGTTCTGGAACAGCACATGGACTTGAGGGACAGTCACAGATAGAGTGGTGGGACCCACAGCCTTGGACTTGGCTCGCTCTTTTGCCTCATCCATTCCCCCAGATAACAAGGCCAACACCAAGTCAGACCCTTATGACCCTGAGCAGAGTCGCCTGCTAGCCCAGCTGAAATAGCCCAAAGACAGAATTTCTCATTCTTGCAGAATGCAATGGGGTAGGGTCTCTTTCTATAAGAGGCTGTGCATCGAACAGGACAGCTGCCCCCTCAGTGGGACCGGCAGCCCCACTCTTGCCCCTTTGCCCATCAGGAAATCACCAGCCTTCTTTTATTCTCTAGTAAAAATAGCGCAAACGCTCTCCTTTGGCACGAAGGAGACCCGTGAGCTAACAGAGGTGCCAGTGGTGTGTCCGCTGAAACTCGTGACATCCAGGTAAGCCTTGACATCTGCGTTCACCCCATTCCTTCCTTGTGGGTTCCCCACCTTGCAGCTAAGTGGACAAGTACTTTCTATGAGTGTTTACAGAGCTGCTTCTTCTGAGAGTTCCTTTCTCCACTTGGTGTCTTGTTATGGAAATCTTAAGCATCCATGGGAGCCCCTCTGCCATTTCTGCCTCCTCCTCCATGAAGCCAGGGCCACCTCCACCAGGAGGCACCTTTCCCTCCTGAGTCTGGAGCTCTGGGTGGTGTCCTCGGCTCGCACCACGTTCAGTGTGGCATGAGGATCGGTTCAGCAGTTTTTGGACCCCTCTTCCTCCATTGGCCTGAAAGATTCTAAAGAAAAAGGGTGTGTTATAGACACATGGTGTAGAGTCGTAAGTATCACTTGTCCAAAATGCATGCATGTATGCAAAATGTGTGCAACGTGGAGAAACAAAGCCTCACGCTTGCGCATTGATGAGAAGCTCTGTACTAATTACCTGGGATGCTCTCTGCATGGTGAGGGAAAGCAATTAAAAATTACCATCATCTTTGATAGCATTATTTAAGAATAATTTTGTAATTTAATAAACTGAATCACGTGGTATTTTGGAGGTGATAGAAAATGTAAGGATAAGACTTGTTTTGCTTCAACGACGTCTTTACAAGGTGGATAATTGATAAGGAAAAACGCTTAAATTTTGTTAGGAAACCTTGTCTGGTTGAAGAGGAAATCAACCGGATGTCTAAGAGGATGAATTGCCATAAAGAGCAAACACCTTGCGCGAAAACCACGTTAAGTATTTATAAGCAGCGCCAAGTCATTCCAAGCGCTCGGATATTCCCGTGGAAGGTCCGTCCCCGCCGCCTGCCATCGCTGGGTCGGGGCCCCCCCCGCGCTGCTGCTCCGTCCCACCTTCCCGAGCGCCGCACATACCTTGACAGGAACTTGGGTGTTTCTTCAGAACATTGTGTCCTTTTTTTTTTTTTTTTAAGATTTGAAGCTTTTGTTAATGTACATTCCTAAGTCAACTTCAGCTAAGTTCAGTAAACCTTCTTTTTATCCTTCACTCATAAAACATGTGCAGAAGTGCTGTAACATTTTGGAACAGCCTCAACCAGTGTTTCTCAGATGCTGGGTAGTAACCTATTCGTGAGTCATGACATCTATTTTTAGTGAGTCCCAACCAGATTTCTAAAAACTGAATGGAACCAGGGAAAAGGCAAGGAGAGGATGAGGGGGCAGGAGGGGGGGAGTGGCGTAGGGGTGGTGGTGGGGGGGAGCGGGGGAAGGAGTGCAGTGGAGAAGAGGAAGGGGAGGAAAGGGGAGAAGAGGGGAAGAGGAGAGGAGAAGAGGGGATGGGAGGAGAATGGGGGAGGGGAAGAGGAGAGGAGGGAGAGGGGAGCTGAGGGGAGGGAAAGGACAGGAGGTCAAGAGGGTCAGAGTGAATCCAGCAGACGGGGCAGGTATTATTTAGTGACATGGGTATATTTGGTCTGTTGTAAAATAAACTTCCTACTGTGAGTTGGAAAAGTAGTAACATGGCTCGTCTGGACCGTATTTGACAGCTGTCTTGGCGACAGTAGTCCCATGACACCAGAATTGTTGTGGCCTCTTGGTGAAAAATGATATAGTAAAGCAAACCTCTTTGGATCAAGGATCGTCTCCCTAGGGCTCTGTGCCTTAGGAATGTGTTAACACAGTCGGACCTACGAGGCCTCCGCCCCACTGTTTTGTCCCATCACGGCTCTGACAGAGGCAGCCTCGCTCCCAGCCCTTCCCAGGGTAGCTCCTGGAATGTGCATCTAAGGCTTCCGTGTGAGCCTTGACTCCCCAGCTATATGGAAACAAAATTTAAGAGCATAATCAAGTCTTCATTCCTGTTTTTCTTCCAGGAATGAGCGCAGAGTAGGTCGTCAGATGGCTTTCTGCTCACGGCTGAGACCGGAGCATACCTGCAGGGTGGATCCGGCACAGAGAGGTGGGAGGAAAGGCACCAGGAGGACAGGTGGGAAGCTCCATCCACACTTGGGATGCTCCTGGCAAGGCAGTTGCCCGCTGCGGGGAGCTTGGAGGAATTGGCAGGAATTGGCGGGAACCCCTTCCCTCTTGGGGGTCAGTCAGTCCCCGAGGGCAGGGAGGGTCTTTGCTTCCCCATCAGTGAGAGGAACAAAGTGTGCTCCACCCTCCACCACAGAATGAAAGGCACACTCTCCTTGCAAAGATCATTTCTATGCTCTTGAAAACTTTTCACGTCTAATTCTCAACCTGCGTGTGCTTGGGTGGTATTTACCTGGTTTTTTTTTTTTTTTTGATTTTTTATTTATTTATTCAACAGAGATAGAGACAGCCAGTGAGAGAGGGAACACAAGCAGGGGGAGTGGGAGAGGAAGAAGCAGGCTCATAGCAGAGGAGCCTGATGTGGGGCTCGATCCCATAACGCCGGGATCACGCCCTGAGCCGAAGGCAGACACTTAACCGCTGTGCCACCCAGGCGCCCCTGGTTTTTTTTTTTTTTTTAAGTGAAATTCTTTCAGGTTTCCACTGATACGGAGTGTAGCTTTTCACCCGTTCAGAGCCCTGGAGGCTGGACTTTGGCCTCCCCGCCCCCCTCCCCTTGGTGCATGATCACGTATCACTTGCTGTTTTATACTTTACAATGTTTAACATTAAATGCAGGGTTTATATACAGTTCTTTACTTTCCCCCTTCGATCTCATCAGTCAATTGATGAAATCAATCAAGAAATGCTTTGTGACTGCCTACATGCCAATACGCAGAAATTAATGCCAAATCATCTTTGGAAATGTTTGGTACAGCTACGGCGTTCAGAACGCGGGTTGGATGATTTAAACTTTCCAGTTCTCTTTTTAAAACTAGAGGCAGTAAATTACCATTGTTTTACTCCCTTGCCACTCAACTTTGTTCTTAACTGATGAGGCACCATTAAGAATGTGGTCTGAGTGTGGATCGAGAGAGAGAGAGAGAGAGAGAGAGAGAGAGAGGAGAAAATGAGTTCACCATCACAGTCTCATGTTCACTGTGTGCAAAGCACCAGCCCCTTTGATGGTTGATAAGCAAGGGTGCATTTTTCCAGCCCCTAAGGAATTTACAGTCTTTACAGAAGATAAGAACGTGTTACACAAGCCATTAAGAGAGTAGCTTCATGGAAGCCATCCAAAGGGTCACAGAGACTTCTGGAAGGGAGTGATCCATTTCTCGCAGGCTTGGTTGAGTTCAATCATCTTGACAGTTCATGAGGCAGCAAGGAGCCATTCCTCATGCGCATTTGGATTTAACAACCAGAGTCCATTCCTGCAACTCTTCCCTATCATTTAGGAGAGATTTCTTTAGAGCAGCTTTCACTGGACTCAGTAGGGCCCACTGAAAACTCTTGCTCTGATCACGTTTCCTTCAGTATGCTCTCTTTGTTGTGTAATTTTTTTTTTAAAGATTTTATTTATTTATTTGACAGAGATAGAGACAGCCAGTGAGAGAGGGAACACAAGCAGAGGGAGTGGGAGAGGAAGAAGCAGGCTCATAGCGGAGGAGCCCGATGTGGGGCTCGATCCCACAACGCCGGGATCACGCCCTGAGCCGAAGGCAGACGCTTAACCGCTGTGCCACCCAGGCGCCCCTTGTTGTGGAATTTTTAAAATTTATCCTTGAATAAAAAGGAAATGTAATTTGTAAACATTGAAAAGATACAACAGGTGTATGATATGTTTTCTTTTGTGTTTTCTTTTTAGGAGTGTTTCCCACTCCTTTTCATTATAGATCCTGCTGGTTTCCTCTAACTTTATTCTTAAGAAAGCTTATCCTTTTTCTTTTCCAAATTGCTCTTGCAAATGGAATTATTTTCCCATTAATTTTTTTTAGACTAGTTTCTTGTCTACCATACTGACTTCTTACCTACTTTATATTTCCTCTTCAGATTATTTTTTCCAGCACCTCAGGTAATCAGTTACAAATAATGCTGACTTGACCTCCTCTCTCCAAATGTGATACCGCTTATCCCCCTCATCAGATGGCGTTGCCTGATGCTTCCAGAATGTCGTGATAGTAACAGTGATAAAGATGTTGTGGGGATGCTTCTTCTGTTTTCTCA
Source organism: Ailuropoda melanoleuca (assembly GCF_002007445.2). Lineage (NCBI taxonomy): Eukaryota > Metazoa > Chordata > Mammalia > Carnivora > Ursidae > Ailuropoda > Ailuropoda melanoleuca. The sequence goes on along the minus strand of NC_048227.1, from coordinate 107,228,892 downwards.
CTTACCTAAGCGCTGGCCTTTGGGAAGAGACAGGAGACCTCATCGGCGTGATAATTGCGAACCTTGCAGCATCACGCACGCGGGCCCAGCCGTGTGCGGGACTCCCACAGACTGTAAGACACCCCCCCCCCACCATCTGTGGGGCCCCATGAGCTCTGGCTTCACCTCCCTCCCCAGCCTTGCCTGAGGGGTTTTGGAAACAGCAGCATCAGGAGTGGATGTTGGATGTAGAATTTTTGTCAAATGACCTTCTGCCTCCTCTAGATATGTTCATGTGATTTTTTACTTTTGATCTGTTGATCGCTTCAAAACCTTTTAAAGCTCCCCATTCACTAGGAAGCTCCCGATTAAGTACAACTGAGGTTTTCCATGCCACTTGGTCAGGCCAAGTGACTTAGAGAATCCCACGAATTGAATGTACTTCCCAATCCTCTCTCCCTGTGCGTCATGACACCTCACCATGGTGGACACGTTGCAGTGGCATGTCTGATTCTGCTCCTCCTTGGCTAAAAAACTGATCAGTATCTTCACCTGATTTTCTAGAAATGTCTTTAGCTAAGACATGGCCACCATGTCAGAGGGTTATTTTGACAGACCCGACTGAGTCGTTTGGGCAGGTTCAGAAGTCTTTCTGAGCACGCTCTGTCAACGTGAATGACTCCGTCCCACACAGCCCGATAGGTTTGGATCTGGATGTTTTGTAAAGTAGGAGGATGTACTTGTTTTAATTAAACCGCTTTTCATGCTTGTACACCCTGCATACCCCACGACTGTCCCGCCTCATGGTGAGACATCATTGCCTTGCGTGTTTCTCTGATCCCTTCTTCCAAGCAGACGTCTGCTGTTCCCTCTGCGTCGTTTCCTTTGGATTAGGGACATTGTCACAGAGCAGCCCACTTGGTTTTGACCTTTTTGTGCCACTTTCCTAATAGGTTTTAGATGACTACTATTCTCTTTACCCACGTGGTCTTCTAACCTGGGATTTCTCTGTCACGCGCTCTAGCCTCTTAGCGTCTGCACCAGGATTCCCATACGTGCACTTAGTATCCACATACATACTATGTGTTTGGGGAAGGGTAGCAGAGCATAATTTTGAGGAATGCTGTTGTGAAACCTAGCAGGAGACAGTTTGTGGGGAAAACAGCCACCTACCTATTTATACATTTAATGAAACATGGGCATCATTTCACCTGTGCATAAATGCATGAAAGCCGATTTGATACTAGGAAAATAACACCTAAGCGATCGCTGGGCTGTCTCCAAGCCAAAGCTGGAGCCTGGGTCCAGCAATTAAAATAGAAGCATTTTTATCTGGGGAAACACCCCTGACATCTCTTCTTCTGCCCCTCATCTTTCTGCCATGCCACATGGTGTCCAACCGCAGAGGAAGGTTAGTCTCCAGCCCAGGCAGGACTCCCATCTCCATTTTGATAGACCCGTGGGATCTGCCTCCAGAGCTCTATTCAGCGCCGTGTTCCCACATTCAATCCTGTGTATCTGCACCTGCATATCTACCCGGACTCATGCAAAATACAGTTTATCTTGTGTCTGCTCAGATCAGCTTCTCTGCCTAGCCCTGCCAGCACACGGCCACACCATTCACTGGGTCACCTAACTCAGAAACCTTGGGTCATTTATGACCGTTGTAAACTTCTCCCTCCTTAGCACCTCTGTCCTCAAGGCACTTACCCTTCCCCACTGCTGCTGTCCCAATTCTGCCCCTTATCATCTCTCGCTCGGAAGACTCGGGTCCCAGCTTGGGTTCACATACTTTTCCTACGTACTCTGAACTGCCGGGCAGAATGTTTTAAAATAAAACACGTCCATATTATGCCCTTGCTAAACCCTGCGGTGGCCGGTGTTCAGGGCTGGATTTGGCAGAAGCGTTCTTCACTTGCCCCTCCCCCCCATCACTCACCACCTCTGACCCAACCCCATGTTTCAGACCTCTGGGCTCTGGCATCACCTCTCTGTTCCATCCGTCTCCTCATCTGCCTGGAGAACCCTCTCCCCTTAGTGGCCACGGAAACAGCTTCTCCTTTAGGGAGGGTTTCTTAATTCCTCAAGCAGAGGTTTTCATTCCTTCCCATGTATTACCAGTGTACCTAATACCTTCCTCTGATTATTGCATGAGTTGATCTGTGTGCCCAGAACAAAATAAATGCTTAAGAAATATTTTAGCTGTATTTCATTTACACGTCTGTCTAGTGATTATCTGTGTCCATGGTTGTCCCCCTTCTATCTTGGGCAGGGTTTGATGATAGGGACCGTGTCTCCTTTGTGCCCAGCACAGTGGTTGACACACAGTAGGTGCGCGAGGCATCTTTGGTAACTAGAGAGAGGGGTCACAGCTAGTCTTGTGGTAAATTCTAGTGTCGCTCAAGTGCAGTTGGCTTGGCAGTTTAAAAAAAATTACGAGTATTTCAGATATATTATGCCCAGATTTTGAAATCTTCCCTGTGTTTTAAAAGCACGTGGTAGGGGCACCTGGCTAATTCAGTTGGAAGAGCGTGCAACTCTTGATCTCGGGGTCATGAGTTTGAGCCCCACATTAGGGGTAGAGATTACATAAAAATATAAAATCTTAAAAAAAAAATAAAAGGATGTGGCAAAACTGGTGATGACAGAAAAGAGAATGGAAAAAAATAATTAAAAGAGAAATTAGGTGGGGCGCCTGGGTGGCACAGCGGTTAAGCACCTGCCTTCGGCTTAGGGCGTGATCCCGGCCTTATGGGATCGAGCCCCACATCAGGCTCCTCTGCTATGAGCCTGCTTCTTCCTCTCCCACTCCCCCTGCTTGTGTTCCCTCTCTCGCTGGCTGTCTCTATCTCTGTTGAATAAATAAATAAAATCTTTAAAAATAAATAAATAAATAAATAAATAAATAAATAAATAAATAAAAGAGAAATTAGGTCTGATGAGAATAAAAAGAGTCTGCCTACTCTCTAGGACCTTTCTTCTATCACCTGCAAAATGAGAAGTGGATGGTCATTTGCTGCCTGAGACCCCATCCAGATCAGACTCTAAGTTGCCCTGTTGGCTTAGGGGGGACAAGGGAACATGAATTATTTGAGTAGACTCTGACAATTCATTCCCTGTTGTTGCAGGTTTGAAAACAAGGAATTGAGTTCAATTTTATAGGCAACGTTTATAGAGAAAATGAATAATTTCTTGGCAATAACAGAGAGAAAATAGTGAGACAGCTAGCTAAGAGAAGTCTTTGCACCTGTGGATTTCAAACAAAGAGGTCACTGTCTTTGCTTGCTTGGGTTTCACCTGCCAGGACACCAGGTAACTCGTGTGTGGCTGGCACATCTTGGCTGTATGGTTTCTGCTCTTCCTTCCTTCCAACCTCGAGGACCCGCTATGACCCCGGGGGTGTGAATCCAGAGTTACAGGCACAGCACGGGCCCCGCGAGAGTCTGGCCAGGCCAGGTGCGCGCAGGGGGCTTGCTGAGAGAGAGGCCTGCAGAGGGTGGGCAGCCAGCCGGTCTGCCCCAGATGGTTCAGGAAGTGAGGCCCGGAGTCCCAGGCTGAAAAGCCAGGCAAGGGGATCTGGGAGCTCACCTGCCAGCCCCAGGGCGTCCCCGTGTTTGCAGGGTGCCTCCACAGTGTGGCTTCGGTCAGCAATTACCCTCTCTGGCCCTTTTCTCTATTGGCAGACCCATGTGCCTCTGTTTCTGCTGGGTGCTTTCAATAGAGCCTTCACCCCAGTCCTCTCAGGTGTCCTTTATCCTCCCGCTTATTGGAGGAAATTATGACCCGAAGATGTTCAATAGCTTGTGCGAAGTTGCACAGCCAGTGGGAGTGAAGCCGGGATCTGAACCTGGACTCGTTCTGCTCAGGCTGTTCTAAGAACATGAAGCTAAGCCTCGCTAGGCCTGCCCGAGTGTCCGAGGCTGTCGGAGGAGGGGTACCCCGGAGACTGCGAAGCACGGTCCGCGTGGAAGTTACCCGTGAACGAGGTAGCCGTGTTTTCCAGCCCGAGACTTGGAGCTGCCCTGGGTTCATATTAGAAATGCTGGTGCTCCTTCTGTGTGTGAAGAGCGTGTGTGTATGTTAGCACGTGCGTGTGTGTGCGTCCGTGCGAGGGTGTGAGGCAGACAGTAGAGGCCGGGGGAGGACTCACCAACACAACTTGTGACTGAATTTGAAAACTTGCATTTCAAAGGGCAGGATGGTCGGTTGCATTTTTGTCAAAATCTGAAAAATTACCAGCGCTAGTGTGCTACCGTATGTCGACGGTCAGGTAGTTAGAAGAGTAGTTACGATCTAGGGATGTGTGTGTACGTGCGTGCGCGTGCATGTACACACGTGCTTGTTTCATATTTTAACTCACGCAATAATCAGGGTCAACGTACAGAGCGTGCATAAACCGTGGGGCGCAGTGCCTGGGGCCCCTCACTGGTCTTTGCATCATAAAGACGTTGACAGCGAGGGTTGATATGCTTTTCCGGACTAGCACAGGACGGGATCTGACATCACCCACAGCCCACCTGAAGCTCAAATTCTGACTAGTGTCCTCCAGACACTTTAAAACGTATGGAAACAGGCAGGGCTGACATTCTGTGTCAGGTGATTAGACACTGGGAAAACAGACACTTGGACCCTATCACATCCTTTCTCAGGGCCCAATGGAAAGTGTATTCCTCCACGAATGTGTCGGAATGTGCATCCCACCTGGCTGAAGGCGGAGCCAGGTGAGGGGAAGGATTCAGTGGTGGGACAGGTAACCTTAGGGGATATATCGCAGCCTTCCCCCCTCCCCTGAGCCCCTGAGCCACCGGTGTCCCCTGCCATCGCACCCACGCTGACCTCTAGTCTGCACAGCTCCCGGGGGCATGACTCCTGACATCCTTTGCCGTGGGTTGCAGTGTTCCCCAAAGGATGTGGCGATACCTGGTTGATTTTCCTTGTGAGGGGTTTCCCGGAAGAGGGGGTGCTGCCCAAGGAAGGGCCTGGGAGCACATGAACCCGGGGCCAGACCTCACGTGCATCGCTGCTAGCATTGAAACCTCAGGCCACTTCCGTTCTGGGCTTCCTCCTCTGCCTTTGCTGTTGTGGGAATAGCACTGCATGTAGAGTATCTGGTGTGGGCTTGGAGGGCGATACGGTGGGAGCAGCAGCCATGCTGAAAAGTGACAGGGGGTGATGTCCGTGCGTGCTGGCTGACATCGGGGGCTGGCAGCCCCCTCACGATCCACACACCACCTTTTCACCACATGGGGTGCCCAGAGAGAGAAGATGCTCATGGAGGCTGTGAAGACCTGTGGGATTTCTGGAAAGGAGAACTCACAGCAGGCCCCCTGGGCTTTCCTCCGAAGACAGCATGTCTTCCTTGAAGCCCTTGGTTCTATGGCACACAGCCTGTAGGCTCCAGCAGAGCCTGACCCCGAGCCTCACTGTTCAGCCCAGGGAACCTCTGCAGAGCCTGGGGACACACTGGGGGGTTCCGGGAGCTCAGGGTGACAGATCACCTTCTGGTAGTTTCTCAAGCTTTGCGGATCGTGTCCAAGTAGACATTGGGGGAGTGGAGGGCTTTTGACTGTGCAGCCTTGGTAGCACCTGTGCGTAAAGGTCTAACCCAGGGGCTGCCATCCCCGCCCCAGTCACCTGTTATACTACCGTATGCCTCCCCAAGTTTGCATAGGCTGGTGAGGGGTGCTCAGCATTTTCATGCGATTGTTCTAGGTGGCCTTCGCCCCCTTGTCTAGTAGGACGTTACCCCATTTTGCAAAGATGAAAGGTGAACGGCTGGTGTGGAGTCATCCTCGCCCGTGATCACGTCCTGAGGACCTGAGGCCAGGCCGTAGTTCCCTGCACTGACTCAGTAGTCGTTCGGGTGCTGGAGCACAGTGGCCCGAGCACCTTAGTCATCACTTGTAAATGAGTACTGAACTAGGGGCACTCGGCACCTGCATTCGTAGGGTCCCCTGTCGCCCCTAGTCTGGTTGCTGGCAGGCCCCTGGGCGGGGGGAGTGGTCCCAGGACTAGAGCCGGCTCTGCCCTGCTCACTGGCAATGCCAATCCCCCCTTCCTCCTCCTACCCAGCCTGCACCCGGCTGACCATGGGGGAGACTGGGGGAGACCGTGTGCAGCCTCCTGAAGATGCTTGCCAAGGTGCGGCCCTCATGGGCTGCCCAGCCGTCCTCGCCCTGAGCAACAACCTTCCTTCTCTTGGGCATCACTCACGAGCTCCCACTGTACCTGCCATTATCACTAGTGTCTCTCCCCAAGTGCTCTTCTCTCTGCCTCCTCCGGTCCTCCCTCCCCTCCTTCTTTCCCCACCCAGGCACACCCCTTCCTCTGCCTTCTGGTGGGGGGGGGGGCTCTGCTTGCTCCTTTTCTCTCCCGTCTGCACTTTCTCCCAGTCTTCTCCCCCACCCTTCCTGTATAACCTGGCTTAATTGCTGCTTTATTTTAAACATCTTCACTGGACTTCTGGTGGTTCCCCACCCCATCCGTTCACGACAACCAGCTCCTCCTTGTCTTCAGTGTTCTGCTGTTTAATGAGGACAAGTCCAGCCGTGAGCTCTGCATTCTATCCAGCTTGGAATTCAGTGGACCTCTTCGTCTGAGGGCTTCTGTCTTCTCTTGGTTCTAAAACTGAGTTCCTCTTTGTGAGATGTTGTGTCTTCCCCTTGTCTCTTCCCTGCGCTAGAACTCCCACCACCGGCGCTGGTGATCCTCTCCCTCTCTGGGGTCCTCCCTTCCTCCTGGCAGTCCTCCCCTCCCTCCGGTGACCCTCCCCCTTGCTCCCAAGGCTTCCCCCTCACTCAGCGATCCTCCCCTCACTGTGGCGGTCCCCCCCTCCGCGGTCCTCTCCCCCCTCCCGCTGAGGGTCCTTCCCCCCACATCTCTGGCGCGTGCTCTTTGGACACCCTGCGCCCCGCTCCCGGAGAATGGCTTTGTAGTAGCTCTCACCACATTAATTCAGTCTCTCTAAGGTCAGCCTTTATTAATTTACTGTTTCATTTTGAGAATTCCATTTTTCTTTCTGTGGACTTCATTGGTTCTTGTTTATCTCGCCCATCCGTGTGTCATGTCCTCCTCTGATGGCCTTGGAGGTGCGGCAGCGCGCTGTCTAGGAGAGCCACTCATCCTTACAGGAGCCCTGTTCTCGTTTGGGACAGCGGGGCTCTGTCTGTGTTGGGCTTGTCGCTCCTCTTTCATCCCAGGGGCCATGTCTCCTGCTGCATGGCTCCTTGCCTCTTGTGTGCAGGCGGGCGAGGTGCGAGGGGTGAGGGGCGGTGGCTGCGGGGCCACTTGGCGGGTGGGCGCCCCCACCAACTTCAGTGGGAGTGGGGAAGGGGAGGCTCGCCACCGCCGGGTAGGGGACCTAGGCCACTGAACTCGTGAGGCCTGCTGTGTCTGTCCGCCTCCTCGGCTGTCCCCCCCAGGCCAGGCCGCCCCCCCCCCCCCGGGGGGGGNGACACCGAGGGGGCAGTACGGCGGAGGCCCCGGGGCTGAGTCCAGGCCCTACTCCAGGGCCCCTTAGCTGCACGGCCTCTCCCTGGGGGCCGAGCCTGAGCCCCGCCTTGCCCGAAGTACTCCCTACTCTCTTCAGGTTCTTGTCTCCGAGAAATAGAGGGTCCGGATGGAATTTACTCAGGGAATCCATTATCAAGGCTGACTTCCACAGATGCGCCCAAAATCTCCCAAAATGAATGCAAAACTCGTAAATCAGCGTGTTTCTCTGACTTAATCCATATAGAATGCCGTGCAGTACTTTTCACTGGGAGGACATGGCTCATTATAAATGGCTCATTATATTTTTATGGCTAAACACTGCAATTTTTCTTGTATCTTCACCAAATCATTGCAGACAGAGATAAAAGCCAAGAACTTTGAAATGACCTTTCCTTTCCTCCCAGCCCTGTCCCCTCTTTTGCTCCTCCTGTCCCCACTCCACCCAGCTCTGGAGAAAACAGCTCCTTGCATGCCAATCTGGAAACCATTGGGTGGAAATGGGGAGCCGAACATTTTTTAGGAATGGCCTCACCTTGGCTTGCAAGCTCACTGAGCACACTGCAGACTCCTCGCTCTATTGTATGTGTGCGAGCTTTGCCAAGAACAGCCTGGGGCAGGGGTGCTGAGCCTGCAATCCCGCTGCGCTCAGAAGTACACCGGAGCGCTCCTCCCCTGCACAGCGCCGGAGCCCTGCAGCCTCGCCTGCCCCGAGGGCCCTGCGTCCCCACTGTCCCACACGGCCATTCCGGGAACACGCTGGCCTCTGGTGTTTCCAGTGCAACTGGAGCGTTGAACGTGCAGACAGGGCTCTGGGAGACAAGGCCCTGCAGATACTTGTAGGCTGCTAAACTTTCTTCTAAAACTATGGTGCAGAGACAAGAGAAAGGACTCGACTTGAAGCCAGGGTCTCTAGGGTGGCAAGGGCCTAATTCAAATTCCCTCAAACCATATTTCTAACTAAGAACAAATCCGGTTTAAAGATGGTTGCCGCTTTTGTATTATTATTTGTCTCCGAACAGGCTTCCCTCCTTCAAAAGCTTTTAAGCTCTCAGAGGCCAGGGGCTAGATCTCACGCAGGTCACTCATTTTCTCCTCACACTGCCCAAGCACAGCGCCCTGGGCCGTAAGCCTTTAATTAATAGGGAGGTCCTAGAGCAAAGTGGTGTCAAGTTGGACCCTGCTGGGCTCTGGAGTCAAATTGCCTTAAAGAGAATAATTCACGTGAAGAACTTAGCACATTGAGAGACCGGAGCCACGCGTCCACACTAGCTGTGATGATCAGAAACAAAACATACTTCTTGAATGAGTCGCTTAAGCAGTTTTTAGGTTCAGGTGTTAGAGATAATTCCCAGCCCCTTCGTAGCCCCCGTATCTGACATTCTGCGCGGGGCGTCCTGCCCTCCAACAGCCCAGGCCTTCTGTGCCTGGAGTCAGAACGCCGTTTGGGCGAACACGCCTCTCCTGGAAGACGAGGGTGAGCAGCTGTTGGGTCTGCTCCTGACCTAGGCCCATGGCCGGCTGCGACTTCCACCAGCCTCTGGGCTGTCCCCCACTCATCACAAGCTCTGAGAGGGTGGAGGCTGACCCCTGACTCATGCAGTTAATCCCTCTTAAAGAAAAGCTGTATTTGACAATGTGCCACCCTTTGCCTAGGGCAGTCTTAAGACCCCGCACTTCCTTTCCTTCTTGGACAGGACTGAGTTCCGTGCCGCAGCAAACAGGCCTTCTCGTGGGCTCGGTGGACATGCAAGTCTACGGAGGGAAAAACCCTACAATTTACTACTTCCTTGTATAAATCGTTGTTTTTAAAGTGAAAACCATGGGAAGAGGCAGAAGCTGGTGAATCGCACCGCACGTTTGAGTAGAGAAATATAAACCATCCCTTACATTTGGTGGCAGCATAAGTCTCTGCTCATAGAAACAGGAAGGGCCCTGGGAGTGTTAGTGGGATGGTGCGAACTGGCCATGCTCAAAGTCGGTCTACATTGCTTTTCTTGTGCGTTTTTCGTCATCATTCTTAGGTTTCTAGACACTAGTGAATTTTGGAGCTGGGTAGAGCCACTCGAAACAATTAAACCACATGATGCCACAGAATCGAGTCACCCAAATAGGGGTTTTAGAAAATGACCAAATAAGCTGGAGAGCAATTGCCACAGGTACTGATCCCTTCTCTCTCTCTCTCTTTTAAGATTTTTATTTATTCGAGAGAGCGAGAGAACAAGCGGGAAGGAGGGGCAGAAGGAGAGAGAAGCAGACTCTCTGCTGAGCAGGGAGCCCGCCGTGGGGCTCGATCCCAGCACCCCGAGATCATGACCTGAGTTGAAGGCAGATGCTTAGCCGACTGAGACACCCAGGCGTCCCCCTGATTCTTTCTCTTGAATTCTTCTAAAAACCATGGAGAAAAAGTCATGCGGGTATTCGCATGCTGATGTGGTAGCTCCCCTCGGACTCCAGACTCCCATGTGCATTGGTCACGTGCTTCCATGAGTTAGGGAGAGATGGCTGAATATAAGGTGCTCCTATTATGAACTAATTTAATAACTTACAAAACATTATTTTATTTTGCTTCTACATTTGTAACAGTATTGGATGTTTTAAAGCTGGAAGGACCTCCAGCAATTTTCCCAGACTGTCTCCCTGTTGTCTGTCCAATTTATCAATATGCCCATTTTACTGGTGTGATCATTGAGGCCCAAAAGATGAAGGAATATGCTTAACAATTGTAGCAAAAGGGAATACACACTATGCCCTTCAGAGCTTTAGAGACTTACTTTGTGTACATGGAAGTGTCTGTTGTTACATCCTGTGATCTATGGACATAGAGCTGCAGGAATGGGCAACTTCTCAGCTTTGATTTGTTCCAATACCTTGTCTACACTACTTGTTAGGATGTTACCAGAATATACATTCTTTAAATTCTCTGGTTTTATCTAGTTTTTTTTTTCTTTGAAATAATTCCTTCCCCCCTCCCTTGGGGATTACAAATAATTTTTATTTGGCTTAGCTGTATTCTATTTTTCTTAATGTTTGAAGTTTTTATTTAAATTCTACTTAGTTAACATACAGTGTAGTATTAGTTTCAATCCTTGAAATAATTCTTAAAGCTCATCTATACTAAGAAATAACTTTTGTACTCACATTCCGAATGCTTTAATACAAATCCCAAATTAGAACTGTCTAATGTGAATTAGTGTCTGGTTCTCTACGGTTTATGCACAGAAATATTGGATTCTTGTAAGAAGAACGCCTCACATGCAGAGGGAACAGCATGAGCAAAAGCTCAGAGGCGGGGCATGAGTCAGACTGGGGATGGTGAGACAGAAGGCTTCGGGGTTCGACGAGGCAGGCAGTGCAGAGACAGCACATGTGGGAGCAAGTTCTGTGTTTCAGGGAGACTCAGCTGGAAATACTAGGAGAAACGGGTGGAATATGGCGAGACTGGCAGAGGGAACGGCTGGGAAGTTATCACAAAGATCTAAGTGGGAGATAGTAAGGCCTACATCAAAGCAATGGAAGTGGAAAACAAATGAGAAATGCCATTAAAATGAATTTTCACCTCTTCTCTCCTCCCTCTCCTTCCAACTCGACGTTCCGAGCTCAAGCTTAAACATCAGGGGGTCAGGGAATGGGAAAACCTGGGTCTTGTGACATACCACGGGGCTAGAAGAGGAGATTGCCTGTGCGTGTTCCGTGCACCTGCTGTTGAGCAGGGGTGGATGCACGGCTGTGACGGCAGCCTGGAGGAGGTGTCCGGCAACCCATATTAGCGTCTCTTTCCAACCAGGTCTCACCATGGGCAGCAAGGAGATCCTGGGGGTTGGAAGGCAGTAAGCATGGGCCAAATGGAGCTATGTTGCATTCGGTGATTGTTGCTTATTCCCTGCAGTGGCAAAACCTCTGCGTTTAGCTAATCCAACAGCCATTCTCAGGGCCCTCTCCTCGGATTTCCTCAAACACAGTACTGTGAAAAACAAAATGCTCCCCTTCCTGCCTCCCTCCCATCCAGAGGTGGCCTCGAATGCTGCCTGGCCAGGGAGGTGCAAACCAAAAACCGTGCACAGTGGCTTCTGGGGGACCTTGCGCTTCCTCGTAACTGGTATGCCTGGCACTGGCCCTTCCTGTCTGTGTGGCTTGAGGGCTGGAGCACCCACCTTGCAGCCGTGAGCACAGCGTCAGGATGGCAGACAGAGATGGCATGGGCACTGGTGGTGGGAGGAAGGACAGAGTGACCGGGCGTCTTGGATGACAACACCAGTAGGTGCCTCCCTTGGATCTTGTCATCTCGGAGACATGAAGCTCTATTGTTTCAGGCTCTGTTAGTACTTGGACTTTCTGTCACTCATCCGGAGTGTGTTGCGACATGCGTTTACCTCCCTTTCTCCTGCCTTAGGAGCTGAGCTCTCCCTAACAGTTGGATGTCAGGCTCTGAGTATCCGGAACCAGACAAATGTCTCTGTGGCTGTGGTTGTTCTATGAAATAGTCTGCGGTTGTCACATTACCAGTGCTTTTATCTTCAGGTTTGGTAACAATCTTTTTTTTTTTTTTTTTAAGATTTATTTACTTATTATACAGAGAGAGAGAGAGAGAGAGCGTGCCAGTCCCGGGGGAGAGGCAGAGGGAGAGAAGAGAGAATCCTCATGCAGACTTCCCACTGAGCGTGGGCCCCTGAAATCACAACCTGAGCGGAAATCAAGAGTTGGCCCCTTAACCTACCGAGCCACCCAGGTGCCCCTTGGTAACATGATCTTAACATCAGCAATCACAGCAGTAATAATGTCAAAAGTGGCATCTACTGTAATACTTTTATTTTTAAAAATTACCTTAAATGTTTTTCTTTATATAAAAAAATCTGCACAGGGATATTTATAGCAGCTCTATTCATAGTTGCCCTGAACTGGAAGTAATGAAGACGTCCTTCAGTAGGTGGATGGATAAACTGTTATATCCAGATGATGGAATATTATTCAGTGCTGAAAAGGAACGAGCCATCAAGTCATGGAAAGACACGGAGGAAACTTCAATGCTTATTGCTTAGTGGAAGGAGCCAGTCTGAAAGGACCACATGCTGTATGACATTAACTGTGACATTCTGGAAAAGGCAAAACTACGCAGACTTATGAAGTTGTCAGGGGTTAGAGGGCAGGGGTGAGCAGGTGCGGCACAGGGGCTTTTTATGGCAGTGAAACTACTCTGTATGATGCTGTAATAATGGGTACATGATATTTGGCAAAACTCATAGAATATAGGGGACCATGAGTGCCCCTAACGTAAACTGTGGATTTCAGTTCATAATAACACATCCATATCAGTCCATCAGTTGTAACAAATGTGCCACATCCATGCAAAATGCTACAGATAAGGACCCCGGGGGCAGCAGGGGAAAGAGTCTATGGGACCCCTTTTTACTTTCTGCTCCATTTTCTGTAAACCTGAAACTGCTCAAAAAAATTAATATACTTTATTTTAAACTTTTTTTTAATAGAGTTGACACTCAGTGTTATATTAATTTTAGGTGTACAACATAGATTTCACTCATATGTGGAATCTAAGAAGCAGTGAGTATTTTAGAAATTAATATTTCATCATTGAGTCTGGAAAGGGATAAATAGGGAGTGCTGTTAACTAAATAGTTTAATCACATTTCTGGAAGAATGGAGAGAAGAAAGGCCCAAAGTCATAGATTAAACAATAAAACAAATTCTAGTATGTGGACTTTAACTAGTAAGTTTGCAGCAACACGGCAGTGCTGTATCTGCTGCGATCGCCAAAGTCTGACTCTTCATGGCTCAGGTCCCCCTGATCCCGCTCCTAATTTCCTCTATGCTGCATTGGAAATGTAATGTGAGGGTGGGTGGGAGAGGCCGCTTGGCGTTTCAGTGGTGAGAGGCTGGAAAACCCACAACTTTTGGGTAGGAATGCACTGTGGCCACTTTCTGCTTTTATGAAACTAAAAAGTGGCCGAGGAAATACACATAAAAGAGTTTACATAGCAAAGTGAATGAAGCCGAGTGGGAAGAACGATGAAGCATGCTGGAACCCCGATGGCTGGAGCCTTGGTGGCTGGGACCCCGGTGGCTGGAGCCCCAGTGGCTGGGACCCCGGTGGCTGGAACCCATAGCTGGACCCCCAGTGGACTTGAGGCCACGGGCAAGGAGGAGCCAGGCAGCCACGGCCCATCTCCCACTCCTTCTGTGGAGCAGGGAGTTCAAGGGTGTGGTTTCCTACCTCTCCCAAATTTCTCAGGCTGCTGAGTTTTCCCTGTTTCTTTAGGAAGACAGCATTAAACTGTTAGGGAAAATGGTCGGAAATTTTATTGCAATGGTAATATTGTAGAGTAGGCAAGTTTCAGAACTGAGGTTGGAAGTGTCTATGAACCGGGAGCTGTGTTCTCTTGCAATGTGTCCCCAAATACCGTACAACATAACTTCATGTCACAGGCGCATTTCCATGGTTCCCACATCTAATTCTGGCAGAATCTCATCATGGTTTTGTGACCCTGGTTTTACCAAGTGCTGTAGGTTATGGTCAGTGGGCAATTCGGAATCTTTTAAAGCCAAGTTGGGGACACAGGTCACGCAGAAGTGAAAACTTGACAATTCTGGAGAGCAGTCTGCGACAGAGACAGTCGCGGCCATGTGTTGGGAGGCAGAGCAGTGTCGTGGCTAAGCACGGGTCCGGAGCCAGAGTGCTAACTGTTATCCTGGCTGGGAAAATTATTTCATTTTTGTGTGCCTTGTTGACTCATATGAGAAATCGAGGACATGGGGCGCCTGGGTGGCTCAGTCGTTGGGCGTCTGCCTTTGGCTGAGGGTGTGATCCCGGGGTTCTGGGATCAAGCCCCGCATCAGGCTCCCTGTTCCTCTGGGAGCCTGCTTCTTCCTCTCCCACTCCCCCTGCTTGTGTTCCCTCTCTCGCTGGCTGTTTCTCTCTCAGTCAAATAAATAAATAAAATCTAAAAAAAAAAAAAAAAAGAAATTGAGGACAATGTCAGACCCTACTTCGAAGGGCATTGGGAAGGTGAAAAGCACATACATTGGGAAGTACTTAAACTGCCTGGTGCAGTAAATTGTTGATGAACGTTAACTCTTATAAATCCTTCTGGCAAGTGTGTGATAAAATACCAGTTGAAGGGTGTTGACTAGCTAGCTAGAACAGTGCCTTGTGCTCTGTAGGTCCTCAGAAAAGGCTTGTTGAATGAATCAGTGGGACAAGCATCCTTTGTTAAAGTAGGACGTGATCACCACTTGCACCGAGAAAGTATGACCCAGTGTGGATTTGGAAGATTTCAAGTTGTGGACAGAAGAACTGAAATTAAACTAGAAGAAACAATAAGCAGAGGACACAGCTGAAGGGAGGGGATTGACCTGTGGAAAAACGAGCTTTGGGAGGAGACTCAATGAAAAAGAAAATTGGAACCAGATTGAAAAGGACCTTGAATCTGAGGGTCAGGCGTTCACATCATGCTCGCATGGGTGAAGTTTTAGGAAGAACAATCCAGCATCACTCATGGGGCTCCTTGGTGGCTCAGACACTTAAGCAGCTGCCTTCAGCTTGAGTCATGGTCCCGGGGTCCTGGGATCGAGCCCTGTGTCAGGCTCCCTGTTCAGCAGAGACCCTGCTTCTCCCTTTCCCTCTGCTGCTCCCCTTGCTTGTGCTCTCTCTCTCTCTGTCAAATAAATAAATCAAAAATCTTTAAAAAATGTAGCATCACTCATGAGATCAATTGGAAGGGTAATTGGGAGAGAACCAGAGAAGCTGTGGCAAGTCAGCTGTGAGCTACTGCAAATATAAGCCAGCGTGGTCCGTCAGGAGGTCAGAGAATGTTCTGAAGAATGGATCTCAGGGTGGACAGAACCAGGTTTGAAAGAGATGTTCTACCTAAGCTGAAGTTCTATGAAACTTTAGAAGGAAAAAGAACACAAAGGTATACTCCAGGAGAAGACTTACAGTGCATTTGGAAGTGGAGTTAGCATATTGACATTTGTTTTGCTGCCCATGATGCAATTTGTCACTTTAGAGAGGTGGTGCATCTGGTGTGACTTTTGGTCAGGTCAGAAGGTGGTTCTTCAGATCGTTCCCCACTGACGGGACACCCCAACCAGTGAGAAAGGCCTCCAGGGCCTTCGCCTGCCCCATAACCTGCCTTTCAGAGCTTAAAGGGAGCTACAGTAATATGACATGGGAGAGCCAAATGGAATCCACATTTTAGAACCTTCCAATCTACGCTAGAGAGGAGTGTCCGAAGAAATCAGTACCTTTCCAGAAGGACACACAGACTTTATTAAGTCAGGACAAGAGACCAGATGTCCAAACTTAGAGTCGAGTGTTGCATTATCTTATTACATTTTTGCCATCGGTTTAGTTCACATGTACTCCTGAAGTATCTGAAGATTTAATTAGATCAGGCTTTGAATCAGCCTTTACTAAATATCTGCCCCCCACCCCCTTTTCCTTAGTGCTTTGGACGTCTAAGATCTGGCTGGAGACTGACATGGTTTACATTTGTTCTCATGATCCATAGGGATTCACTTGCAAGCTGGTGCCTTCTTCCTCATGGGAAAGTCCCCTTTCTGCCTCCCAGACAGACCAGCTCCTCCTAAGTATTGGGAAGCTCCCATTGATGTCTACTTGCAGAAAGAGCTCTGTGTGCAACAAAAGGAGTTTCTTTCTTTGTTTTTGTTTTTTAAGATTTATCCATTTACTTTAGAGAAAGAGCGTGTGTGCACGCATGGGGGGAGGCTCAGAGGGAGAGAATCTCAAGCAAACTCCTTATTGACCATGGAGCCTGACGTGGGGCTCAGTCCCACAACCCATGAGATCATGACCTGAGCCGAAACTGAGAGTCAGACGCTCAACCAACCGACTGAGCCACCTAGGCCCCCCTCAACAAAAGACGTTTCTAAGGAGAAAGAGTCACCTGTGGGGAAGACCTTTATGAACTGGAGCTCTTGGGGGTGTTCTTTCTAGGGCACCTACAAACACGAAACGGGTAGAATATGCTCCAGGCTGAAGATAAGCTTGGGAGAAAGAAAGCTCATCTCTCATTCTTTTGAGGATCATGAGCTAATGCCAACAGAAGTGCCCAGTGTGCAAACAGGAAAAAGTAAAAGCAACTTTGAACCATGTTGGCATGAGTGAATTATGTTGGATTAAAAACATCAATATCAAACCCGATCAGCCTGTTAAAACACTTTGCGAAGATTGTACGGTCGGGTAAGTAGGAGGGTTAGCTATTGCAGCGTGCTCTGAGTCCTCCTGGTAGATCATAGAGGATATTCAATCTTATTTTTAATTTTGGAAATTTGAAATAGATAAAAGAAATAGGCCATATTTTCAAGTCAGCCTTACTTCACTCTTTAAGGAAGATTATGTAACAACAACAACAACAACAACAAGTAAATCCACCTTAACAAGGATAAAGGGAAAATAAGAGATTGGACTAAATTCATGCAAAATAATAATTTACTTTTTAAGAAGTCTCTTAGATCAATATTCTTATTCTCACTCATATTTTAGCCCATATTATTATGATATAATTGTATAATATTTTATATTTTTACTTTCCTACTTTTTCCCACTTTTATTTTCTATCAAAAATGAAAACAGAATTATTTGGAACTCAAAATATAGCTACAAATGATGCAATTTTATGTCATCTGACTTTCTCAGTATTCATATAGGGTCACTTTGGTAAAAATTCTTTTCATCAATTTTCTTAAGGACTACCCATCATCTTTTGCTAATCAAATCATTTTGTCTGAAGAGCCTACCCCATCCACATCCGTGTTGGTTCCCTTACCTGGTTTGACTGCCAGATCCCCATCTGTCAACGGGGTGTGGGGACCGGGCAGTCCTCCCAGGTCACTCTCGTAGACTCCCTGAAATCTCCCATCTCTTGAGAGGGTTGCAGTTTTACTTTGCAATTGATTGGCCTTGAATTTTGTCCTGACGCGTCTACACTGGTGAAAGCAGCAAAGACTGACAAGCAAAGGCGTTGATAAGTAGTTCCCGTTAAGTGGGAGAAGTTTGCATGGGGACTCAAATTCCTTAGATACTCAATTCCTTAGGGAACATGTGTTTCAATGACTTTTGTTTTCCTGCCCAACCTTGTAACTAGTGGGATCAGATACTGAATTCTCAGAGCATTTCCCCCGGAATGAATTTGAAAGCAGTGTTGGCATTGTGATGTCAGTGTCAAATGAGTTAATACAGGACACCAGAGGGGAGTTCAGCCCAAGATCCTATTCCTAGCTTGGAAGGGCCATCATCCAGGAGCCCGAGGAAGTCCTTTCATCAAGAGCTGGCAAAGGTGAGATGGAGGCTGGGCTGGTGGACCCACATGGAGCCTAAGCCCAGGAGTTCTGTTTCTCTTCCCATTTAATGATCTCTTTATTCTTTCTTTCTGTCCTGGGTCCTTCTCTGTGTAAATGTGTACTGGATGAGTGCTTATCAAATATTCCTGTGTCCAAGAGTCACCTGGGGATTGCTAAATGCGGGTTCCAATTCAGCAGGTCTGGTGGGCCTGCGTTGGTGCGTTTCCAGCCAGCTGTCCCAGTGAGGCAGGTGCTGGCCGGCAGGTCATACTTGCAGAGGCAATGCTGGAGGGTCCATGACTCCACCCAGTCCCAAGAGGAAGGCAGATGACACAGTCTCCTCTGCTCACTGTGTGTTGATTTGAAAAATACATTGGAGGTCCCACCACCCAATTCCCTCAGAATCTCTGCAGATGAACCGTAGGCCTGGCGATAGCAGTGTGTGGCCAGGGCCATGGTTCTCAGATGTGAGCCTGCGTGAGCATCATGACGGCTGCCCCTCCCTGAGTTTCTAAGGATCGTCTCATTTTACTGTCACAACAGTACTTCAAGTGAGGTATTATTGTCCCCATTTTATAGGCAAAAAACCTTGAAGCTTGGAGAGGTTCATTGACCAGCACAAGGTCACACAGCAGAAGCTGGGGAGCCGTGCAGCTGGGATGTGACCCCAGATTGAGAGGACTCTTAAGCCAACGTAGCCACGGCAAGGGGCATTTCCTACTCTCTGAAGCCAGGGCGAAGGTGAGGTCCACTGTTTCCCCTTCTAGAAGGATGGGGGTGGTGGGGTGGTGCTGGGCCTTCCAGCTGGTGGAGGCACCAGGGTGGAGATTGAACATGAGACTTCTCTCAGGTGTCCCTGGTCACCTTGCCGGAGGACGGCAAGAGGAGGAGGCCTGTCCTCACACAAAGGAAAGTTGCAGGCCAGGACTGATTCCAGGCAGGGGTCCTCAAAGTCTGCGCCAGCAGCATCGGCGTCACCTGGGACGGTTAGGGACATAAATTCCTGAGTCCCACCCTCAAAACTTCCCCCCCGCCCCGGCGGATTTCAGGCTGCTGATGTGAAGTCACCAATGCAGAGTTGGAACAGATACACACAGGGGGCCCTTTCAAGCAGGAGCCTGTGGAGGGAGGGGCCCCAGCATGCCGCCACGGTTACCTCCGTATGCCTAAAACCCAGCACATCGTGCAAAACCGTAGGGCCTGAAGGAAAATGGGATTAGGGCCACCGTGCCCCAAACTTGACCGGTGACACATAATGAAAGGAGAGCAACCTCCCAAAATGGCAGTTTGTACATGTTCACTGGTTAAGAAATGGCCTAACCACTGCCATTGCCATGTCACTTTGAGAAGGTCAACTTGAAGAAGACCTGAAGACCTGAAATTTGCTGTGCAAGTGTGTGTCCGTATTCTGGGGCCCATGGGGCTGCCACCTTGTCTGCAGGAGGACGAGAACAAGAGAGAAAGAGTGAGTGAAGAAGGCAACCAGAGAAAAGGAATAGAAAATGGGACAAACACGAACGGCGGGGGGGGGGGGGTTCCNAGAGAGGGAGGGCCCTGAGCCTCCCGTTCCATCCAGAGAAGGGCTGGAGGAGGGTCCTCCGTCCCATGGGAAAGCTGTGACCCCAGATGTGGGTGATGTGGCTCCCGGTCCCACTGAAATGAGCGCGTGTGTGACTGGTGGATTCCTGCAGCGTTCACCTGGCTTTCCGGGGATGGAACCCTGTGCACAGGCTGAAATGCACACTGCTCCAGTCGCTCCCTAATATCCAATCCTGTCGGCACAAATCCTCATTTTCAAAATAGGCTTTAGAGCAGGAATGGCTGTCTTTACACCATGGAAATTGGCAAACTCTACAAGGCAGGGCTTTCCCTCCCTGCGGTGCCCACAGAGTACCTGGCAGCACACTGCCAACTGTGAACCGCTTTACGTAGTGGTTGGTATATAGTAAGTGCCTAATCAATGGGCAGAATTCATAGCACTTTCCCCAGGTGGAAATCAGGTGGGATTTGAGGGTAACAAGCTGGAACTAGAAGTGGACAAGGCAAAGGCAGGTGAGTAGAGGCCCGGAGCTGGAGCAGAGCGGCCAGCACTGGTGAGCACGTGGGCTTGGGGCCTCAGGTAGACAGAGAGGGGAGCAGCGACTTCTGCGACACAGCGACCTCTCCCACCCCTGTGGGTGCGAAGAGACACACAATGTGTCACAACTTCTTAGCATCTTTTGTAATTATTTTCAAGGTAGAAACAAAACAGAGAATGACAATAAGCTCCCAGTGAGACCTTAATTATTCTGGGAAGGTATTTTTCCCATCCGAAGTTGTCATTTTTACCTCTCCTGCCAACCCCCAGGGCCTACGCGGTTCACTACGGCAGGCTTCACGGCAAGTCTGAGCGGGTATTTCGTCAATGAGGGAGTAGCAGACATGTATCGACCAAGGTTTGCATGAAGAAAGCCAAAATGTGTGGGTTTTGTGGTGTTTGCATCAGGCATGAGCTGTAAAGTTACTCATAAGCCGTTGCGCAAACAGCATGGTAAGAGGAGGGCTGCGTGCCTGGGGAAGAGAGCGAAGTCACTCGGAGCCCCTCGGCCTGGAGTCTCAGGAAGGTATCACTGATAATGCGGGGTTTGGGTCTGGCCTTGAGGGAGTGGAGAAATGGCAGGAGGTGGACGTTCGGACAGCATGGCCGGTGGAAAACAGAGTCCGCGTGGGAGGACAGCAAAGCATGGAGCATTCTCTAAGGACTGGCATGGTTTGGTTTGGCAGACAGTTTGGGAAGGGTCATCTCTGCACCTCGGGCAAGACAGTGCCTTCGCAGCGGCGGGGAGGGGAGATTTCTGTCGGTTTCAGACAGGCTTGCGTCCATTTTCTCAGAAGAGGTTCACTATTAATGAGTTCTTAGAGCTCCGGTTTGCTGAACATCATTCTAAGTGTTCATCCTCCCATTGAATTCTTACAACGCCCCACGAAGCAGGTGATACCCTGTCCCCCTTCGATCTGAGTGAACTGAGTCAGGAAGGGGTAACTTGTGTAACTTCACATGGCTCCTGAGTTTCAGATTTGGGGGCACATCCCAGGCTGACTGTGAGGCCGGGCTCCTGACCTCCTCATCCCACTGCCTCCTCTTCAGTGCACACCAAGAAGTGCTGGAATGTGTCTGCAAGCCGTCCAGAAGCTTATGGTGGGTCATGTTTCCTGAAAAGACTCTAAGAAGATGGAACACTTTAAGTTCTGTGGTTTTTATTGGAAAAAAAAAAAGTACAGTGCTGTGTCAGAATTTGGAGAGAATTACTTTTATTCCCATATTTCATCAAGGACAGAGGCTACCGAATTGAGCACATCATCAGTTAACTCCCGGTAACTCATCTCCGTTCACTTTGCGCAACACCTTTAACAAGGTGGGGTCTGTGGGCTGAGGGTGGAATTGGTAGGAGCTCTAGGAGAACCCCCCAGGGGCACAGGGTAGACAAGGTCCCCAAGAAAGTGGATCAGACCCCCAAAAGGGGTGCTCTGCGGGGCGTGTGGGCAGTCTGCAGGTGAGGAAGCGAGTATGGATATCGCGCATCCGAACATATCGCTGCCGAAGTGAGAAACGGAGCATCGTCAGCAGGGCGAGCACCGGGCCAGGAGCCCCTCAGATGCATCGTGATGGAAAACTGCACCCCGGCCTCACATGAGCTTTCCAAGAGCAAATGTCTTCGAGGCAGCACTGTTGTTTCCAGTTGGTTCCCCTTTCCAAAATGACATGGTTTGGGTTGATTTTCCCTGATTACACTCCATCCTTGGCCTGGTCATTGGCAAGTAGCTGCCCGTACGGCTGCGTGCCCCCTTGATTAGTTTCCACTGCACACATGTGTTTTAATACAGTTTCCGTTTTCCACTTCCACTCAGGCCAACTCTGTCTGCAAAGACTCAGGCAAATTAAAATTTGAGTCCCAGTGCCACAGACTGGAAATGTACTAAAGGCCTGCAACATATTGCTGGAAGAATCTTTATTCTGAGTGTGCGCAGGAGACCCCTTGTACGTATTCCTGAATAACAGCAGCAGGTGCTCGTGCGCTAGGCTTCGGGGTGCTCCGACCGAAGGGTCAGGTGTTGTTAGTGTCCAAGGTTTATCACCGCTGCACGGGTGTGGGATTGCTGAGCACGGAGAATCCTATGACCTCATCAATCCCAGGGCCCAAAAATTCAGGGGTGGGGGGTGATCGGAGCCATCACAGTGTTTAGCGGCAAAGAATGTCTCCATTGTTGGAGCTGATTCTGTGTGATTCCCCATGGGGGACTTATAGCTCAGGAAAAAAACAAGGATTTCAGGAGGCTCCTGTGAGTAGGAAAAAGGATTCTGGAGTTAGGCGGACTCGGGCTACAAGTCCAGTCCTACAGGGTATGGGTCATGTAAACTTAAAGCAAGCGACAACCTCGGGAACATTTTCCTCACCTACTTCTCCTCCTGAAGGTCATTATGAGGACAAAGCAGTACATATAATATTTCAAACATTGCCTAATACCCAGGGTAGATACTGTTTACAGGAATAAAAATACCGGAAGAAATCAAATGATGCAAATTCAAACAATTCACCAGTTTTGTTTCTTCCTTTTAAAAATTGTATATGAAATTCATTACATGCATTTACACAAATATTTTTTTAAAAAGGTGGAAATGTGGGATCTCATAAAGCTGTTTCTTGATCTACGGATATAAATATATATACATATGCCTCTGCAGGTGTCTTTCATTATAATGAAATCTCATTATCTGAACTTGCTATCTGAACTCAAGAAAAGAGGACTGGAGAGAAAGGGATATTTGTGTATAACAGACATGGCTTCTGTGTTATTGTTTGCTTTACAAAATAAGGACATTATACATGTTTTCTATACCTTGGTTCAATCAGCAGTTTCCTAGAAATCTCACTAAGTCAACTGGTATATTTTAACTCATTTTTCATGTAGGCTGCAGAATATTCTGAGGTTATAGGTGTACCATAGTTTACTCATTCCCCCATCAAAGGGCATTTAGCTCATTCCCAGTTTTCTGAGGCTATAAGCAATGCTGCGATAAATATTCTTGCACATACATCCAATGCACTGAAGACTTGACTTCTCTAAGTAAAATTTCATTTGCAATCTCTAAACAGAATTTCCTTTTCCATTTCATCCAATCCACCCTTACACACACACACACACACACACACACACACACACACACACACCCCAGGTAACCTGGTTATTTATAGCAAGTGTTTTGTTATCGTTTTTGCCATAACAGCCTGAATACTTTTGGACTTCTTTCTATCTATGTCTTGAGTAAGTACTTGACAAGGGGTTCAGGGACCCCCTTTTGGAAAATATCAGGTGGGTTCTCTGGGGACCTGAAATTGTCCAGTGAGCACTAGAGACCTAGGTGTCCTCATCTAAAACTCTTACAAGCTTAGTAATATTTTAACCAAAAGTCAGCTTATCATATGTATTAAAAAACATATTGCATTTCAATAAAATAGGTAAGCTATATACAGAAAAGCCATTTAAATGAAAACTTCAAGAGATATGAGCTGATGTCCTCTTTATTCGAGTGGGAGACTTAATTATATTTCTACAGTTTATTCAGGGATGGCCATAACTGTCAATGAATTCTGTACTGTAGTTTTATGAAAAAGTGATAGCTTTTTAAATTTAAATTTATTTTTATTATTTTGTAAAGACTTTATTTATTTGAGAGAGAGAGCACGAGCAGGGGGAAGGGTAGAGGGAGAAGCAGACTCCCCAGTGAGCAGGGAGCCCTACGTGGGGCTTGATACCAGGACCCCGGGATCATGACCTACACAGAAGGCAGATCCTTAACCAACTGAGCCGGCCAGGGGCCCCAGCTTTTTTTTTAAGTTGAAGTATAGTTGACCTACAATGTTGCATTAGTTTCAGGTGTACAACCCAGCGATCGGACAAGTTTATATGTTACTCTGTGCTCACCTCAGGTATAGCTGCATTTGTCATCACACAATGCTGCTATAATACCATTGCCTATTGCCCTGTGCCGTGCCTTTCATCCCCGGGACTTATTCATTCCGCAGCTGGAAGCCTGTGTCTCCCACTCCCCTTTACCCACCTTGCCCACCCTCCCACTTCTGCTCCCCAGCAACCTGGTTTTTTCTTTGTATTTATTGGTCTGTTTCGCTTTCTCTTTGTTTTTCATTTGCAGGTTTTTTTCGATTCCACATACAAGTGAAATCATACAGTATTTGTCTTTCTCTGTCTGACTTATTTCACTTAGCACAGTACCCTCCAGGTCCATCCAATGAGGTCCGAGACCTCATTCTTTTTTACAGCTGTGTAACATTCCATTGTGTATACACCACACCTTTTTCATTCCTGCATCTGTCAGTGGACACTTAGGCTGCTTCTATATCTTGGCTATTGTAAATAATGCTGCAATAAACATAGGGATGCATTTATCTTTTTGAATTAGTGTTTTCATTTTCTTTGGGTCGATACCCAGTACTGAAATTACTGGATTGTAGGATAGTTCTATTTTTAACTTTTCGAGGAGCCTCTGTGCTGTCTTTCACAGTGGCTGTGTGCATTCCCACCAATGGTGCACAAAGGTTCCCTTTCCTCCACATCCTCACCAACACTTGTTATTTCTTGCCTTTTTCATTTTAGCTGTTCTGACCGGTGTAGGGTGATACCTCGTTGTAGTTTTTGAACTGTATTTCCTAATTATTAGTGATGTTGAGCATCTTTTCATTGGTGTGCTGGCCATCTGTTTTCTTTGGATAACGTTAATTCAGGTCCTCTGCCCATTTTTAGGTCGGATTTTTTGTTTTGGTTTTGGTGTTTGTGTTGAGTTGTATAGTTCTTTATATATTTTGGATATTAACTCCTTATTTAATGTATCATTGGAGATATCTTTGCCCATTCAGTAGGTCACCTTTACATTTTGTTGATGGTTTCCTTCACCGCGCAAAGGCTTTTTATTTTGGTGTCGTCCCAATAGTTTATTTTTGCTTTTATTTCCTTTGCCTTAGGAGACATATCTAGAAAAATGTTGCTACAGCCAATGTCAAAGAAATTACTGCCTATGTTTTCTTCTGGGAGTTTTATGGTTTCAAGTCTCACATTTAGGTCTTTAATCCATTTTGAGTTTATTTTTGTGTACGGTGTAAGAAAAAACAGTGTTAGCTTTTGATGGCACAGCTGTTCTGTTCATGTCATCAAGTTGTTCTGACTTTGAGCTTGGCTTCATCTGGGTGTTTTACTTCGAGTTACTGACGTGTTCACAGTTGTGGTTCAAGAGAGCCAAAGCTCATTGCTAAGTTTACAAGGGTTCTTGGCTGGTTGGGAAGAGAGAATGTAACATAGTGAGACTTGATATTTATGGTCCAGTTTTTGACTTCTGAAGTCTTTGTGGGGAGAGAAGAAGAGGGAGAGACAAATATATGACCTTTCTCTAGGGTGGGGTTCGTGCAGCTGCCTGGATTTTTAAACATTTATGCAGCTTTATTTTGTATATCAGGAGCTGGTTTATGGGGTCCTGAATTTAAGCTCTGACAGGTAAGAATGTCTGAAATTAGCAAGACTGTTTTGATTAGCCGTTATTAAAAGGCCAGTTTGGCTTAAAGCAAGTAAATTCTTAATTACATCCTGTTTATAGAATTTGAGTAATTTTTTTTTTAAATTGTGATTTGCTGCTCTTGACAACAGGCTTTGTGTAACTGACAGCAGCTCATTCTCAGCCTGTTTTTATCTGTTTGCCAAAATAACTGTTCAATCTTCTCTCACTGTATGGCTACTATTGACTCTTTGTTCTTTCAACAAATATTTATTGAGTCCTACTATGTGCCAAGCAGTGGAGAGCCTGTAATGATGTCTAGACATGTACTGGGCCCACTCTTCTAATAAACATTTCTTTCATAAGTAGTGAAAAAATGTTATTTAGAGACATTAAAAAAGAAGGGATCTATTAAGGGCAGTTCTTTTCTTTTTTCTTTCTTTTTTCTTCATCTTATTTTGGGTGCAAAATGGAAATAAGTTCCAGTGCAGACTTGTTTTAAGAGAATGTGAAAATCTCATCATTTGAATGGCTTAGGAGAAAAGTTACTTAGTGAATTAATAGAAGCTAGGTCGAAGATGAAAAGAGACAGTTAACAAAATATGAATATTAGCTACTGTCTTCTTATCCTGTTATGCAGCAAAAAAAAAAAAGGCAAGCAAAAGTCTTATCAGATCTCAAGAGGGCGCCACGTGGACCCTTTGTATTGAGGGACAGAGGTTGGGGGGCAACTTGAGGGGTGGGCCTCAGGGATGCTACATGGAGGGGGGACTCGTGGGGGGCAAGGAAATCAGGGTCACCCCTTTGGTATGTAGGACTTCAGTCTAGCGTAAGTAAGGGGTCCTATGAAATTTGTTGAAGCTGTTTCCTGACAATGCAGTCTGTGTTTACCCCTGACCAAACCACACTGGCTCTGCAATCATAGTGCGGATCTTACTCCCCTGGTCTATCCCTCCCCAGTCATGGCAGGAGAGGACTGGAGGAACCCACCTTGGAAGAGTAGGGCTGAGTGGCCTTCCTGGGTTGGAAGGGAGGGTACTGGGGAACCAGGAGCCCCTTCCCCCGACACTTCCGCATCCATCTCTACCCCTTCTTTTCCTCAGTTTGCCAACAGGATCAAATCTCACTCCCACAGAAGAACTAAAGAAGCCTGTCCTCTTGGGATGCATGACCCCTCTCCTTTCACGGCCAGATCCCCTCAACCCTAATCATTTGCCTTCACTCCTCAGCCTGTACCCTGTGTGCCCACATCCCGGACCAGGGATGCAGTTTATCTAGTGGGTGTGTGAGGCGTTGATCCTTGTGGCCATCTCTTCTTCCTCCTCCCTTCTCAGAAATCTCTCCTGGATCGCTTGACATCACTGTCTCCTGTTCTTCTGTGCGTTCATTAGCTTCCTTTCGTCTGTCTATTAAATGAAGGTGACATCCGGGACCCTTTGTGTCTCTTAACCTCTTACCCCATTGTTCTCTCCATGGTTCACACCCATTTCGGGATGTGCTTCAGTTAATCTTGATTCTGTATCCCCAGCTCAAACCCCCCAGTTGCGCGTGACTCGCCAAAGGCTCATGCCTCTAAAACTGCTCACTCCCTCCTGCCCTCCCCTCCCTGACCCATCCAGTTGTTTTCTTCGTATTACAAGTATTCTCCAACATTTATAAGCTGAAAACCTGGAATCCTTCCTGATTCCTTGCTCTCACCCATTATCTATATCCAGATAACCCACCATTTTCCTGCCATAGAAGATCTCTCGAACACACCCCGCATTCCCACCCTGGCTTCATGTACATCAGACTCATCTCCTGCTTGGGCGTCTTGCCAACAGTCTCCTGAAGGCCCATCTCTCTCTACTGCTGAAATAGTTCTGCATTCACCTTTGATCCCTGTCTTTCTCCCGGTTAAACCTGTCAGTGGCTGCCCAATGACTGTAAGTCAAAGTGAAAACAATGCCGTTTGTCGCCTACCACACCTGCTTTCCAGCAGCCTCTTACCCGTCCGGCACGAGCACACTTACCTCCAGTGCCTTGATGTCTCTGGACCTTTGCACACACTTTTTCTTCCTTTGGAACCACTTCCCCTCACCCCTCCCCTCTTCCCTAGTCCACCTCCCTCTTCAAAGCAGCAAACCGCACATGGCCTCACTCACGCAGCCTTCCCCAGGCCTCTCCTGCAGGCAGCTAGCTTCTTTCCCGAAGCCCGGGGCCCCTCTGCGTAGCGTTCCGCGCTTCTCGGTGTACGTGCTGCATTGACCACTAGATGGTGCGCTGCCTCACAGAAGAACCGGCACCTTACTCATCCCTGTAGCTTCCTGGGAGCGCGGCCCCACACTTGGGAATCTTCTCACCTTCAAACCTGCCACCTTTTTAGACCTAGGGGAAGTCACTTGGAAACATGTTTCCCACTTCATTTTTTAAAAAGATTTTTATTTATTCATTTGAGAGAGAGAGAGAGCGTGAGAACATGGGCGGGGGGAGGGTCAGAGGGAGAGGGAGGAGCAGACTCCCCATTGAGCAGGGAGCTCTACACGTGGGGCTCTATCCCAGGACCCCAGGATCATGACCTGAGAGGCTTAAATGTTTTCCACTTTAATGTGTTGGAGAGAACACTGCCTCCCATCTGTCTCACGGGATGTGTGACTCTAAAATGTGATGATGTATGTGAAAATATTTCTCAAACTGAAGTTTATATCCAGAAGCAAGATATTATCATTGTTGTTTTGTCTTACCTACTGGTTTTGGACCCCAAGCTGCGTTGCGAGGCAGACCTGTCATTGAGGAGGGTGGCGGGGTAGAGTGAGAGCCCGCTCGGCCGTCCTGCGCTCCTAACTGGCCGAGCAGCCAGGAAAGCAGGACTCCTGGAGAGTCTGTTCTCTCTGCTTCTGAAGAAGCACATGTTTCCGTGGCCACTTGTTGATGGCCATTCAGAGA
Source organism: Ailuropoda melanoleuca (assembly GCF_002007445.2). NCBI lineage: Eukaryota > Metazoa > Chordata > Mammalia > Carnivora > Ursidae > Ailuropoda > Ailuropoda melanoleuca. Next base: position 107,200,640 of record NC_048227.1, on the reverse strand, counting down.
TGTACGATAAAGCAAGATGCAGTCATAACAAATGCAGAATTATGGGGCGTCTGGGTGGCTCAGGCGGTGAAGCGTCTGCCTTTAGCTCAGGTCATGATCTCAGGGTCCTGGGATCCAGCTCCGTGTCAGGCTTCCTGCTGGGGAGGGGGTCTGCTTCTCCTTCTCCCTCTGACCCTCCCCCCCACCCCTTGTGCTCTCTCACTCTCTCTCGTGCGCGCGCTCTCTCTCTCTCTCCCTCCCTCTCTCTCTCTCTCACTCTCAAATAAATAAATAAAATATGGACTCAGTTCCACCTTCTAGTATGTATTCCAACAGCGATTACAGAACACTCAACAATAGAGCAGACACCTTCCCTGCTGAACAAGACGGAGGGTCAGCTTTCGTAGAACGTGGCGCCTAGCCAGTGGGGGGAAATTAGAAGGGACAGGTAATGAACTACCAAAACAAGTGAATGAATAAGATCATTTCAGGTAGCAATGACTATCACAAAAACATAGTAGAAGGTAAGGTGAGAGGACACTTTTTAAAAAAGATTTTATTTATTCATTTTAGAGAGAGAGAGAAATGGGGCAGGGGGAGGGGAGCGAGAGAAAGAGAAACTCAAGCAGACTGCACGCTGAACAAGGACCTGGATGTGGGGCTCAATCTCACAACCCTGATCATGACCAGAGCCAAAACCAAGAGTCGGATGCCCAGCCGACTGAGCCACACAGGCACCCCAGGTGAGGAGACACTTTTCAAAATTGGGTTGTGACATTGGCCTCTGAGTGGACGTGACAATTTTTTTTTTCTGAGACCTGAATGATAAGAGGGAACCAACTCTGTGGGTGACTGGGTTAGAGCACTCTGGGCGGAGTTTGGCAGAGACCCTACCCTGTCCGGCAAATCCATGTTCTTTCTTCCAGGACACAAAGCCAGGCATTTCCCAGTCTCTGTTGGGCGGGTTCAGCTCGGGATGGGGTGCTGGCCCATGGAAGGGGACTGGGTCCCCAAAGGGCCACGTGGAGGGGGGTGTTTTCTTTCAGTCTAATCAGGGAACGACTCTTGATTGGTTATACTTTGTTCATGAGATTCTCCCTCTCTTTTGAATCTGGAAATATTCATTCTTAACTGCATTAGATCAGATCTTCCTGGGAGCAAGGCCACGAGGATGGTGCTGGGACCATTTCTCCAAACCCAGTAGTAATGGATCCTGCTCAGCAAGGATATTTTGACTTCCTGATGTTCTAAGGGCAAACTCAAGCACATGTCCCCCTCTCTGCTAGCAGGAGGGCTGCCACACGGGAGCTGCGTCGAGGTCACCCCAGCCCTGGGAGCAACATGCCTAAACACGAGGTGCTGGAATGTTTCTGGCCGCACTTTAAAGATATGCCTGCATGATTCCATGGGGAAAATGTGGAACTTATCCAGAATCCCAGGGCAGGGAAAATAATCTTCCTCAGATCAGTATCCATTCTGGCCTTCCCAGAAGCAAGCAAAAGTGAGGAGGGAGAAGGCATGTGTTTTATCCTGAATCCTTCCCAGTTTCCAGGCCCTTCCAGTGCCGTCCCCAAATCCAATCTATAGGTGAGAAAGCTGCTTAGTGCTTTACCAATGTCTCATTTTCTTTAACGTTGTTTTCTACACCAATTACTTTACTAGTAGTTATTGAATACCTACAATGAGGAAAGCTGCGGATGGAATTAATTTCTCGGTCAATGGCTAGCATGTGCCTGGATGTGGCACACGGGAGTTCATGCGGTCCACCCAGCAGCCTCGCACGAGGGAGGTATTACTCCTCACTACAGGAAACCAGAAACTCTCAGAGGCTGGTTCACGTGATGAGGGACACACAGCTTCCGGGGAAGAGCCCGCGTTGGAAGGCAGACGGAGCCTCTCTGCTGTTGGATACTTCCGTTGTGCCGACAGGACTGGGCCAGCAGCTCCTCACTCAGGAGGCCCCTATCTGCTACTCCTCCCTTCCCTGGAGTGCATTTTTAGGGGCTCAGTGCATAGTGTCTGAGTTGTTGCTCATTGAGGGAAAACTGCATTCCCCTTGGGGGTCCCAGGGCCTACCAGAGTTCCTAACACTTAGGAGAAGGTGCCCAACAAATGTCTATTTAGAGTGAATTTAAGAGAACCAGCGATGGCCTGAATCCCCATGACCAACACCATAGGGTGCTGGTGCCACCAGGCTTTCAGAGATGAAGACCAGCTTGCCCTCTTTCCCTGCAGAGTGAAGGACGGGCAAGAGATCCCCCCTTGTTCCATTTTGAACACTTTTTTTTCTTTAAGATTTTATTTATTTGTCAGAGAGAACACAAGCAGGGGGAGCTGCAGGCAGAGGGAGAAGCAGGCTCCTCGCTGAGCAGGGAGCTCCATGTGGGACTCAATTCCAGGACCCTGGGATCATGGCCTGAGCCAAGGGCAGATAACCAACCGAGCCACCAGGCACCCTACATTTTGAACACTTCTGAAAACACGTCTGTTCTTTCATTCTAAGCAGGATGACAAGGTTTCAGGGGTCCCTGTAAGTCAAGAGTGAGGGGATGAGCTCTTCACTGCTCTACACTCGGCCTGTTAGATGGCAGGTGTCCAAGCACCTGCTGGCCTGGGGGATCACTCGGATTCTGCGTTGTGGCTACCAGAAGGTTCTGTGGCAACTATGTATAAGCCACTCTTGGGCTCTGTTAAGTTCCTTGAGCCCTATTTAGTCTGATCCTCCAAAAGATCTGCACATAGTGCAAAAGTAAGAATGATTCTCATGCAGAGTATCTTTGAGATCTCGTCTGACTTATATGAAGACCTCTCTCCAAGTGTCTGTCAGAATGTCCATGCGTGCCCTATGCTTCCCCTCACGCACCTATGTCTGAGCATGAGGTAGCTAGAGCCTTAATATACTAACTCTTCATATATAATATACACTACATATATTTGTGTATAAATAGTAACCATGTATTTTAAATACTACACATAAGTTATATATAATTTATGTACAAATACACAACGTATGTGAATGCACATTTTATATATAATAAAATATAATTAATAAATATATATTGTCCTCCTTAATAATATGAATGAAAGAAAAATGAGAAAATACAGACACAAATAGGAAAAATACAAGGCCTCCTGGATTCTACCCACAGACCAATATATAGAATACCTTTGTGTACGTTCTTCAAACCTTCTGTATATAGTAATTTATATTTTTTCTAAAAATAATGTTTTACTGTAGTTTATAAAATGCTTTTATGCTGTCATTTTAATATATAAATGTCAATAACTTATTTAACCACTCTTCCATTGTTGACTTTTAGCTATTTGTAATGGTAGTGTAACAAAAATCCTTATGCCAAAAACTTTAATGTTTTCCTTATGTTCTTATGCTGAATTCCTGGTCACTTAACCGCTGGCCCATACTGTTTGAAGGGTCTTAGTATACTTCTAATAACTTTGTTCTACAGCTAGTGGTTGGAAAAAAATCCGGCAACCTTCCTTCTGCTCTGAGCAAACCTTTTTAGGCAACTGCAAAATATGTAGAAATGCAACATATTTCTGTTAGACAATTAAATCCTCTTTGATGTTAGGTATTAGATCTTAATTAGAACAGAATTATTTCCAGTAGCTCTGATGTGGAAAGATCTTTGCAATGACCGATGAAGTCATTTGAGGATCAGGACAGAGGAGTCGGTGGGTATTTAGCACAGGGTGGGATTATGTGGAAAGTCTGATTCTTGCCGCGTTGGATTCTGTGCTCTAATTGCCAGGGGCTGGGAGGCTGGCTTGTTTTTCTCTTTCCCGTGTCTGGTGCAGGGACCTGCAGGGAGAGTGTGAACCTAGGGTGAGTCCAAACTCACATCCAGGATTTCCAAATAAATGGCAAACTCCTGAGTTTTTTAAAGGTCAGACTTTTTTGGGTGACTCTTCCATTTAAAATAGAACTTTTGCACTTAAAAATAACGTAGACGTTGATACAAATACTACGGAAGAAGTCCAATAATTGCTTTCTCAATACTCGATGACACATGCACACTTAATTTTAGATTATACGGCTATAGGGTGTCTTTTGCAGGATAAGGGATGGCTTCCGCTCGGAGCAAGAACTATGTGACTTCTTCGCCAAACCGGCTCTTCGCCAACCTCCATTCCTGCCTTGGCTGCCAGCCCACCTGCGACGAGATCACGGCTGGCACACGGGCCACGTGCGGCTGGATCCGCCCTGACTTGGCGCCGCGGGGAGCGCGGCAGGTGGACGCCGCGGGCAGAGGCGCCAGGAGGCCGGCATTGACGTAATCCGTGCGCTTAGCTCCGTCGTCACGTGCTCACGTGCGCTCATTCGCGTGCGTGCACGGGCGCGCGGTCCTCTCGCGCACGCAGAACTGTTTGGTCGGCTTGGTTGGCGTGGTCAGCAGGCTGCGGAGCCTCTCTGTCAGGGGACCGCTTTGCGGCCGACGCCCCCCTTCCGCCGCCGCGGGACGCCGCTGACCTGCTGTCCATCTGCACAGGTTTGTCGTTTCGCGAACGCGGTGGGAATGGGATCTTCTAGCGCACGGCCTCGGGACTGGCCCTTTCGGCACGGTTCTCCGCAGCGTCACCCACACTGAGCGTACAGCGGAGGGGCAGCCCACGGGGTGGGGGTGCAGCCCACGGGTGGGGGTGCCGCGGCTTACCGCCCACCCACGGGACCCCACCACGGAGGACAGCCGCGTCCCGCCCAGTGTGTCTGTTACGACAGATAGAGCCGCCGCCAACACGGGTGCGCCGGTGCTGGTGTGACCCCGAGTGTTGGTGTTTCTGGGGTCAACGCCCGGGAGTGCGATTCCGGGTCGCGGCAAGAATTTAGAGAGAAGCAGGCGGACTTTTCTAGAGGGCCTGGGCCATTTCACCGCCTCCCCAGAGCCGCGAGAACGCCCGGCCTTCGCGTTCCTGCCGCGTTTGGTGTTCGCCCCGGTTTTGCAGTGGTGGCCCCGGATGGGTGCGTGAGGAGCCCTGCGTGGGGCTCTCAGTTGCATTGCCCTAATGGTGAAGAACGTCTACCATCGGTTCATGAGCTTATTGGCCATCTGTGTCTCCTCTCGAGTGAAATGTCTGCTCCTATCTTTATCCATTTTCTAATTTGGTAATTTTTTTTTCTGTCGAATGTTGAGAATTCCTATATTCTAGATACAAAGCCCTCGTTGCTCATGCGGTTTGCCACGTTTCCTCCCAATCCCACTTCTTCCCGCTTCAGCCTCTGCACTGAATCCTCGGCGCCACCCAAGTTTTTAATTCTGATGAGGTCCATTTTATTGATTTTCCTTTTCACGCATCATGCTTTTCTCGAGCTGAAGAAGTCTTTGCCCCAGATCCCAAAGATTTTCTCCGGTTGTTGTCCAAATGTCTTAGGTTTTACATTTAAGTTTGTGATCCATTTTAAGTTAATTTTAGTATAAGGTGTGAGCTTTGGGTCTGGGTTCCTTTTTTTTTTTTCTTTTTGGCTTATGGCTGCTTGGGATATGATTTTGTATCTGGGGTGTCTTTCCCCTCCACTCTGGCGCTCTGGTGACTCCCCTGTCCCCATCCCCAGTCCACATCTCCTGAACTGTGAAATAGGAGAGACCACTGGGTGACTCAGTCTGTTAAGCATCTGTATTCGGCTCAGGTCATGATCCCAAGGTTCCGGGATCGCATCCCACATGGGTCTTCGTGCTCATTGGGGAGCCTGCTTCTCCTCTGCCTGCCCCTCGTCCTGCTTGTGCTCCCTCTCCCTCCCTCCCTCTCTCTCTGACAAATAAATAAAATCTCAAAAAAAGAAAACCCGTGAGATAGGAATTCAGATATCCACCATGCCTCCCTAAAGATGGATTAGGAAGAGCAAGCTATGTTGAGGATATGAAGAAGCCCGAACTCCTGCATCCGTTAGGGACTGTTACAACCTGTCTTGGGTTACCTGAATGCAGGTAACTCAGTCTGTGCACACACTGAGGTGGTGTGTTTTGGGTTTTGGAACCTTACTCCAGCCCCATCAGAGGAGCCATGGAGGCTCAGCTTGCCAGTGACCCCCACCACCATTTATATACAGTCAGAGTTGGTAGCCCTGAAATTATGAGCACATCTAAATAGACAGAGCGGCAGACCAGGTGCCCAGTGATTTCAGCCAAGGGAAGAGGCAGTGTGCATTTCCCTGAAGGCATCGATCATTGTCATTTTCGTTCCCTGGTGTATCCTGTGTGTTCAATATATATTATCCTCCTTAATAATATAAATGAAAGAAAAATGAGAAAAGACAGACATAAATAATACAAGGCCCCCTGAATTCTACCCATAGACCAACACAAAATGCCTTTGTGTATGTGTTTGTTGAGTAAATAAACCACCCCCACACCTAGGTTGTTCTTTTTGTGCTTTCTAATACGACCACCTAGGACCAAATACTTCCAAATTTAAGTCTGTTTCTGTCTATCTGCACCTGAGACCGACTTCACTGGGCTCTTGCGTCTCGGCTGTTGGAGATATTCCAGAATAGTGACAAGGTGTGCGAGTGGGAGCTGGGGAAGACTCAGTGGGGACATGTGTGATCCAGAGCTGTTCTCGTGGGTAGATGGCTGCGTGTACAGCACACCTCAGGGCCAGCAGGCCCACACTTGGCTTTCCATCCCCAAGAGTTGGTTTGTAGTGCCTGACCGTGCATATCAGAAGGCACAGGCCTGCCTCGAGGCCAGGAGTAGTGACAGAGTCAGCCTTCAGATTCTTCTGTGAGCATGTAAGTTTCCCTTCTCCAAGCAGATTTTGATCACATAGTGGTCAGAGAAGGTGCTATTGGTGTTTTGAGAATGTATTTATTTAACTAATATTAATTGATTGCACTGACTGTGGTCTAAGCACTGTCCCAAATGATGGGGATATGGTGGTATAAGATAAAAGCCTTGACCCATCAAATATATTCTAATAGGTTGTCCTGTGTCGAACAAATAAATTAGCAAATACACAAATAAAAAAATTTCAGATGATAGACATAGTGAGATGAGAGACTACTAAGAGATTATGAGCACAGGAAGAAGAGGTGGAAACATCAAAAACAATTTCTTAAGTCAATTTTAAAATATAACAAAGGTTGATGATGCCTGTGGTTGACTTTGATTTGTGTCCTGGAATCTACACTAAGCAGATGTGTGTGTGTGCGTGTGCACAGGGGAGCCCAAACTTGGAAGATAAGCATTTTGGTAGTTGTTCATACAATTATACCAGGGTTAGAAGACCAAGGGCCTCATTCTTGAAGGTAGGGGTTCTTTTTCTTTTTTTTTTTTTTTTTTAAAGATTTTATTTATTTATTTGACAGAGATTAGAGACAGCCAGAGGGAGAGGGAACACAAGCANGGGAGTGGGAGAGGAAGAAGCAGGCTCATAGCGGAGGAGCCTGATGTGGGGCCCGATCCCACAACACTGGGATCACGCCCTGAGCCGAAGGCAGACGCTTAACCGCTGTGCCACCCAGGTGCCCCAGGGGTTCTTTTTCTATAACACAGTCCTCCCTCCAGACTCACAGAGGGTCATGGACACAGAAGATTGTCAGTAAGAGTTCTAGAAAGGAAGAATGAGTGTGAGGATGCATGAGTCCAGGTAGGTAACTAAGCAGAAAAGACCTAAGAAAATGCCCTTCACTGGAGGAGATAATGCTAAGTGAAATAAGTCAAGCAGAGAAAGACAATTATCATATGGTTTCTCTCATCTATGGAACATAAGAACTAGGAAGATAGGTAGGGGAAGAAAGGGATAAAGAAAGGGGGGGTAATCAGAAGGGGGAATGAAGCATGAGAGACTATGGACTATGAGAAACAAAATGAAGACTTCAGAGGGGAGGGGGTGGGGGAATGGGATAGGCTGGTGATGGGTAGTAAGGAGGGCACGTACTGCATGGTGCACTGGGTGTTACACGCAACTAATGAATCATCGAACTTTACATCAGAAACCAGGGATGTGCTGTATGGTGTACTGTATGGTGACTAACATAATATAATAAAAAAACATTAAAAAAATAAAGTGATCATATGGGCAAAAAAAAAAAAAAAGAGAGAGAAAGAAAATGTCCTTCATCCTGCACTGTAGTTTACATCAAGGGTCAGGAAACTTTTCTTGTAGGGGGTTGGCAGTAGGGGCACCTGGGTGGTGCGGTCAGCTGAGCATCCGGCTCTTGATTTTGGCTCAGGTCATGATCTCAGCGTTGTGAGATCAAGCCCCATGTCGTGCTCCACGCTGAGCACGGAATCTGCTTGGGTTTCTCTCTCCCTCTCCTTCTGCTCCTCCCCCTCCCCCGCACTCTCTCTTTCTGAAATAAGTAAATCTTTAAAAATAAGGGCTGGCAGTGAGTATTTTTGGTTTTGTGGACCACGTGGTCTCTACTGTAACTGCTCAACTCCACCATTGTGGTATAAAAGTCGCCACAGACAACACACAGCCAGATGAGTGTGGCTGCGTCCCAAACACTGTTCGCCAGACGGGCAGAAAGCTGACAGGAGCGTGCAACCACTTTAGATTAGGACCGTTTTTTATGGTGATTGGAGAGTATCTAATGATGTGTAGGGATAGGAGCCAAACCTATAAAGACATCTGAGACTCTGAGGCATGTAAAGAACGCATCACCAGGGAAGTTTCCTCATTGCCATGAGGTTTCTGAAAGCTAGCAACGGCAGGATTTCTGGCCTGGCTGGACTTTTGTTAGAGCATTATATTAGCTTTCCTCTGCCTAATAAAGTTCAAGGAATGTTGGATAGATAGGACTGAAGAGCCTCTAAATGATTATAGTTCTGAAAATAGGATTGTAGAGATAGCTTAAGATGGTTGGCCTGGGTTGGCCAACCTTGCAGCCTGCCAACAGAGTGGTTTCTGCATTCTCAAAGCGTTGTAAGGGAGGGGGAAGGAGGGAGATGAGGGGAATACGTGAGTGTGACAGAGATCAAGAGATCGTGATGTGACCCACAAAGCCTAAACTTTTTCCCATCTGGCACTTAAAAAGTCTGCCGACGACCCCCCCCCCCCCANCCCCAGCTAGAGAATAGAAAGGTCATGTTGACGGAGGACACTAGGTCTATGGAATGACAAAGCACTTACTCTTAACATGAATAGGCCAGGCCGTTCGAGGTGGGTGTAGGCCTGGACAAGTCCTTCACACTTGTGCCTCCTGTCACCTACAGTGCCTGCACTTGCCCCACCTGAGGGTAGGACCCAGCGCATCTGCACGGGCTGCCCTATCCCAAGAGATGGTGTGTAAACATCACTTTTGTAATAAGAAAGGGGCAGGGACAAGGGTCTGCCTCTGTTTTCCTATCTAAAGAAGCTGGTCCATTCAGAGAAGTCAGGCATCAGACCAGCTGAGCTTACCGACATAGCCATAAAGAAAGTTGTAATCATTAAAGTGGGCTATTATGGAAGGTTCAGGAACTCCCTTATCTTTCCATGTTTTTTCCCCAAGAATAGAGTCAGTTTTTTAAACTTGACAGTTTGCCACATCTATGGGTACAAAGCGCTTCCAGAAGAATATGACTTTCATCCATGCCTCTGCTGTTTGGTAGGAGCAGATTTTCCGTCATCTGTCATTGAAAACAGCTCTCTGTAATGCATCACAAGCATGCAAGCGCATCCGTACAGAGATTGTAAGTCTGTGTCACTCATTAGTGTCATTAACTTCCAAGGTGCCCGCACTGACTCTGCCTGGGGGACTTAGATGCATGGAAAGCCTGTGGACAGGAAATGGTTGCGGGTAGGCGTGTTTGTAGGAAATATGTTTCTAATAGCTGAGACCATGGCCAAATTGGTTTTAAAAATGTAAGCTGACATGCTTTATGTTTTACCATAGGTACATAGTAAAAATGGAATATTTAAACCTTTTTTCAAATGCAAATAGTTTAAGTGCAAGAATCAGTTTGTCATTCAAGCAATTCTATTGGTAATTGAAGAACACACTGTGTACGAGCAGGGACAGGGCATAAGTGGGAGTCTGTAGTTTCTGCTTGATTTTGCTGTGAGCCTAAAACTGCTCTAAAAGGGGCGCCTGAGTGGCACAGCGGTTAAGCGTCTGCCTTCGGCTCAGGGCGTGATCCCGGCATTGTGGGATCGAGCCCCACATCAGGCTCCTCCTCAATGAGCCTGCTTCTTCCTCTCCCACTCCCCCTGCTTGTGTTCCCTCTCTCGCTGGCTGTCTCTATCTCTGTCTAAAAAATAAATAAAATCTTTAAAAAAAAATAAAACTGCTCTAAAAAATAAAGGCTATTAAAAGGAGTACATCCATGTTCGAGCTCACCATCCGAAGAATTCTATACTTGATGAGACTATTGTGGTTAAAACATGCTCACAGCTTCTAATATGTGGCATTCAAATTTACTTGGTTCACTCTGGATTTTCCTACACCACCTTGGTATTGTTGGGTTACACAGTTATTTTCCTTTTCAAAGTAGAAGAAAATTAATTTCAGTGGGCTTCCCGTACTTACTGAGCATTTGCTTGGAGATGAGGAGAAAGAGGTATAACGCCAGAATGAATTGGAGGCCTGGGCCATTTCCCAGGAGCGGGTGGGAAGGAAGACGAGTCAAAAGGGTTGGAAGGATGGAACCACCATCACAAACCCCGAGCACACACGGAGGTTGGGCTCCTGGGATCCAGGGCCCGAAGCAAAGCTAACACGCTGGAGTAGGGGGAGGGTCTGATTGCCGTGAGGCCTGGGAGGAGGGGGAGGCCTTGCTGGGAGCACTGGCTGCACCTGCCCCACTTCCAACTTCCCATGTCTCCTGTTAAAATGACACACAAAACATCTCACTGGCCCTCCTCCCTTTGTTATCTTCAGTTGATCTCCCCTTTGTATGGCCTGTGGAAGTCCTCTTGTGAGGCCAAGCCCTTCCTCCTCGATCTTCCCTGCTCTGACTTGGAACATCACCATCCCCTACATGCAGTGACTGTGCTGGGCGTCTGGCAGACATGTCCACCTGCATTTTTCTCCCCGCTTCTGTGCGGCTGGCAGAACCCCAGCCTTGCCTGTGTTTTCACCTCCATGTGTCCTGGGACCGTGGACACCTTCCAGTCCATGGCTGGTTCATGATTGATCTAAGCCCGTCGTGGGTTAGATGGGCAACCCAGCCCTGGCCTCTGAGGCAGGAGACAGCTGCTGGGAAAAGTTCTCCCTGCCCCCCAAAAAATGGGGTTTGGAGTGGGAAACATGACCTTCTCCTTTCCTGGGCTGAGTATGGTGTTGGGAATTAGTGTTGCTGTCATGCAAGCATGAAGGAAATCCAAAGGAATTTCAGCAAAGCCAACCAGGGGCCCTGACATTTTAGTGGACCTTGGAAGGGCCCAACCCCCAGGCTTCTTATGTGAAATACCAAATTCCAGCTATTTAAACTGGATCTCCTGCTGCCTATAACTGAGAATATCCCAACAACACAGAACTTGAACAAGAGAGATGACTCTTGAAGATCCCCATGTGGTGGAGACAGAGCTGGACAGTGTCATTTAACAGGACATTCATGTTTTAACTGATTATAATGACAATATGGTTGGTCCACATCCCACAGAGCAAGTGAGAATTTAGGTTGTTTGACAACTACACCAAAGAGACAGAATTGTTAGTAATTGCTGAAGACCAAAAGAAGTCAGTTTTTTGCTTTATTTGTTTTCACAGTCCTTGAACTGAGAGCCATGCGACATCACACTTGGTACAAATGAAAGTTCAGCGTGTCTGTAAATCTGGCGCCGAGTGGGAGAGACAGGCAGTGGAAGAAAAGCCATGATTTCTTTTCCCCTTTGTCACAAGCTTGGGCTGCTGTGTGGCCATTAAGGTGGAGCCAGCAATAAGGCTCGGCCTCACATTCCAGTTTTGAGTCTGAGTACTTACTGACCCAGTTCGGGCAGAAAAGAACATGTGGAAATTGAACTTGGAATTAGGTCATAGAGTCTTGTGATGCTGATGGACGTTTTACCTTTTTGGTATTGGCAGATCTTGCAGAAACATGTTTGCATCAGTAGATCACCGGTTAGGAAGTGGCGTTCATTCTGACAATGGCTGACAACATTTTTTTTTTCTTTTTTAGAATATTTAAAGTAGAATCATTATACATTCCGAAATTAATGTTTCCAGAGCAGTGCTAACATAGCCATTTTATGTAGTTACTCATCAGTTGTTATTGTTTAATCTTAATTTATTTTTTAAAGATTTATTTATTTTTGAGAGAGAGAGAGAGAGAACACGAGTGGAAGGGGCAGAGGGAGAAGGAGGGAGACTCTCAAGCAGACTCTACACTGAGCGTGGAGCCTGATGCAGGGGTTGATCTAATAACCCTGAGATCACGACCTGAGCTGAAACCAAGAGTCGGATGCTTAACCAGCTGCACCACCCAGGCATCCCTACATCTTAATATAATTAAGACCAGTATTCACACCTAATGATATGGCTGGATTAAGCATTTTTAGGAATACCTTCATATCAAAATATATTTTTCTAGTGGACTCATATATTATAACTCCAGGATTATCTCAGACTTTGGATTGTTTCAGAAGGTCAGTCAAAACTAGGAATTAAAAATAATGATCATCAAAATGTCAGTGATGCTCCCATCTTTGAATCCCAGTCTGTGAGCATAGTGAGGGACGATTGAAAGAAATGGGAAAGCTGAAGAAGCCTTGAAATATGCACAGGGCCATGATCCAGACTTTTAGTGGTAATCTTGGCTTTCAGGATAGCAAAGTTAGAATGTGTTGGACCATGGGACCCAGTGATGCAGTGTGCCTCATTCTGATTTGACGTGCTGTGTCTGGGAGGCTCCCAGTGCAGCAACTTCTAGGGCTGGCCAGGTCACTGGAAACAAAGCCAGGAAGAGAGGAGTGTTTGGTACGAGGCAGTCCTTCCCCATCCTGTTGTGTTGCCACTTCTCAGTGTAGAGAAAACGTGGGCTGAACTGTGACAAGTTACAGCAGGTGTGGAAAGGTCTTCCCTCCGTCTCCAGCCCTTCGGGATTTCTAACTTGCTATCCTAGCCTTCCCATGCAATAAATCATCTGAATCAGATTTTAGGATTTCATTGTATTTTCTTGTCTTATTCTCAAATTATTTCATGTTTCATTATTATATATATATTTTTAAAGCTGCTGATTATTAGTTTTTTGTTGTTGTTGTTACAGTTTGGGAGAAGGGACCGTGTCTTGGCCTCTTTGGTCTTCTCCCTCAGTCAAAGCGTGTACTTGTACGTGGACGGTCTGATAAGCCAGGCCTCCTCATCTCGGCCTGGGTTCTCACACTTCCAGCTGAATCTTCGTAAGACGAATAAGCAGCCAGATGACACATTTTCCTTTTGCAAAAGAAAATTAGTTTTGGACACATTCCGTAATTGTATATTTTCAAGTTAGTACTCCATGCTGTTTGTTAAAAGCCCCCTTTGGGTTAATTACAAAGTGCTTAAATGATATTTGATTATTTGGGAAGCAAAATATGCATTAGGAGAGTGTTTCCATGCCTTGAAACCAGCTGAATGACACTACATTCTCTCATTTCCCTTCTGCTCTCCACACATCCTGCACCACGTCTGCATTCAAACAAAGCAGTCCTGCGACAAAGTGGGGAGCAGCACGGAGCCCCCATTCCTAACCTAGGGTTCAGGCCTTCAGCACACAGTAAGACACCCCACACTACATAACTGTCTCTTCCACCCATTTGTCACTGTCTGATACCTTCCCTTGTGCGCTCGTGAAAGTAGTGACCCAATGAAACAGAGCTGGGCGTGTCTTCCTGCATTTGGCTGTCACGTGATTTGAGAGGAACAACTGGTGCCATATGGCTCATGCCTCTCATCCAGTGTTTCCAGAGTGGCTCCCACGGCCTGCATTGGTGACAACACGACTGGACACTTCCCTTTGTACCCTGTCCCTCGACGCCTGTGTACAGCTGGTGTGTATTTCCCACAAGCTGCCATGTCTTCATTTTGGCCTCTGTTCTGCAGCCGGGAGAAATCTGCACGGGATGATATGCGGGGCAACTTGGTGAGTGTTGTGAACCCCTTGAAGATGAAAGATGCTTTAACAGCCAGATCCCGGAACAAAGGTTATGAAATGGCCTGGTAACTCTCCATGAAGCATTGCCCAGTAACTCCAGCCTGTAAGCCTTGGAGGGTGACACGGAGATGTGGGGACACCCAGGAGGAAATGTCCGCTTGTTTTCCAAGTTAGTTGAGCTCACTGGTGACGTCATAAGATCACTATCACCTAGGCAATGGAGCATGTTGCTATGGGAACCTCAAATCTGTCTGATAACCGTGCTTCAACATGTTGACAGTTGGAAAAGCCTCCTTTTTCTGAACTGCACGCCATAGGGGTATGTATATGGGGGGGCAGGCATTTGTTTAAAATGTTAGCATTTGAAATGGGTTAACATAAACTATTTGGAGAGAAATAACTTGAGACCAGAAATATTTAGAATATTGAGATTTTTGGAGAAGTATTACCATCTAGGTTAACTGAAGGAAGCCCTTTGTGCTAGACTCCCACAGGCCTAATGAAGTCAGAGTTGTTATAAGAAAGATGTAAAATCTCGCAAATTTAAAAGAAGCATAGACATACACACATGTATAGTAAATTCTCATTATTTGTGGTAGTTCTGTTCCATAAAATCACCACAAACACCAAATTAGTGAACACTGGGCCTTTGCTCCTAGGAGAAATGCAAGGTTAGGTTCCTGTAAACCTCTGTCACACATTTTTGTCCACTGATAAATGTAAAACCTTATATTATGTGTGTTTCTGATTAAAAACACCTTATTTAATATATAGTGTTGATTCAGTGACATTGAACTCATGGTCAACCGCATTCTAACTCCTGCCTGAACAAAGCTTCTCTAAGACCTATTTTCTCTGTAAGGCCCTAGGGGGCACTTCAGCACGCAGCACACATATGGCCCCAAACTGTAGACAGTGGGCACTAAATTGGCTACATAAGGGACACTTATTTACAGTATGAGATCTGAAATAAGGTGGAGCATTGCCTCATTGAGCCTCATTGGGAGCATGTGCGTGAAGA
Source organism: Ailuropoda melanoleuca (assembly GCF_002007445.2). NCBI lineage: Eukaryota > Metazoa > Chordata > Mammalia > Carnivora > Ursidae > Ailuropoda > Ailuropoda melanoleuca. The sequence goes on along the minus strand of NC_048227.1, from coordinate 107,185,628 downwards.
AACTCAAAGTCTTCGTCTCTCTGCACATGTTCAAAAATGAGCAAAAGCACGACAAGTGCTGATTCGGGGTTTACAAACAAATTTTAGCAAGTCGGCAAATTCACAAGTATGGAATCCGAGACTAATGAGGACTGACTGCGTGTGTGTGTGTGTGTGTGTGTGTGTGTGTGTATGTATGTATATGTATATATATATATATAATATTTGCACCCACTGGAGGATCCAGTGGTGAACCATTTGGAAGTATAAAGGCAGATCACCCCTCCACACACACCCGCCGAAAGAAAACACGAGCTGCCTTGTCCCTGAAAGCCCCTCTCCCAGCATGAGCTCCTGGGCTCTATAAGCCCTGGCGCTGATCTTGCTCACATGACAGTTACCATGCCCGTCAGTGTTATGCTTTCTCCCGGTATGTCTTTCCTTCTAGGCTGTGTGGATGTGGAAGGATGACAAGTGTCCCATCCCCAGTGGCAGATCCCTGCACCTGGTGAGTGAGCCACATATGGCGAGCAACCACGATATAGAAGTGCACATGTCAGCGACCCTGAGTTGAGCAAGGCTTCATTTGAAAGGATGTTACTAGGCCTGTGCCTATCTGCTCATGGTTGATTCATCTGGTTTACCAGATGCCCCAACCATAGTGTCACTGACAGTAAAGAATTAGCAACCCAGAGAGCACGCCAAGTCTTGTCTCTACGACCAGATGGGAGTTGGCCATCAAGTCCTCATCTGTAGAACGAAATTATTATGGGAATTCTATGGTTTTAATGTCCTTTTTTGAAAAAAAAATTTATGGGATTTTGAGAAACAGATGGAGTTATGTGACAGGGTCCTTGCATGCCATGTGGGGAACCCCACTCTTCTGGAAGGGCGCAGGGGACGGCGCCCTCGCATTTTCCATGTTTTTTATAAAATGTAGATGTGTTTTCGTAAAAAGCACTGTTTTGGAGAAAGGTGTGTTGATGACTTAGGTTGATATTTTGGGTTTTTAGAAGTTGTAAGAATTTTTGAGTTGTAATAGCACCGTAATTCTTAACAATGCTTTGGTAAGCTCAAGATGAGACAGTCCATTTTGTTCATTTTGGTTTTGGTAACTAAAAAGGCATAGCTTGTTAGTCACCACTTTGGAGCATTGGCCATTTGCTGAGTACGCTGCTCGCTACTGTACTTACAACAGTTCTGATGCCAAGCCCTGCAGGATTCCCATTTTCCAGATGATGAAACCAAGGTGCAGAACTGTCAGGACATCTGATCAGCAGTTCAAATCCAGATCTGCCTGATGCCAAAATGTGCACTCTTATTCTTCGGCTTTAAAGTGTAACAGTCTAAATTTGAGTTGGATTTTATTCACATCATTTAGAAATTTTTTTGCGGTAGAGTTCTAGGATCTGCTAGTATATGGGAACAAAGAAATTGAGGAAGTAAGTTCATTGTGCTAGGAACTAAAGCTTCATCCCCTTTGCAAGATCAAATTAGACTTCCAAAGGGAAAAAAAAGACAAAACACCCTCAAGATGTTATTAAAAGAAACTTTCAAATATAGTTTTTATTCTGGCGGTATTGCTTGGAAGCTGGTGCACACTATATGTTAGGTGCCTTGCAGATCTTCCACACAGAAAGCACTGTACTTAGCAAATTTGTCAGCAGTTTGTTTAGATGCAGTTTGACTATCTGATGAGCAATCAGAGCATTCCCATCTGTTCATCGGGGAGATATGAATGCAAATGCACCTTCCCACTGCTCAGCGCCCCCACCGGTCCCGGCTCCTATGCCTCCGGCCAGCTTGCCCGCCTGGCCACCAGCATCTTGCTCACTAAGATTCCAGCACTTTCCTGAGTCTTCCCCACCCCCGCTGGCTGTGTCTTTGCGGCTCCCGGTCCAAGATAGGATTGTTCTATCGCGTTCCATCACTCAGCATTGTTTATTGAGCATCTCACTCATGCCAGACACAAGTGAAGACATTGAGGACAGAGTGAAGAAAAAACTAGAATAAGGTCCCTGCCTGGGGCTTGAATTCTAGTGGAGAAAAGAAAAAATAAACAAGAAAAGTATCCTTTTTAAAAGTTTTTTTTTTTTTAAGATTTTGTTTGTCAGAGAGCGGGGGCAGGGAGAGCACAAGCAAGGGGAGCGGCAGAGGCAGAGGGAGAAACAGTCTCCCCATTGAGCAAGGAGCCTGATGTGGGACTTGATCTCAGGACCCTGGGATCATGACCTCAGCGAAAAGCAGACGCTTAACCGACTGAGCCCCCCAGGCACCCCAAGAAAAGTATGCTTTTAAAACAGTGATAAGTGCTAAGAAAACACAAGGCAGGGAGAGGAGGTATGAAAGGGAGGCGGGTGGGGGCAAGTGTCCGGAGTCGGGCAGGGTGGGAGCACGCCCTGCTGACGCCCTGCTGGGGAGCACAGCAGAGAGCAGGACAGGTGAGTGAGGGCTGCATTCCGACAGCAGCTGTTGTGAGACTCTGGGCTTGACTCGGAGCAAAGTGGGAAGCTGCTAAGTGCTTGAGCGGATCCCGTGTTTGCTCTGCTTGCTGCGGTGGGGGATACCAAAGAGTGACAAGTGTCAAAACCTGGGGACCTCCTGGGGCCATCCAGAGAATGGGGTGGGGCTTCATCAGAGCACCAGTGGACGCAGGAGGATGGCTTGGAGGCTGATCCACCGTGAGGCTGAAAGGCAGTGGGCTGTATTGGGGTGTGTGAGAGAAGCACCTGTCCCAGGACTGCGGGTTACAAGTCCTGAACAGTGAGGAGAAAGGCTCCCTGGCTACTGAGACAGGAAGCCTGGAGAAGGGGGCAAGGGGAGCAGTGTGAACACAGCGGGGCCCACAGGGGGACAGCTGTGGGGGGGGTTGGGAGAGAGGCTCCAGCTGAAATGTGATGTGGGGTCACCCATGTCGTGAGGAGGAAGCAGAGGCCGTGGAAGGGCCTGGAGGATGGCCCCAGGGTGGGGCCTGGGCTCACGGCAGCCAGAGTGGCAGCGCCAGCAGAGCTGGGTCACTGAGGGAGAGCCACGGAGTAGAGCTACTGGAAGGTGGTACAAGCACGGTCATAGAGACCACTTGCAGGTTGGGCTGGAAGGGACTGGAGCAAGGCCCTAATGTGTCTGGGAGAATAATCAGGAGTAGGCAGCGGGTGGTGTGGACAGCAGGGAGTGGAGATGTGGCCAGGAGGTGGGTGACACGGAGGAGGCGAGCTGATACCCGAGGTGGGATCAGTCCACAGCACCAGGCGTGAGGGGGCCTCCTGGGGTCATGCAGACGGACCAGGTACATTGGATTTATAAGAAGGTATTGAGGGGCGGCAGGAGCAGAGAAATAATTCTATTTACTGTCATTGTGGTGATAATTGCCGCCTTTTTATTGCTGCTTTCTGTGTGCCAAGCAGACAGGTGAATGCCTCTGCCCCTCACGACAAGCTGTGAAGACAACATGGGGTTTTCAGGCCTGGTTTATGCGAATGGAGGCAGCAAACATTTAAGTACCTGCCCAAGTTCAGACCTCATGTGAATGGGGGGGCTGGGAGGGGTGGGCAGGCTGGTTCCCGGTTCTGCACATGCAACTATGTTACTGTGATTGATGGGATGAGAGTAATGTTAGCAAAGTTTCCATCTCCCTCCTCTGTCCAGAACCCCGTATCAGAATCTGCCCTAGGTGATGGTAGGTGCTGGAATGTGCAGATAAAGGGGCCCTGACTTGACCTCCTGCATCCTTCCCACGCAGGGTCCCCAGGGGCTCACCCCTGGGGTGTCAAGAGCAGTCACAGTGAAGGGACCCTTGGAACAAGCTCCAGGGCTGAGAGAAGATCGGGAGAATCCACCGCTTTCTCGCTGTTCCCCGGGACTGAGCAGAACTCCAGGGCTGGATGTGGGGAGACCCATGTGGGAGTTTCAGCCCCACTTCAGCCACACAGAGCACGGGGCAGAGGGAAGAGACACAGGAGGCTGTCTGAAAGAGAACGATGCTCAGGGGACTGCAGGACGAGGGGCTCCTGACCACGACTGTCTCTGCCCACTAGCACTTTCTAGAGCACGCAGGCCCTCCTTCTCAGAGATGCCATGGCGGGGGGCGGGGGCAAAGCTTCAGGTTCCTGCTTTAGCCCCTTCCCATTAACCCTGGGTGGCTTACTGGTCAGGCCTGTGGGCAGTCTTGGGCTTTGCTGTCCTTCTCAGGGAGGTCTTTGCAATACCAGGAGAGTCTACAGCACAGCTCCCTGGAGCCGATTCCCACCCTTAGGGACTGTGCCCCCGCCCTGGAGCCTTGTGCAAACCCAGAAAAGCAGTCCATGGCCTCTTGCGCCGGCCTGCACCAGTTCCCACCTGGAGCAGGGCAGTGGCCGGCTATAGATGACTTCTTAATGTTGCTCCCAGACCTCTGTAAAGCATCAGGCCATAGCTTTAGCTGATTTTGTCCTGAAGCCATAATCCACACAGCCAGAAGCCCATTTTCTATTTCCTTTCCTATGTGCCGGAAGCTGCAGTGTCCACAGCTAACTGGCCGCCACTGACAAGGTGAGCGACTCCGAAAACTTGTTAAACTTCAAAAAATTTCACACCCAGCCCTCTCCCATCATCAGCTCAAGACCTACCCACAGAGTAATTCAAACCCTAGCACAACAGAAATGCATCGTCCCCCTGCCCTGGCTTCCTCTCTGCAGCATCGTCCTCACCAGTGGGCCTGGGGACAGCGCGTCCTGCCACAGTCAGGCTCCCAGCACCTGCTGCGGAGTTCAGTTTCCTTCCAATGGATGTGGCTCCTTCTGCCGCTTCCAAATTGGACAGAGCCCACGCTGAGACTTTTGTGTTCCATTGTTTCAACATTCCAGTGACTTGTCAACACAAAGCTTTTTATGGAGATGGAGAAGCAGCTCTTCCCAGAACCCTCATTCCCAGCAGGGAAGCTCTTGCCATCCAAGGAAGCTAGAAACCTGGGAGGGTCCCCTTTAAAGAGATTCTCCGTGGATCAGGAGCCCAAATGATAGTGTAATTAGGGAAAACTCGGAGTGGGATTTTACTTTGAAAAATTAAAGTCAATCATTGTATCTTCTATTCTAAAAAGTTAGGTGCTAGTTTCAATTACAGGTTAATTCTGATAGTTTCCCTTACTCTTGGCCAATGACCTCCCCCTATTGTTTCTTGCAGTAATAGAATACAATTCATCACAGAGACTTGCCGATCTTTTCCCCAACTTGTGCGATCACACCTCCAGAGGTCCCTACTTCCCCTTCAGTTAAGACAGATGACACCCCCTTGCCCCTCCCCTGGGGTCAGGACCCTGTCCTCTCTCTGCTCAAAGATTTTGTCTTCCTCCAGTTAAGCCCTGTAGTGGATCATTCCGCTCCGCATAAAACCCGTTGCTTGGGTGTTCTTCGGCTTTAATAGAACAACCCTCCGAAATCCCACAGTCACTTACAGCTGCTGCCCGGCTTCTCTGCTCCCCTCAGAGACAGACATTCCCATCTCCACATCCTCAGCCTCTGACTCCCAGCACAGCCCTTCCGTCTCTGCACCCCATAAAAGTGTCCTCACAGAGCTCCGTAGCGTCTCTGTCCCCTGAGTCCAGGGGTCATTGCTCCTCGCTCTTCCTGCCTCGTCAGCAGCATTTCAGCAGAGTTGCCCACTCCCTCCTCCTCCGAGGGGACTCTTCTCTTGGCTCCTGTGACACCTCATCTCCTGGTTCCTCCTCTTTCCTCGTGTTCTCAGATCTGTCTGCTCCGTGTTGGGTACCCAGGGCTGGAGCCACACTGCCTGACAGCTCACATAAACGATGTAAGAAGAAGGTGACCTATTGTTGGTAGCAGACAGACTGTTGGGAAAGCAACTTTGACAGTGCAGTGTACAATGCCTCTAGACCCTCAGTGCTCGACGGTAACTATCGCATCAGCTAACATCTTGGACTTTTATGTGACAGGACTGTGCTTAGTAGTGGGGACAAAGAAAATTTTTAAAAATGCGTATACTCTGGGGAATTATACCATAAAGTAGAGAGGTGGGAATAAAAATGGGTTATTGCAGTACCCTCGGATGAGGTCTAAGGCTAAGTAGGAAGGCCTGCTCGGGGTGCCATGGAATGAAGATGGGTGGCCCCCTGGCAGAGGGGAGATCTAAGTTGAGTCTTAAAGCAATACCCGAGCAAGGCAGAAAGGTGTTCCAGGCAGAGAAAAGAGCCAAAATTAAGACACGGTGGCACAAATCAGTGTGGCACGTTGTGTGAGTCCTGGGCCATTCTGCAGTGGCAGAGGGGAGACAGCAAGGGGCTGAGGCTGGTGGGGGTGGGAGGCAGAGAGAGCTGGGCTGTGCGAGGCCAACAGCTTCGTGGAGGAGCCTGGGTTTTATTCTGTGCGCACAGCAGCCACTGAGTGTCTGAAAGCAGAGGAGAGTGAGATCCGTTGTTACACTTGAGGCGAAGTGCTCTGTGAAGTGAATTTGAAGAGATGCCTGGAATGGAGTTGGGAAGGAGAGAGGAAAGAAAGCCCATCCTTTGCTGCTCGGTGTGGTGGTCCGCTTACTTGCGCATGCATCAGTGCACTCACCCAGTGTCTAGGGAACATCAGTGTCGTGTGGGGTACTTGGCTGGGTGCTGGAGATGCAGGTGCAAACAGGGCCGGTCCCTGTGAGAAGGTGCTTCCTATTGGGCAAATGCTTCCCTTGGGGGATCATCAAAATCTCCACAGGCGTCTATTTGGCAGTGCGGGAGATACGGGGCCTACATACTCTAGGTCTCATGCACTGGGCTTTCGGCTTCTGTTGGCCACGCACGGTGAGAGTCACTGGCAATGGGACCTCTCTGTCAAGTAAGAGAGGGCCCAAGTTTCGGTCATTAACTCGCTCAGAACTTTCATCGGATCCTGTTGTCAATACTCTGGTTGGTCCAGGAAATGCCACATATTTCACTCTGTGTGATCTTCACTGTGTTATCCCATTACCAGCTGGATGCGTGGAAAGCGTGCTGAATGAAGGCGAAGTTGGCCGTTTGGCCTTATGGATCAGGGCTTGAGCTTGGCCTTGAGACGGGAGCTTGAGAAGGAAAGACTGATCTTTGCACTGATGTGTCCCAGAACCTTATTTCTATTACCAGCCAGTACTCTCTGAATTGGAGAAAAGGCCTTCAACCTCAGTCTCTAGTCCTTTCCAGTTAGGTGTGAGTGTGTGAGAGAGCGATTGCGGAACAGGACTCTCTGCCCCCTGGCCCGATGTCTTGTCTTTGAGTGACAACTGGAAAGTTCCGTGTGCGCATCTGGAGGCCTTCCTGTGGTTTCCTAAGGCTCTGCCGTCCCTCTTGAGGCCGGGCCGGAAGCCCCCGGGTTCTGCCGAGGTGGCCAGCCGGGGTTCTACTTCCCTTCCCTGTGGCGTCATGGTCGCCTCAGTTCTTGCCAGCATGACTTAGCACATTGCCCTGACCAGTCGGGCCTTCTAGACTAATTACCCAAAGGGCCAGTGAAAAATTAGTGTATGAGGAGATTCAAAAAGAGAAAGGAAAAAAACAGGTTGCTCAGCAACCTGACTCCGTAAGCAGAGGGAGATGCTATTTTTACTCTGAGAAGGTGGCTGCAGTTGGTTTTGTAGCAAACTCCTGAGAGAGCAGAGTCCCGGCCTCAGCCGGTGGAATGACCTCCTGAAGATCTGGGAAGGAGCCGCAGAGCCTGGCGGACATGCACGTCCTCGTCTCCGCAGGTGTCATGCCTCCCGGTACCCTGCTTTAGGTCTCTGGTTCAACGTGACCTCTTCCGAAAGGATGCCACATTAATTATGTCCCTTAGAGCGCCCTGGGCTTTTTCCACATAGTGCATGTCAAAATTTGTAATTATAAAGGTATTTTTTTAAATTTTTATGTAATATTTTCCTATGCACTAGACTGGGAGCTTGCCAAGGGTAAGTACAGTGCCTGCTTCTGTTTACCCCGTATCTCCCAGCTCATACTATCTCGGCTGGACCCCAGCCGGGCACAGTCAGTCTTTGTGGAATGGATTAATGACCAAGTGAGGATGATGACTGATACTAGCAGTTTGGGTCTGATTGGCATTAAATGTCCACTCTGGTCAGATTGTGGGAGAGGATCATGATCTCAACAGTGTTTCTTTTTTAAAAAAATATATTTATTTATTTATTTATTTGAGAGAGAGAGAGAGAGAGAGAGAATGGGGGGGGGTAGGAGCAGAGGGAGAGGGACAAGCAGACTCTGCACTGAGCACGGAGCCCAATGCAGGACTCAGTCCCATGACCCTGCGATCTTGACCTGAGCCGAAATCAAGAGTCAGAGGCTTAACCAACTGAGCCACCCAGTTGCCCCACAACAGTGTTTCTTTAAGTTGCTAACAAAACTCTTTTTCAATGATAAAATACCTCAATTCTGGCAGTTAATAATCGACCGTTGTTCCAAAAGTTAGCCAACATGCTTGCATTCACCGTTCACAAATTTGGTGACGCCATTCTGTCAGGGATCTTCTGGAGTCTGGGAGTAGTCACACAACAAAGTCCCTGTCCCTTTGGAGCTCATGTGGGAAAGAATAGAGCAGTGAGTATGGGAGCTGCCAGGCAAGAGTCCACAGAAGAGCAGAGCAGGTGGAGGACGGTGTGTACCCGGCCACCCGGCTGAGGAGAAGCTGACTGGGCTCTCCTTCTGGGGCCTCTCTATCCCACACACTCCCCTTCTCCTCTCTGGATCCTCTTCACCTTCTGGCCCCCACCACTAAACTGGAGGCCCCCCTCTCCAGGCCGCTGATGGATTTTTCCTCTTTCCTCTTGGCTAGAATACCATGTCTCTCTAGGTGGTTTCACCCACTCTCAAAAATGTATTTTTTAAATACAATACGTGAATATATATGTGAATGTCTCCAAAATTTATGTTATCATTCTGAAACTCTCCCCAAATTCTAGATTATAAACCGACTGTCAGAAGCTCTGGCCGGATATCAACTATTTCTGCGTTAGGCTTCCAAACACAGAGGGTCCATCCTTTCTCTGGGCACTTTGTTTAATTCTTGGACACTCTGAGTTGTGAAGAAGCTCATTTTGTTTCTCCGAGCTCCTTTCAGTTCTGGAACCACACACACACCAAAAAAATGCCCCAATTTTTCCCCACGTGATGGTTAAATTTCTCAAGGCGTTCCCCCCTACCTGTTTCATTTGCGCTGTGTCAGGCATCGCGCCAGGTGCTTCCCTTAACTACGAGGATGGTGGCAAAGCCCATCCTCAAGCATCTCATGGATCAGCAGGGATGACAAGACTGGGCCTCCATCAGCTGGTATGAGGTGCGGCCGCAGCACAGAGACCAAAAAGCAAGGGCCCCCAGGAGATGAGTGCTGGTACAGGGAAGCGCTGGGGCCGTTGGTGTCCGTGTGGCTTCATGGGGGAAGTGCATTTGAGCAGGAGTGTGGAGAGGTGGCAGGACTCGGAGCCTTGGAGGCAGGGGTGCTGAGAGAGCTGTGAGCACAGGCAAGGAGCAGGAAGCAGCCCTGGGTACAGGGGCGAGGAAGAGCCCAGGTTTGTGGCATGAGGACCATCTAAAGAGACTGTGTTGGTTCCCTCAGGCTGCTGTAGCAAAGTCCCACCCGCTGAGCTGAAACGACAGGAATTATTCTCTCCCAGTTTTGCAGGCTGGAAGTCCAAGATCAAGGTGTCAGCAGAGTGTGCTTTCTCTGAAACTCCAGGGAAGAATCCTTCCGTGCCCCTCCCAGCTTCTAGAGGCCCCAGGCACTCCTTGTCTTGGGGCAGCATCTCGCCGGCTCTGCCGCCTCCTTCACGTGATCCCTTCCCTCGGTGTGTGTGTGTGTGGGGGGGGGTCTCTGTGTTGTCACATGGCGTTCTCTTCTCTATGTCTCTGTTTTCTCTTCTTGTAAGGTTGCCAGCCATGTTGGATTGGGCTCCCTTTACCTTGATCATATCTGCAAAGACCCTATTTCCCACTGCAGTCTCATGCACAGGTACTGGGGGTTAGGACTGCGACATCCTCTGGGAGGACACAGTTCAACCCACAACAAGTGGGTGGACATTAGGTAGAAAGAATGGTCTGGAAGCAAACCTATACTTCCTCGAAAACCGGGCAAAGTAGTTCACACTTTGTTCCTTAGGCCAATGGCTCTAAGTCCTAGCTGATCATCAGAAACACCTGGAAATTTTTAAAAAAATGCGGACGCTCAGACTCTGCACCAAACCTGAGCCAGAATCACCCTAGATATGAAATTTTTAAAGCTCCCCAGGTGTTTCTGACACTTAACCAGGGCTTAGAGCCACTCGTCTGGGTAATGAGAACGTATTAAAATGTTTTCTCATTTTATGATATAAGTTTTAGGGAACCCAGAAGTCTTGATCAATGATATATAAGTGTTTTCGTGTTTCTGTCCTAAAATGTGACCCTCCAAATTGAACATCGTCCTCAAGCTCTTGTGGCCAGCCTGAGCGCAGAGGGGCATGACCTCGTTTGCTGTGCAGCTTCTTCCTCCGTGAATGTAGCGTAAGGTGGGTCCCCGTTTCACAGTAGCCCCGTCTGCCCTTGGCCCGGTATTGAGTTTGTGGTCTTCCTAAACTCCCTCCCACGGCCTTTTCCCACGAATGCCCATAAATCCAGGTATTCCCTATCCAGCACTTGTGCAATTGATTTTTGGATCGTAGATGTGAGGCTTGACACACATCCCCGTTTAACTCCATCTTGTGGTTTTAGTCAAGTGTTCTAGCCTGGTGAGGCCTTCTGCAGTTCGAGTCTGTCATTTATCATGCTCACAACATCTTGTAAGTCTGTCATCTGCAGGTTTAATAAACACGTCTCTCCTGGCTTCACCCAAATTGCCGTAAAACTATTTAAACATGTCACAGGGAGGGACCTGTGCTGTTCCTTCAGAGACTGACCTCCACTGGCAAATACACTTTGGGCACGTAGTTCCTAGATCAGCTGTCGTATTGAACCGACTCGTATTCAAGCCGTGTTTGATTCTCAGAGAGTTCTTAGCAATTTCAGTCGTGCAGGAAGTGGTACAGATTCGTCATTGGTTCTTGAAGTACACGACAAGAAGACCAAGGAGCAGCAGGCAAGGTTGACTGGGGCCATGAATCCATCAAAAAAACGCAAGCCACAAATCACTTGTGTTGTCATCTTTAAACCTAAAGCAAGGGGCGAGTCAACTAAGCATCAAGTGACCATATGCTGAGAAACAAATTTAACTTTATTTTATTTTTAAAGATTTTATTTATTTATTTGTCGGGGGGGTGGGGGAGAGAGCACAAGCAGGGGGAGGGGCAGCCAGAGGGAGAAGCCCCGCTGAGCAGGGAGCCCAATGTGGGACTCAATCCCAGGACCCCGGGATCATGACCTGAGCCAAAGGCAGGTGCTTCACTGACTGAACCACCCAGACGTCCCAAGAAACGAATGTTAAAAGCTCACATAGGATGGTTTTTTAAATTAGAAGCTAGAGCATGACATTAATGTTGCCACAGTTCCAAGCCCTATTTATGTTCCATTAATGCCTGGAATGTTCAGCTCCAGTGGAAAACCTTGATTGAACTCCTGCCCAGAGCACGGTGCTGGGTGCTCTGCAGGAGACTGGCATGTGGGTGTCTGCGAAGAGAGAAAGACACTGAGGAGCATGGGACGAGCACCGGGAGGAGATCCGGCCGCACAAAGTGAAGGGCAGGCTCCCGGGGCAGACAGCTCTGGCTCGGACACTCGTGCAGCAGTTGACTGCTGTGTGACCTCCGTCAAGGCATTTAGCTTCTCTGAGCCTCGTTCTGGCCATCAGCTAAGTGTTGGCAGCAATAGACAGCTGCCTGACGAGATGGAGAGAATGACATGGGAGCGTGTGGCAGGCGTGTATCCAGGAGCGTGCCCAGCACAGCACTGCTGGGCGGAACGTCACCTTTTCTGAGAAGTTCTGGGAGCTGGGGAGCTGGCCCTCCCCTGTCCCTTACTCCGGGATCTTGCTCTGTGCCTCCGGCTCCTGTCAATCCCTGACCTTGCTGCTATGGCCAAGAAGCTTGGAACTGGCATTGCAGTGGGCAGAGGTCCAGCAGCTTTTGTTCAGAACACATTTTTCCTCAATTACTTTTCTCCTTCAAACATTTTTTTCAGATACTTCATGCCTGGGACATGTGGGGCGGGGTTGGTGGAGGGGATTACGTTCAGTAGAACTTTGGATGGGTGAATATTGGTGACTGCATACCCTGTCATGTTAAAGAGAGAAGGAGAATAAGAACAAGGACAAGAACGAGAACAGGGCTCAAGGTGGGCTCTCCCTCCATAACCGTGGCAGTCACTCTCAGAATGTCTGTGGTTACTGGAAGTGAGCACGGCCTCACTGACCACGTCTCTGCTTCCCTTCTAGCTGCTGTCACACAACACCAGACGCCGGGCGGCTCATACGCAACGAGCATTTATTTCTCTCAGGTCTGGAGGCTGGGAGGGAAAGACCAGGGTGCCCATGGCATCGCGTTCAAGCCCTCTTCTGGGTTTGCAGACAGCCATCTTCTCACCAGGCTGTGTCCTCAGCTGGTGGAAAGGGCAGGAGAGCTCTCTGGGGTCTTCTTTACGAGGGCACTGCCCCTATTCATGAGGCTCCACCTATGGCCTAACCTCCTCCCTTCCAACACCATCACCGTGGGAACGGAGGTGAGTGACAGCAAGCCCCCGGGGCCTGGTGGCGCCTTCAGGCTGCAGATCCGTCCACACCTGAAGCTGTGACCATGATTTACATCTACATGAATCAGATTATCCTCAAGAGAGATACGAAGACACACACAACAAGGCTTTAAATGTAGGATTGCCACAACTTGAAGTACTCTGAAATCGTTTGCAAAACCCTGTCAAAGATCTTTAAAATGAGACAGAAAATCATGACTCTTCATGGAACACAGTGGACGATGCGTGATCAGACTTTAAAAGGGGCTGAAAATACCATCTTCAGCCTCAGCCACTAGTCTCACAACATGCTCGAGGGTTTGTTAAATTTTTTAAGATTATTTATTTATTTATTTATTGAGCAGGGGGAGGGGCAGAGGGAAAGGGAGAGAGAATCTCAAGCAGACTCCCTGTTGAGCGTGGAGCCCGACACGGGGCTCGATCTCACGACCCTGAGATCATGACCTGAGCTGAAACCAAGAGTCAGATGCGCAACCAACTGAGCCACCAGGCACCCCGAGGATTTGCTATTTTAAAAGACAGTCTATTAGAAAAAAAATGATGGAGGAGTTTTGTTTTCCTCTAAAATTTGAAAGGGCATGTGACAGTTTAAGATAGGGGTAGTAAGTCATGCTGAAATTTTTGACCTGCCTGCTGGTACCATACAGGGTGGGGAATCCCTTCAGAAATACAAATTAGATCCCTTATTTCCGTAATTTGAAAATAATGTCAGTTCTTCACTTTTAGATGAAATTATGTCTCAGGTAATAAGGAGCTAATATCATTATATCATGAGTCACACCCATTTATTCTCTAACTTCCTCACTTGGACCCCATTCCATCGCTTCCCGCTGGTCACTTCCTCAGTGGACAGCAGGGTTTCTGTGTGCACCAGGAACCCACTGAAAGCGTGGGAGTCCAATGGAGGCTTGGTCTACCCGGCTGGAGGAAAAGGAAAATAACCTGTAACTATTTATTTTTAAAATAATTAACAAATTGCATATGTTAGAGCCATTTTAAGTTCAAGCAAAATTGAGCAGAAAATGCAACAAGTTCCCATTGGAGTCTTGTCCACTGCCCTCCCCCCACCACTGCCTCCTCCACCATTGACACCCTGCCCCAGAGGGGTACCTTTGTGATAGCCGATGAGCCCCCATGGACACCTCAAAAGTCAAGGATTCAGAACTTGACAAAAAGTGAAAGGCGTCATCCCAGGGGCTCTTGCTTTAGTAATTACCAACCTTTTCACCCTCCCCATCCATCTACAGATTTTCCTGCTTAAGAAGTAAGGGCTGTTGACAGATGTCCTGTCTTTCTGTGCCGAGGGCCATCTTTCCGCTGTTTGCTGCCATTCCGTGGGAAAAGAGAGCAGGGATGTTTGCGTGTCCTCCTCTGGGTTTATGTCTGTGAGATTTACATTTGCATTAGGACAACACGGAGCCTCTCTAGTTTTGTGTAAATGATTCTTTAACTTACATTCAGCTGCAGTCGTGGGACAGTGGTTTGAACTGGCCATCTGAAAGGGACGTCGCCCCGTGTTGGTCATTATCGGCCAGGACATACCAGTTAGCATGTGGCACAGGGCCGTGCTCAGGAAAGGCATGAGGGGGAGGGAGAGGGAGGGGGGAGCCATGACCCTCTCGGGTCCTTTGAGGAGAAAAGCTCGCGGGCCCTCAGGTCTAGGGCTCCTTCGCGTCCCTCATTACCTGAATAGCCCTGATACGGGAGACTCTGGACTGGATGGTGAAACACAGGAGAATTTCTGAGACTGCTGTGCACTGAAGGGAAGAGCAGGAGAGCCTAGGGAAGGTGCCGGTCGTTCTGTGGCTCCTGTTCTGTGCCTCGATGGGGCTAGCAGCTCAGAAAAGCTCTCATCCTGGCTTGGTGGCTCTCCCGGTCCAGGTGTGGTGTCAGGTGTATTTTACCGAGAAGTGGGAAAGTCATCTATGTCAATGTCAATGTCAATCTGGTGTGTGTTACACAAGCTGGCACATCAGAAAAGAGCTAAACTAAGAGTGTGCTTTTGTCTAAATAACAATTGTGCAAATGATTGATCATCTGATGGTAGCTTTCTCTCCTTATTAGTGGTACCTATAGTCCATACTCGTCAATAGGCATGATTGGCTAGTGATTTATAGTTGTGGACACCATAGATCATGCCTTCTCAAAGCGGTGGTGTCAGCTCCAAGGGAGCAAAGTTTGGTTGGAAGGGGTGGAAAAATATTAGCTATTACCATGGTTTGTGGCCCCCCAACCCTACTCAACAAAATCTTATTTCTTAGTGTTTAATTCTCTTGCTGGGTTTTCTTGGGTATCACATAGGCAGTGTTGACACTGAATTCATGATGCATATGCATGCAAGATCAGGGCTAGGAGAATGTGGTGAAGACATGGCCGTGATGGGAGGTTGCGGCTTGTGGCCTGTTCTCTGCCATGTTCATAAGTGGGAGTGTTTTCATTATTTACATACGCTCCCTGAGGTTCTTTGCATGACCTCCATCTGAGGGTTGGCGCTTCTCAAAGGGTCAGTTCGTTTCCTTCAGCTGGCGCCCCTCTCCCTCCAGAACACCAGCTGTGGCGTTAGAACCTCATCTGTCCTCCCTAACACTTAACTTGACTTTCGGTGAAATTCATTGGTTTTTTCCAGATACTTGTTGCTGCTACTGATCTGTCAATGATTTAAATCAATCTTCTTGTTCAGTGTGTGATCGTGGTGTAAATTTGAACCCCAAACCAGGCCAGCTCATGCTTACAGAGTCTCACTGGAGCTGGTATTTTTTCCCCTCAAGATGGAGCACTTCCCAGCGTCTCCCTTTTTAGATCTGAGTTTCAGCTCGTTCACACTCTAACGGAGGAGCTCCGGGTCCTGGCTTTGCAAGGGCCTCTTTGCCTCCACTCGCTCTGCACAGGCCGACCGAGGCCTGTCTCCCACCTTCCCCGGCGGACACTCGTCCCACCAGGGGCAGCAAACGCCCAGAGCTGCTCCCAGCTCCAGAACCCCAGCGCGTGCTGGAGACCCTCAGTCCCACTTATGATGTCACCAAGGAACTCAATCACACCATTTAAAGGATTTTAAAATCACTTTATCTAACATTTTTAGCTTATATCGTGGTGAGACTTTTCAGGCTATCTGCGTTTGCTACAATAGGCCAGAGATGACTGCAGTGTTCTTTATCTTTCTAGTACCCTTGGCATAGTGCTCGGCTTTGACAGGCGTCCAGTAAATATTTGAGGGGAGTAAGTGCACATTCAAAAACACACATACTTAGTTGTCCGTATAATTCCTTTTTCTAGGTAGAGAGAGAAAGAGCTCAGAGCAAATACAGATACATCTGTCAGACCACAGGAGCATAACACGCTATTCCGTTTGGTCTTTCCGCTCCTCCTGTCAGCACATGATGCCTACGTATATCCACGTGTTCATAAAACTATAACCATCAACATCGACCCCTGTGGACCCATGGACTCCGCCTCTATAATTTGGCTAACCTCCACGCCCTCCAGGGGGCTTCCAGATGATTGTGAGAGGCCACCCTCCCTCCTGACGCCACCATCCAAGCCGCCATATACAGGGTCAGGCAGCAACTTCTGTTCGTGACTGGCCGTTCTCCACTTGGGGAAGACCTTTACCTTTCTTTGCTCCAGCCCCCACCTTATCCTCACCTGTGTTTCAAGTGGATTTGGAAAAGAGATACTAACATTTTGAAAGCCCTGTGAAAAATCACCACATACAGACTAGAATTTCAAGTTAGCAGTCCGCCCGGCTTCTTCATTTGGTGCATACTTCCACCTAGTGGCCAGCTGCTGCTCAGGCCTGCAGATCTCAGCCCCGACTGCACGTCCCCGCAAAACCGCAGAATCACACCCCCCCACACAACAGTGTTCCTAAACCTTGTAATTATGCTCGCCGTATCNGGTGGCCAGCTGCTGCTCAGGCCTGCAGATCTCAGCCCCGACTGCACGTCCCGCAAAACCGCAGAATCACACCCCCCCACACAACAGTGTTCCTAAACCTTGTAATTATGCTCGCCGTATCTGCCACCGTCTTCCCTCCCTCTGTGTTATTCTTCCCCTAAGTTCTTTGCTGTGTTTTTTCCAATTATCCTCTGAGTCCCCACAGCTGACAATGTCTGCAGTACTTTTCCTAAACAAAGTCTGGTTCCTTGTGGTTTCAATTAATCCAGTCCATTATTGTGCTTATCAGAAGGAAATCAGTTACATTTGATGTGGGCTCATACCTGGGCTCCTCTTTAACTGTTTGAAAGGACATTTTGCAGAAAAGTTATTTCAGTAACATCAAGACTAAGGAGTTTATATCAACTTTAGATTTGTGTGATTCAAAGAAACCCATGTGATTCAAATGGACCTAAAGTATGTGTATGATATATATATATATTTTTTAAAATCGTATAGTTGGAAATTTTAGAGGAAAGAGATTGTGTAGGAGGTGGAGAGATAAAGAATACCTAGCTCTGCCACTGGCCAGAAATTGATAAAGGAGGCTTTTTTCAACCAAAGCTTTAGGAAGCTTTTAGGAAGAAATGCCGTTTTCATAATGCGTGTCCCCCAGTTCCTCTGCCTTCCTCCCCCAGCTGCCTGAGCTCTGCCACATCTCGCAGCAGACAGACGGCATGTGTGCCGTGAAGCACAGTCCTTATTTCTCTCTTGACTGAAAGTTCGCATGTTCTCCGTTGGCCCCTCATCACCGCACTGTTAGGACACACGTGTGATTGCATGCTTGCACACTTCTCCCCACGCCTCCCCTTCCCTCCCTGCCCCTCCTTCCTGTCCCTCACGTGACAGCTATGTTTGGGGTGGAGGCAGGAAGTCGTTCAGCCACGCAGATGCCGTAGCTTTGAGTTGGCTTCCTCTCTGTGGTCCCCAGACCCCTGGAGGATGACAAATCCAGGCGGGAAGATTCGGATTGGAGCCATAGAGCCAAGTAGTGGCAGGAGGGCTCTCTTTTACGCCCCTGAAAACTGGCGTCACATCTCTTGAGCTCGGGATCAGGGTATCACACCTGATCCTGCTGTTTGATTTCCCACATAAAATAACCCTCTTCGCATGCTGAGTGCAGGAAGCGCCAGGGCCTCCGTGCTCTGTGTTCCATCTGGGGGGGGGGTGGTCAGGGTGCCCCAGATGGCAGCACTGATGGCTCAGAAGCAAAGCCCAGTGATGGTGGAGCCCCAGGCCACCTTGTGTTGGCGGCACCTCAGCCCGGCAGTGAGGACCGCAGAGGAGCCCAGGAAGCGGGTCCTCTGGCCTCATGTGGCCTTTGCCACTCCCCTGAGCCTAAATGGGAACCTAGGTGGAAACTCATCAGTGGAGGTGGCTATGCTTTTCAAACCAGAGGCAGGCATGCTGGACAGACGCCTATCCTGGGTCTAGATTCCTTTGACTTCAACAGATTTCATGGCTACTTTTTGGCTTGGCTTTATAATACACAATGCTGTTCATGATCGATTTTCATGCATTCGTTCCTACAACACCAATATTGTGCTATTATGCGCTCAACACCAGATTGAGGGCAAGGGACAAAGGTGTCTTTGAGGATCCCACAGTCTGGTTGCTGGGACAGACATGTCAACAAATCAGTGTAATGAAACAAGATGATCCGTGAGAGGTCTGTCAGGTGACCTTCAGAATCCAGGGTTACTCTCCTGACAAGGCCGGTGTTAGCACTTGGGATAGAAATCTGTCACATATTCCAGTTTCCTTAATGCTGAATTGTGTCACCAAGGTCAGCGGGTCTTTTGGCCACAGAGCTTGATCCTCCCTGGCCAGCCTGTGAGTCTGAGGAGAGGAGGGTGCGTCCAGGCGGGTGTGAGGCCAGGTGCTGGCTGGCTGGGGGCACCCTGTGGGTGCCAGCCAAGTTCCAGAGCACCCAGCCACCCAGTCAACCTCTCTGCCCAGGGGCTATATTTTGCGCACATTATGAATAATATCCCTGAGCAGTATTTTTCCAAATGACTTGTACTTTTGCAGCAGTGAGGAAAATTGTGAGGAGGTCTGATGGGGTGCAGGGTGGTTGAGCAGGCAGCGAAAGAAAACGTTGCTCACCTACCACTCTCTGCCCTGGTTCAGTCATTACTGCCGTCCTCAGTCACATCCTTCCCTGACCTGGAAGTTGCTCGCTATGCCGTCCTCAGCTAGGAAAACTTTTTTAAACCATGTGATCTGTTTGTATTTAGAGAGTGCTTTACTGTCTTGCTGGATGGAATTGACATATTATTTATTTAAATATTTCTGGTTTTGAAGGGGTGACTTTTTTGAAATGGGTTGAAATTTTCCATTCATTTAGCCAGCACATTTCCCAATATTCTGGTTTGGTAAAGAAGGTAAATTTCACTGGAGAAGTCTAGAACCCGTCCACATTTCTTACATTTTTCCTGAATGGACAACCAATCTTGAGTCTTTTACAACTTTGATTTTGTTTGCTCTTTTTGTTGTTGTTCAAAAATGTGGCTTTCGTAGTTTAAAGAACAAAAAGAAAGGCTTATGAAACTTACACGGAAAACTTCTTAAACATCAAAGCTCTTACGAAATGACAGAATGATGGGTTGAGTGTGAATGAATGAGGAACATACGGATTAAATTTCACTTGAAATGCACATGGATTTAAAAATGAGTGGGAAAAGTACTTGGCAAAATGTGCTTAGGGTTTTCCTGGGCCCGGAAAGTTGGACCAATGCCTGGTAGTATTTTGCCGGACACACCCAGCTGCCAGTGAAGACTGCTCTCGGGAACGGTCTTCATGTGGTGTGGTTCATGATTGGAACCTGCAACACTCACACCAACGGACGGTGGTTATCACCATGCATCAACAGGCCTTGGTTCAGCTGAGGCAGAGAAGCTTGGAGCGAAAGGAGATGAGACTATGAAGAACCCTACATTTTCAGAAATGTAAGAAGACTCTAGGGTAGAAATACGCCTAGTCAGGAAAGGAGCTTTTAAGTTAGGAATTTCACAGAAAAATGGAGGCGTCTAGGACGAGGTGAGAAAAGGCTTGTCGGCACCCAGCAGGTGGCCCAACGCCATCTCACTTTGAGCTCTGAAAACAGATACATCCCATCAGGATTGGGGACATATGTCCACATAGATCCAAACCTTCCATCTGGTAAAAATTCTGTACTGTCTGGGTCCGATCAGGTGAGAGACACCACAAAGCAATCTGACCAGGGGAAATTTAGCACAGAGGAACACTTTCAAAGATCTAATTCAAACCCATCATTATTGATCATGAAACAGTGACGAGTATTTACCAATACTGGCTCTAGCCCTACTTCCAAAGAAGGACTGTCAGGGGGATGAAAAGGCCTAGATGCCATATGGCATGGTGGTTAGGAGAGCTGACCCTATAGTCCTCAGCTTGGGTTCACAGCCCACTCACTAGAATAAGACCGAGGTTGTCACCTCCCTTTGGAGAGTAAAATCTTACTCTGTTGTGACAGCCCATTTGAAGGCCTAGAAAAGTGCCTGGTATATAGTCGGCACTCAATAAATGTCACTACTCTTACTTTCATTAATTTCTAGCCCATCTCTAACTAAACCAGGAACCCACCTTGAAGAACCTGAACCCATCAGGGCTGACTTGATCTCTAGACAGAGTGCGTGCTTCCCACTAATTTCTTAGTCTTGCCTTTTCCACTACGCTTTTCAGAGATACATACTAAACATATTTTTAAAAACAGAAGAGATCTCACTCTTTACAGTGAAAATGAAACACAGTCTGTGGAGGAGAGCACCATGAGTTACAGACTCCTCAGTGCGGGCTCTGGGGTTTGGAAGCCTGCCGCGATATTGTGAAGCAAAGCAAGGGTCCTGAACCTCTGTGTGGGGAGGAGAGGAAGGGGCTTATAGAAACAGATATGGGGGACACACGTGGGGGGTCCTGGGACTCCACAGCTTTGTTCATGATTCGTCCCGGGAAACCCACTCAATCAGTGATGGAATTGTCCAGCTTTTCGAGTCCAGAAGGCAGACGGAAACGTCAGCATTTTACTTTGTGTTTCTTTAAATGGTGCTCTTGGGAAGCGTGAAGCGTTCTATAAATTCAGCACCGTCAGTATTTTCAAAAGGGAGATTGGAGAGGCCTGGTTGGCTCAGTTGGTTAAGTGACTCTTGATTTCGCCTCAGGTCATGATCTCAGGGTTGTGGGATCAAGCCCTGGGTCAGGCTCCTTGCTCAGCATGAAGTCTGCTTCATATTCTCTCTCTCTCTCAAATAAATAAATAAAATCTTAAAAAAAAAAAAAAGCATGGTG
The DNA here is from genome assembly GCF_002007445.2 of Ailuropoda melanoleuca. Lineage (NCBI taxonomy): Eukaryota > Metazoa > Chordata > Mammalia > Carnivora > Ursidae > Ailuropoda > Ailuropoda melanoleuca. Next base: position 107,164,764 of record NC_048227.1, on the reverse strand, counting down.
GGGGGATTGGGAAAAAGAACCATCTACAACAAAGGACGTGACGGGTTTTGTCATTATTGCCTGTTCACATGGTCATTTTTTCAAACATGGTTATCAGCATGGCACCCACGCTGACCTGCCAAAGGCACAGAAAAACGTCACCCTGGACACCAGACTCGAAGCAGCCTCAGTTTCTTTTCCTTTTCTGGATGAATTTTGTCCACATCGCAAGCCCCAAATATCTGCCTTCAAGGTCTTTTACAAGCTTTCCCCTCCAAAAACTTATTTCCAACCACTTTTCCTAAGACCTCCATGTAGTCACACTTACTATTTCTCAAGCAAACCTTGTCTTTTTCTCCCTCCAAGCTTTTGTTTTTTAAATTTTAATTCCAGTGTAGCTAACAGAACAGTGTAATATTAGTGTCCGGTGTACAAGATAGTGATTCTGCACTTCCGTACATCACCCGATGCTCATCACAAGTGTCCTCCTTCCTACCCTTCCCCTCTTTACTCCATCCTCCACCTGCTCGCCTGTGGTGATGTGACCATCTGTGTGTTCTCTAGAGTTAGAGTCTGTTTTTTGATCTGTCTCTCTTTTTTTCTTTGTTCATTTGTCTTGTTTCTTAAATTCCACGTATGAGTGAGGTCATATAGTATTTGTTTTTCTCTGGCTTATTTCGCTTAGTGTAATACCCTCCAGTTCCATCCATGTCATTGCAAATGGCAAGGTTTCATCCTTTTTGATGGCTGAGTACTATTCCACCATATGTCTAGACCACATCTTCTGTATCCATTCATCAGTCAGTGGACACTTGGAAGCAGCCTCAATTTCAACATTGAACCTGGTTTGGGAAGTTGTTGAAGATGACGGAGTTCCTATGAATGGGCAGCATTTGCATGGAAGACTTAGAATTTCTTTCTTTGAGGTTTTTTGGGGGGTTTTGAACAATTTTGTCCATTTAGGATTCATCATGTGTAACTCAGGCAATACTCAGACTTCTCTGCCCCTTGAGTTCCAAACCCAGGTGAAGTTCCTGGGCCTACCTTCTCTGCTTCCATCCACCCACCACATGTGGTGATTCCTCCCAACCCCCGTTCTTGGGCCTTTGCACAAACTGGGTGGAAATGCTGCAGTGAGTGTGCACACCTGGCCCTCATCTGCTATTTTCTCTTTTTTTTTTTTAAGATTTTATTTATTTGAGAGAGAGAGCATAAGCAGGGGAAGGGGGACGGGCTGATGGAGAGGGAAAAGCAGACTTCTCACTGAGCAGGGAGCCCGATGACACGGGACTCGATCCCAGGACCCTGAGATCATGACCTGAGCCACACAGGTGCCTTCATCTGCTATTTTCTATAGGAATCCAGTCACATGTGTACTTCTCAAAGGCAAATACAGCCCCACCCACAGGGCCCCTCCTTCTGGCTGCCTCCATGGTGTAAAGCAGCATTTTAAAGATAAAATTGAACGACTGCATTTGTAATCGTTGATGAACAAATTATATCTAGAAGTACCTAGCATGATAATTGAATGAATGAGACAAATTATATACAATGCAGTGTTAGGCTCCTAATTAACCAGGTGACTCCAGGCCTATGAAAGATGCTGAGAGGCATGAGACCCAGGTCACTGTCGCCTCCAAACTTCAAGCTGACATCTGTCTTAACTCCCTGTTGCTGCTGCAGACCTGCACTTGCTCCAGAGGCTCCAGGGCAGAATCTGTTTCCAGGCCTTTTCCAGCTTCTAGGGGTGTCCGTAGTCCTTGGCTCATGGCCCTTCCTCTGTGTTCAAAGCATTCACTCCATCCTGTGTCTGTCATCGCATCTCCTTTCTCTGCCTTTGGCTCTTTTGCCTCCATCTTATAGGGATGCTCGTGATCCCATTGGGCCCACCTGGGTAATCCAGGATCATCTCTGCAAAGTCGTCACCATCTAAAGCACCACAGCCACAGCCTCAGGGATTGGGACGTGGACATCTTTGGGAGGCCATGACTATCTCCATCTTTAAACTAGGAAAAACGAGTCTCACCGTTTATTCAAGATTTCTAAATAGGTCCCATCTGCTTTCCTTGTCCTGACCCTCAGAGCTCCTACAGTATTTTGGGGACATCACATAGTGATGGTGAGGCATCACATAGTGATGCTTCTGAATGGGCTTCCCTTATTTCCCGACCCTGTAGGTAATGATGTCCAAAAAAGCCCTCGAAGATACCTTGTTCTCTGATGACTTAACTCTTCCTTTTTTTTAAAAATAATATTTATTTTGTTATATTAGTCACCATATAGTACATCCCCAGTTCTTGATGCAATGTTTCATGATTCATTACCTGCATGTAACACCCAGTGCACCATGCAATACGTGCCCTCCTTACTACCCATCACCAGTCTATCCCATTCCCCCACCCCCCTCCCCTCTGAAGCCCTCAGTTTGTTTTCCAGAATCCACAGTTTCTCATGGTTCATTCCCCCTTCTCTTTAGCCCCCCTTCATTCCTCTCCTCCCTCTCCCACCAATCCTCCTATCTCTCATGTTCCATAAATGAGTGAAACCATATGATAATTGTCTTTTTCTGCTTGACTTATTTCACTTAGCATAATCTCCTCCAGTCCCGTCCATGTTGCTGCAAATGTTGTGTAATCATTCCTTCTGATGGCTGAGTAATATTCCATTGTATATATGGACCATATCTTCTTAATCCAGTCATCTGTTGAAGGGCATCTCGGCTCCTTCCACGATTTAGCTATTGTGGACAATGCTGCTATGAACATTGGGGTGCATATGGCCCTTCTCTTCACTACGTCTGTATCTTTGGGGTAAACACCCAGTAGTGCAATGGCTGGGTCATAGGGTAGTTCAATTTTTAACTTTTTAAGGGACCTCCACACTGTTTTCCAGAGTGGCTGTACCAACTTGCATTCCCACCAACAATGTAGGAGGGATCCCCTTTCTCCACATCCTCTCCAACAATTGTTGTTTCTTGCCTTGTCTATCTTTGCCATTCTAACTGGCGTAAGGTGGTATCTCAGTGTGGTTTTGATTTGAATTTCCCTGATGGCTAATGATTTTGAACATTTTTTCATGTGTCTGTTAGCCATTTGTATGTCTTCATTGGAAAAGTGTCTGTTCATATCTTCTGCCCATTTTATGATTTGTTTATTTGTTTCTCGTGTATTGAGTTTGAGAAGTTCTTTGTANTTTAACTCTTCCTTTTAAAACGGCTATAGAAATGTGATGACCACAGATGACTTGGGAAGTCTGGTCAAAACAAAACAGAGGCATGGACTTTAGGTTCTCGCTTCTTACTGTCCATGTAAGAAGGAGGCATCTCTGGTTTGGTTTCGATCTCATTCTCAAAAGTCAGACAGATTTTATTGTGCAGTACCGGGTGGTGAGGCCTGATGGAGTCTGTGCGACGTCCAGACAGTTCTCCTCTGCTCAGTGTGATCAGCTTTTCTTTGGAAACACCTCTGAATTCCGGCTCTACCACTTACTAAGTGTGCGGTTTTTAGGCAAATTAAATAGCTTAATAAACTATTACTATTGTGTCTAATAAATGTAACAAATTATATTTGACAAATATATTATTAAACATAATTAATTGTATTTAATGATTATATTTAATAATTATAAGTATATTATATTAAACTATAACCATTAATATGATATATAATTATATATTATGATAGTTGTAATATATTATTATATATTATTGTAAAAATTAATAATTAAATAAACTAGTTTCTCTGAGCCTTTGTTTCCCTTCTGTAAAATAGGGATAATAATTCTGCCTTCTTGTGAAGGTTGTTGTGGGAAGACTGAATAAGATAATATATGAAGAACTCAGCTCAGTGACAGGCACATAGAAAGCTCTTAGACAAGAAGTATTACTATGTTTAATTTTATAGAATTATTGTGAAGAGTTAAAGTAGGTGAGGCTTTCATGTGGGCACTTTAAAAGATTCTAATTTTACAAGTGATTTTTAAAAGGCATCGCATGGATGAATAAAGAAGATGGTGTATATATGTGATGGAATATTAGTCAGCCATCAAAAAGAACAAAAACTTGCCATTTGCAATGACGTGGATGGAGCTAGAGGATATTATGCTGAGTGAAGTAAGTCAGAGAAAGACAAAAACCATATGATCCCACTCACCTGTGGAATTTAAGAAACAAAACAGAGGAGCACAGGGGAGGGAAAGAAAAACATACAGTAAGATAAAGGCAGAAAGGGAGACAAACCATAAGAGACTCTTAACTCTAGGAAACACACTGAGGGGTGCTGGAGGGGAGGTGGGGGGGGATGGCGTAACTGGGTGATGGGCATTGGGGAGGACATGTGATATAATGAGCATTGGGTCTTGTATGCACCTGATGAGTCAGTAAACGCTACCTCTGAAACTAATAATACATTATATGTTAGCTAAAATGAATTTTTTAAAAAAATTAATTAAAAAAATTTCAGGTTAAAAATAATAAAATAAAATAGACTTTTGCTAAAAAGAAAGAAAGAAAAAGGCATCACATTAAGATGCGTGGAAGTGTGAGGAGGTGTTGGGAGCACCTGACTGGACGGACCTGCAGCCACTGGCGCAGGGCAGGGTGACCGTAGGTGGGACGAGGGAGAGGGAGCAGGTGGGGGTTGCACGTAAGCGCTCAGAGGGGGTGCTGGCCGGGAGGAGGGCTGAGGACTGAGCGAGCCGGGGCGGGAGCATCCTGTCTGCGCGGACTCCACGTGAAGCCCACCGGAGGGCAAAGCCGGAGCAGGAAGAAATGGCTCATTTCCTGGAGGAGATTAGACAGGGGGGCTTGTCTGTGAGTCGTAAGCTCCAAGAGCCAACGGGACGCAGAGCCATTAGTCATTTTGAAAGCAGATGGTGCCTTGAGGAGGAAACAAAAGTAATCACTGGAAAATTCTTTTTCCCGAACTGAAAGCATTTGCTTGCACGCTTGCTACGGGAGCCGGGCTATTCGGTTTCTGAATGCGGGTACTCAAGACGGACTTTTCAGAGCCCCAGGACCGGACGACGTGCCCAGGCTGTGCTCCGCACGCGCGGTCACGAACCGTGCCCACGAACCTTTAGCGGCTTCGCTCGGCTGCCGCTCTCCGCCCTTGCCCTGCTCCGGGGCTGGCGCTGACCTCACCGCGCCGCGCGCTCACACGGCGATTCGGAAGGGCCGGCGGACAGACCGCGGCTCCAAGTTCAGTCTCCAGGCTTCTCCCTGGGATGTTATGATCATCTGTGGCCTTTCTGTTCCGTGACGCACAGAGGTCTGGCAGCAACCCCTGCGACGGGAGGCTGCTGGTTTTTAACCATGAAGAGCCCGTAGAAGAGGCAGCTCCGCAGCAGCGACGTCTCACTTGGGGGAGAAAGATTTAGGAAATCTTTGGGTACCATATGTCCATTTGCTTGGCTCCCTGATTTCTGTGTTTTTCCGTTTTCAGACAGGGGTAGTCAGATGACAGTCTTTACAAAGAACCTTGTCCCCATTGTTGCTTGTTTCTGCAGTGCTAAGACTTGCACCGTTGGAGGCTTCAGTGTGAATATTTAATTCTAGACACTGGGTTTCCTTCCAAGAGAGGTGAGCTAGTCTTCCAATTAGAAAGACAGGCTCCTTTACTGTAAACACGGCAGCGTCCGAACCAAGGAAAGTTTACGTCCTCTTTTCTTCTTCATTTGACAACGTCGGTGGTGAGTTAGTGGGCTCGTCACTGGTTGGTTTCGCCTCTTTAATAAAATGGACATATCAATTCTTCAGTTGCTCCCCGGCCCCCGCTTTTGCCCCTCTATATCCTGGGCCACCGCTGGCCTCCCGACCTTGGGCCAGGCAGGCTGTGTTCTTTGGCCACGGAGGCCCAGCATGTCTCCTGGCACTCGGCCCGTATCGGACACACAACGAATGTTCACAGTGTAATTACTTCAGGAGTTCCTAAGCAACTTCCAGATCTCGAGAGTCTTTTAAGTTCTGATTACAGCTGCCAAACTCAAAGACCTACCTCATGTTATCCATGAAAGCTTCTCCAAAAAGCCACTTTGTGCAAGCGTGTGGAGGTCTCAGGCTTGCCATCAGGAATACTGTGTCCCAGTTCCTGCTCTGGGCTTTATGGCTATTCCACCACAAATGACTCATTGAATTTCTCCAAAATCCAAACCCCCCACTTAAAAACCAATAGAGGAGATAGGCAGAGCAGTGATAAAGTATCTCTTAGGAACTATCTCTGGGCTGAAACAAACAAACAAACAAACAGCAAAAGAAAATTGATCTTTCTAGAAATCAAAAACCAAAAAAAAAAAAAAATCACATTGAATAATCTGGAGTCTAATGATGACAGAAAAAAAGAACAAAATGTGTGTTCAAAGGAAGGACCCAAAGCTAGTGCTTGTTTCAGTCGCTAGGACTTGAGCAGCTTCCCGAGTAAACACTTCTCAAACCACTGGTCTCTGTCTTGTGTTGCTCAGTCAGGATTTAAAACTTCAGTTCTTCAAAGGTGAGTAAGGTAAATCCGTCTGTAGTACTTGAATCATTCCTAAAGGCTATCAGCTAACCCTGCATAAAGCTGAGTCAGTCATATAAACTGTTGGGCACCTACTGTATACCAGACATTAGTCAGTCCACAACCTGACAGGACTGGTCGTGACAAATGACAAACATGGCCACTGTGGTATGTCCATGAATTTCTGTATTGCTTCACGTGGAGGCCTCAGTCATGACAGGGATGAAGACACTCAGGGAGCTGGTATTAGAGTCCAGTGATCTCAAGTATGCCAACGACTCTGGAGAAAGAGACACGGGGTGCCTACCTCTCCTGCTGGCACCTTGGTAATATTGAGAGTGTCCGCACAAGTATGGCAGAAACCCATCATTTTGGAAGAATTAGAGAAGGTACCAATTTATTTACTAAATATAAGGTCTAGACCCAAACAGCTGACCCCAGCCTACACCAGCAACCCCCTAAGCAGACACTCCTTCATGATTGCCTCTGCTCACCTTGTTGTACTGGTCTTAAAAATTGTGCACATTGCTTTGCTTGAAGTCATTTTTTCTGCTTCCTGTTCCTCTCTAGGAAACTGACCCGTTTCATATTAACCAATGTCCCTACTGACCCTGACCAGTGTCCTTTCTTGGACCAAAAACACTTGTCTGCTTTGGAGCCCTGGGGAGGCAAGGGAGCAAACAGAGTTATAAGTTGCCTTTGGGAATTTGAGGTCTGCTCCTGGGAGGAATTTTGACATCCCAGTGGGGATCAAGTGCGTCATGCTGATTCTCAGATACGCCACTGAGAATTTGGTAGAATTTTTTAGTGGGTCTGAGATATATTTAAGTTTTTCCTCCACCTCCTAATTTTAATCGGGAAGACTGTGGACTGTGCAGACGTTTGCAAAATAATATTGAGAGAACAATATAAAATGCACACTAGTTAACATTCCTCACCAGCACCGTGATTTGCATAATTTTTATTGATTCTAGAACAGTATTAATAGTAATGACCATTTCTGACAATGTTATTTTGAACAAACCTAGTAAAACCACCTTTCTTATCTTGCACGAAAGAAGAAATGAATTCATAGAACAAACTAACACCATAGTTAGTGTGTCTCAGGAGTCCAACCTCAGAGAACCGAGCGAAGGCCCCTCGTGCTTACTCCAGATGAATATTTTTCCTCTAACGCCAAATAAGCCCTCGTCTTCCATGTGGGTGAACCTGCTACCAAGGAGAAGACTGCATTTTTCCCAGAGGCAAGTAAATTCATTAGCTATAGAGCTCCCAGCTCTGAGTTTCCCCCACATTTGGAGAAGGGGGTTTGACAAGGACAGAATGAAAAACTGCTACATGTAGGTGCTGTGAAACCTGAGGTGTGTGTTCAAGGTACCATTATTTCTGTGGATTCTTTCTTTGTTAAGATATTATTTATTTCTTTGACAAAGAGAGAGGGAAAAGTGAGCAGGAGGGGGAGAGAATCTCAAGCAGGCTCCACACTGAGTGTAGAGCCCGACGTGGGGCTCGATCCCACCACCCTGAGACCATGACCTGCGCTGAAACTAAGAGTCGGATGCTCAACTGACCAAGCCTCCCAGGCGCCCCGCTGCTGGGGTTTCTTTGAAGCTTTAGGAATCTCTCCTCCGTGTCCACCGTGCCTCCAGCCGCGCTGGCTCGCTTTCTTTTCTCATTGGTTTGCTGCTCCAGGAATACCAAGCAATGCTTCATTTTCTCACAGAATGTTGTTTGCTGGGGCTCGGAGAACAAAGCGTCCCTCTCAGTCCCCTGGGGAAGGCTGGTAATAAAGGGAAACTATATATGTCTTCTGTTTTCCATTTATGGGAAAAAACCCAGGATTTTCATTAATAATTCTTAACAGAGTCTTCAAACATGCACACACTTTGAATGCCAAAATAATCAATTTTTTAAAATCCAGGGTGAATAAATAGTTTATTTTCAGGTATTTTTTTATTATCCTTCATACTATGTGTTTCAGTGAATTGTGAACAAAATAAAAAGGGAAAAGCTCATCTTATTTTCACCATTTGTATTAAGGAGGACAACTTTTTTTACATCTAAGTTTTGAAATACTTCCTTCACATGTGCTCTAAGAACATATATCATCAAAATGGTATATCTTGATAGCATTTTATGCCCAGTTAAAATACTGAGGTTAATCCCAAGTGTGTGTGTGTGTGTGTGTGTGTGTAAGTTAAGGGACATTTTTAAAAACCCAACAGTAAAGGCTATAATAGCTGTAACAAATCTCACTTTTAAAAATGAGATGAGCAGATGTTTGCTCTCTCTTGGGTCCAGGTTGAATTTAAAAAAAAAAAACTTTTGCCTTTCAGGCTCTGAATTTAGAATATGAAATGATGAATTATCACCGTTTTGCAGATGTTCAAAGGAAAACGGAGAGGTTAACTGACCCTCCCTGCAGAGCAAGTTCAAATGGGAACCAGAAACAAAACAAAGGCAAACCTCCTCCTCCTGTCAGGTTTTTGTTCTCATTCCCAGAACTATTAGAGTAGTATTGTTTTGGGTTTTGGATGTGTTGAGAACTCACCATTTAAGGAGTTCAAAGAATTGGTGGCTGAGGTACGAGATTTTAAGTAAAGGAGATGAATTTGACGTAATCTCCTGGGAGTGTTTCTGCTTTGCCCTCAGGCAGGCATGAGGCCAAGGAGCAAATCTTGCACATAATGGTGGAAAAACTCCATTTTCCAACAAATGAAGGATTTGACCTTGTTTGCTTCCTTTACCAGGCGTCACCCTCAGCAAACACAATTCCTTCTCCAGTTCTGAGACCAGGGGCTAGCCTTGGAATAGACTCCATTAAATGCCACAGAGGCCAGGTGCCAGCTCTCTGGATGTGGTTAGCGGTTACTGAGCTCCCTTATCATGTGGTCTCAAGACAGCACAGTCCCCTTTTCAGTCTAGCCAAACATTTGCTCACAGCTCAGTGACTCACCTGCCCACCTGAGCCAGTCCTTGTGGCCAAGGCAAGAAAATCAGTGATTGACGTTAGGTAATGGGGAAGGGCCCAGCCCCGGAGCCCAGGAGGGGGAAGTCCTGCCCATGTAGTTTGGGTTAGGGGTGGGTTAGTAAACTCAGGGTGCTCTAGAGGGAAGGGGGGCTGATGCAGGAGAGGCAGCCAACGCATGGCTCTGGCCTTATATGGCAGTGAATGTTGGAGCACCAACAGCACAGTAAAATCCCGTCATAACGTGGTCACTGAGGTCCAGAGCCTCAGTCGCAAAAAAGGGACGGGTCTCCTTGCTGCAGAGTACTTCTGTACTTCTCAGTAGGTTTTCTAGTTACTAGGTTTGTTTGTAAGGAAAAAATATTTGCTTTCATTTATTAAACAAATGAAAATAGACTATTACAAATACAGTGTACATTACAAGTACAAAAGGATTGGTAAAAGTAAGAGAACACCACCAGCCGAAGCCTAGCCTTAAGTTCATTCGGAACGGCAGTGTCTAGCCTGCTTGGTGACCATGCTCCCGTGAGGGTTCGCAAGAGGAGGAACGCAATGAATTGAACAGAGTCCCAAGTCAGTATAAGGCGGTTGCTGCTGTCTTTCAGCCTCTCTGCAATCTAGGTCCAATTGAATTTTCCAGATTTACTATTCTCCATTGAGAGCCTTCACCTGACTTTGACCTTTTCTTGAAAACACCTCGACTCCCACCTTTGATTATGTCTCCCCCAGTCCTCCCTGGAATGTTCCCCTTTCTCCAACCTTCACAGCTGTGACATTGCTCTGTGAGATTAAATCTCCCCCCACCCCCGCCGCCCCAGGCAGCTTTCTCTAGGAGCTGAAGCCCACGGCCACCACCCTTGGAGTTGGCGTGCATTGCCTTGGGTTTTCACTCAAGTGTTCTCTTCCCTGCTAGATGTGTTCACACCTGCCTCCGCCTGCCAGCGGCCAACTTCCTACCAGCCCTCTTTACCACAGATCACTACAGTACCTCAAATTCCACATTGCCCATACTGGTCTTACTCCATTCAGTTCCCTTGAAATGTCTTCTGCTGATTCTCCCCCCTGGGGGCTGGCGTCACTGATCAGCTATGTGAATGTGAGTTACTCTCCACTTGATTCTGTTCCTGGCATCTCCCCATTTTCACCTTGACCAGGTGATCCTCCTGTCTGTGCCCCACCACCTTATCCTTTATGTTAAAAACATTTGTAGCTTTTACTGCTTTTTGTTAAAGTTAAAAAAAAAGTGTGTGTATTATAGAGCACTAAGAGTATAAAGAAGAAAATAGTTGAGAAAGTAAAATCATGGATCCATATGTCACAACCCCAGGACACCCCCCATGAACATCCATGCTGTACGGGTGGTTTCACACGCTGAGTTTTGGTGGTCTATGTAATATTCTGTTGTGAGCATTTTCCTACATTACCAAAATTTTTCCATTTCATGTTTTTTACGGTGACATAATATTCTGTCATAATTAGTTATTATCTATATTTGGACATTTAATTTTTTTGCTATTATAAAATGATATGTTGTGAACAACTTTATATTTAAATATTTGTCACACCTCACTATTTCGGACTAGATTCCTAGAAATAAAATTATTGGATTGAAATGAATAAAAAACCTTAAGTCTCTCAGTACTTGTCAAGGAAGGTGAAGGTTTTCATCTCCACTAGCAGCCTATGAGAGAGTTCAGATTTCAAGCTGAATCATTTAAAATTCTTTGCCAATTTGCTAGGTGGGAAAGCTAATTCTCTCATGTTTCAGTCCTTCACTGATGAAGTTGAACAGTTATTCTTTATTGTATTCAGTATTTTCCTCGTGGTTCCTGCCTGTTGCCTATTCCGTTTGTGATGAGTGATCATAGCATAGGAGCTGGAGAGATCATAGCATAGGAGCGCCTTACCCATCGTACTTTGTTCCTTTTATAGCAAACGCATTTTCCCAGGTGGTTCTTTGCTTTTCAATTTTGATGATTGTCTTGTTTCCAATAGCGTATAATTTCGTCTGAGTCTTTCTCAACTTTCCCTGAAAACCTTAAGGGCAATGGGGAGTGTTTGAAGTCTTGTTTGCAGATGATGGCAAGATGAGATTGTCTTTAGAGAAAGGTCACCATGGTTGCTGGGTAGGGACTGGGTTGGAGGAGTGAAGGCTTAGATTGGGGTACAGATGAGAAGGCAGCAGAGCAGACCCACAGCCTCCCTGCTTCCCACAGCTCAGTTACTTTCAGTCTTGTCACCCTTGGTGATGGCCTTCTCCTGTAGACGTGCAGCACCACCTGCTCCTTGGTGACCTTCCCCCAAGGTCACACGGCCAGCTTCACGCATGCTCACATCCCCACATCTTGGTTGGGGATGCTTTGGTCACCTCTTCATTCACACATCACACTCACCTCCAATAATTGCGTTCACAAAGTTTCGTTTTATTTCTGAGCTCTGGAAGTTCCTTGTCCTACACACCTGCATATTTACATGTCTTCTATCTGTATTTTGTTTTATTTTAATATAATATATATGCACTCATTTTTCTTTGTTTATGGGTCTGTGGTGAGGTGATTTATGACTAATTCTCATATGATGAAGTAATTGTGAAGCACAAATAAGAACGTAAAAATCAGCAGCTGAGAAACTATAAATAAGAAAATGCTGAGACGAGGAGACCAGGAGCTGTCACGTTAGGCAGCTGGTGTGTTTGGCCTCAAATTAAGCTCTGAGCTTCTGAGCTTCCTGCCAAAGTTAAAAGGTAAATATAGGCAGGGACTAGCTGACGTCGTCAGAGGGGACCAAATGCCCCTTCTTCCTCATGACCTAAAACCTATTTTCTAGTCTTCGGCTCCAAAACTACATTCTGGCCTGGGCTCCGTGTAGACTCCTGAGCACGTCCTCCACGGCAGCCCGGCGACAAGCAGGGTGAGTTCAAAGAGCTGCTGCTTTGCACGCCCTTTATGGAAGCTGAAAGCAGTCGAGGCCAAGAAAGACCAATGCGGGAGGAGCCGGCCTCAAGTAGGGGACCCCTGAGGGACACACGTGGCTCCCGAGCACAGCCTGTTTAAATGTTCCCTTATAACCAGCAGTTCCACGGAGTTTCAACTTACGTGCTATTTGAGGCATTTTAGGAATTACTAAGTAGTCTCTAAGATGTGAGATTTGTAGGTTAAATCTGAGGCTCCACGTCAGCACTCCTGGGGCCTGGGGCAGGTGCTGCGTGGGGGCAGGGGGCGCGTTGGACACCTTCCCGGTTTCCCGAGGGATGCACTGTCATCACACATCCCCTGGTGTTGTCCTGAGTGTGTCAGGATTTTGTTTGTCACACGCGTGGCTTCTGCCCCATAAACTGCTGTTACTTGAACTTCATTACCATCCTTTAGTTTGGGGACTGGTTGGGTAACCACCTGTGGCTGTCTGGTAACCAGCTATGATGGTCTGCTCACCACCTATATGCCACCTATGGGAGGCATTCACAATTTTTCAACTATAAACCGATCTCTAAGACAAGTCTGCAGACAAGTACTGCTTTCAGAGAAGCATCAGCCTGAACAAGATTGCTAACGCCCTTCTCCATGCCCCTCAAACTGGCTCCTTCAGGACCCTTCCCCAGTTTTATGCTGCCCGTGAATTGGTGCCATTTAAACAATTTACAACATACTCGTAAGGTAGGTGGAAGGAGATCACGAGATTGTTTGTAAACACTTTAGAGAATTTTTCGATAATAGGAAATCAGGCATTGAAGCTCTCGAGGAAACGCATTTCTTGGTTCCTCAGAAATTCCTCTTTCCCTGGAACGTGGGGATGGGTGAAGTGGGGAAGCCACTGTGCCTTTCGTCTTCACCTCGTGGCTAAGGGACTGCAGTCCTGGTCGCTGAGCTGTGCTGCTCACGCACAGGAAGCCTCTGCAGAGGTTCTCATGAGCACTGGAGAGAAGAGCCGTGTCCTCTGGTGAGCATTTGACGTGTGAAATCACAGGTGAAAGGAAGGGAGGTTTCCTCAAACAAAACCTTCTTGGTCATTTGACACGTCAGTTTTGTTCTCATTTGTCTGTGGACACGTCATCTGTAGAGAAAGACATGGAGCTCCTGTCCTGCAGGGCACCTCCGCCCCCTTTCCCTACAAAGTCTGTGCTGCATCCAGTCACTTCTCACCTGACCATCCATCCTTCTCTGGCCAGAGGGCAGTGGTGGCCTTTCTCCAGCCTCTCTGCCCTCCCCTCCCACCTCCCTGTCTGTCCACCCATGTCTGTCACAGCCGTCGGGGGACAGGGCTTTGCAGCATGCCTCTTCTCCGCTCAAAACCTTCAGTGCCTCCCCTTTTCTTTACCTGCCCTCGAAACTCAAACTCTCACCCTGTGTCTGCACTGTCCTCTCCTAGACTCTGCCCTGCACCCCTGCCTCCAGGTTGTGCAATTTCTTCTTCTGCCCAAGGAGCTTTCCCAGACACCCAACGGGCTCATTGCCTCACAGCCACACCCCGCCCCCCGTGCCATCTGAACTGCAGCCCTCCCTTCTGGCCCCCCTCTCTCACTGTGATTCCCTCCGTAAACAGGCTGTGCATGTATGTTTTCCTCTCCCTCCTGTTCATTGTTCATCCTCCCCATGAGCAGGTCAGCTCCAGAGGGCCAGGGCTCACCGCAGCATCCTGGCATCCAGCACACAGCAGGTGCTCAGTCGATGTTGTCTGGCTGGATGAACGCACCCATTCATTTGTCTGTCTGTGCAGTGCAGCTTTGTCTACCAGGTGACAGGTCGGAGTGGCCTAAGGAGCCTCTAATGCCCCTGTACCAAACACTCTTTCAGTGGGCTGCTTGCAGCATGCACCAAATTCCTTCCAAATTAAAGCCCTTAGCCGTTCTCAGTGCCTATGACACGGAAGACCTCGGTCAACACGTGCTGAGTGAACGGACAAGCAAGCTGGGCAGACAAGTGGGTAGATGATCCTGCCATGGTTGTCCAGGATTTTTGCCTCTAATAGGCAAAAGTAAATATTTTAAAGCTGGAGCCTTGACAGAGGTTGTTGATGTGCTGGGAGCCGTTGGTGGGGGGGAGTCCTTTGGAACTCCGTTTGCGGGTGATCAGTGATCCTGTTTAGTCTGGCGCAGATTGCTCTGGGAGCCTGCACCCCTGCTCAGCATGCATCTTGATAGGGAGGCTTTGCCCAGTAAACGGGAGAATGTATGGTAGATCCTCATTACTCGCGGGTTCCGTATTTACAAATTCGCCTACTTGCTAAAATTTATTTGCAACCCCCAATCGATACTCATGTTGCTTTTGCTCATTTTTGGATATCTGGAGAGAGGTAAAAAGTTTGGATGGCCTGATACATGTGTTTGCAGCCACGTGCAACAAGGCGAGGCTCTGCCTTCTTGATTCAGCTCACACTGTAAACAAGGGACCTTTCCTGGTGGGTCTCATGCCCCGCTTTTCACTTTTGTGCCTTTGGTAAATTTGCTGCTTAAAATGTCCCCCAAGGTAGGGAGGAATAGGAAATTATTATTTAATAGGTATAGAGTTTTGGATGATGTAAATTCTAGAGGTGGATTTGGTGGTGGTTACTCAAAAATGTGCAGTTACTTTACTGCTAAATTGTTGTCTTGCATATTTGACCACAATGTCGTCGTCTTTTTTTTTTAAGGATTTTATTTCTTTATTTACTTATTTAGAGAGAGAGAGCATGGGTGGAAGAGCAGAGGGAGGGAGAGAGAATCTTAAGCAGACTCCATGCCCAGCTTGGAGCCTGACTCAGGGCTTGATCCCAGGACACTGAAATCATGACCTGAGCCAAAATCAAGAGTCAGACACTTATCCGACTGAGCCCCCTTACCCAGCTGAGTCCCCCAGCCCCACAATGTTTTCTTTAAAAGGCCCCCAGCACGGTCTGAGGACCTATCTCTTCCTAAGCACAATAGGGCTATGATGTGCCTCATGGAGCAAACACCTGGGTTAGAGAAGCATGAATTAGAGTTACAGTTAGCTTGGACTTAGATACGTCACTATAGGAATGTGCCGTTGACCATGGGCTCCATGTAAATGAATCAACAGATACACATGAAATAAAGTGTCTCTAAATGGAAGCATCCATAAAATAAGGTCAGGTCTTGATGGGTGCATGAAACTACCGTGACCAGGGGCTCACAGGAGCCTAGGCCTGTATTCCGCTAAGGGCAGTGGTTCGGTATTTGCTAATTCAGTGTTCACCGTGACTTTATAGAACACAACTACCTCAGAGAGCAGGAATCAACTTAGTATTTTTACAATAGTGATTTTCGAAGTGTACTGAAGAACCAGCTGAAGGGCTCCTGGGGGGCTCAGTCGGTGAAGCTTCTGCCTTCAGCTCAGGTCATGATCCCAGGGTTCTGGGATCAAGTCCTGCATCAGGCTCCTTTCTCAGCGGAGAGCCTGCTTCTCCTTCTGCCCCCCCCCCCCCCCCCCCCGCTCGTGCTCTTTCTCTCCCTCACTCTCTCTCTCAACTAAATAAAATCTAAAAAAAAAAAAGAGTCAGCTGAAGTGCTGTTTTAAAATGAAGAGTCTACCCTTATTTCTGAAGTGAGTCTGGAATTTTGTGTTTCTAAGGCAGCAGCCGGGAGGGGCTGGGCACCTGGATCTGGGGAGCACATTCAGGGGAGCACCTCCCTCCAATATCAGGGAGGTTAAGATTTGGTTCCTTCCTTTCTCATTTTATCTGCTAAAGAATCCTCATGGTGATTCCAGTGCCTCCACAATTCCAGATACACAAAGGATTTGTAAAATGTCGATAGCCATTGACAGTTGAGTCCTTTAAAAGCCTTAATCGTATGGGAACAAATGCTAATTTGAGTGTCATTTAGGGTACAACACTTGTCTACACAGACAACTCAGATTGTGTCCCCCGTGGCGGTCACTGTCTCAGTCTCACCCCACAAGTCCCTGCCTTATGATGTGAATTCCTTAGAGGCAAGATGGTGGATTTGCCATGGTGGCTGGTTCACGTTAGGCCAAGTCGCTGCTCCAACTCAGTGATGAAGTCACAGCGTGTTCAAAGAAAGCACGTTATATTCAAGATTCTCATAATCAAAATGCCAGGAATCATTCCCTTCTCCACCTGCTACCTCCAAAGCAACAATCTCAAACTGTTCTCTGCCATGAAGGGTCCCCAGGAGACGGCCCCATGATCTCAACAACCCTGGATGCAGAGTGGGACTAAGCCTCATGAGTGACTGGAGTGGCACTTTGATTAGATGATGCTTATCAAGACCTCTGGGTGCAAAGAATTTTCTATGTCTATGCTTACTTATGTGTGTACAACTCCCTATCCTATGAATGAAATAGCAATCTGAAATATAAATTAATTTAAAAGCCCCAGGACCTGCAATTCAACAACGGTATTCATGGAAGTTTAAGTAATATCGAGCAAGATGCTTAAGACAAAAATTACTTCCATTCCATTTTCTTTCTCTGTGCTTGTTTCGAAAAAAACCGTACAGATAGGTTTGTGTGTGTACATGAGATATGCAGCTGGAAAAACAAGTGACAGTGGAAGTTCTGGCGAAGTCAACCCCAGTCTACTTTATAACCCTGCAAGTTGTGCTTGACCTTCCAGGCATAAAGCAGGCAGGCACTCAGACCCAACTCCAGTGATATAGGATTACCCTGTGCGCAGCTTGGGGAGAAGTCTGCGTAATGAATTCACCTACTCTGGTTGTGTTGCTTTAAGAAACACTGTTGTTCTTTACACACACACACACACACACACACACACACACACACACACTCTCATAGATTCCCACATGCAGACTTGTTGTGACCACATTGCAAAGGCAAGAACAGGGCTACAAATATGCATTTTCTTTTAGGGTTCCTCGTCCTCAGCAACCCCTTCAGTCATCCTCCTTACCCCCGTGTCCCTAAGCAGCCTTGAGGGATGGGACCTAGCTTTCACAATGGGGGCTGGTTCACATAGGGACAGATTCACATTTCTCTGCACTTGGCATGCGCTTGGGGAGACAAGAGTGGAATGCAATGTTGTGCAACAGCAAAAGGCCTTACAAGAGGTATTCTCTTCCTGACCCACAGAAGAATCTGAGTTTTGTGGAAAGGAGGGGAAACTTAAGTGCCTTGCTGGCTGGCTGGTGAGGCGACAGGAAGGTCATTGTCTGCTGTAAGAAAGTGCCAGGTCAGAGCTCTCTGACCAATACGAGAACTCCCTGCTGAGATGGAGCGCCAGGCTTCCTGGGACATTGGTTAACCCAGCTAGGGTCAGATGTTGAGTGCTTGCTTAGGGGGTGAATGTTCTTAACCCTTGGAAGGCTTGGAATTACGTAACAGGGTGATAATGTTAATCAACCCACTGTCCTAATACTTTTGTGTTAACGTGAGGAATGATCTCTACATGTCTTTGTCAGAGAGTAGGAGAAACTAGAGACTGTGATAGATGATCCTTGTGATTCTTTCTGTTGAGTAATTTATTTTAAATTATGACTGTGATTTGTGGTATCTAAGGTCTGAGAAGTTGAACAGAACTTGGGATTCACATGTGCATTCATTGACTCCGTAGGTGGTTCTGCGTCTTCGGGTGGGGGGCAGTGTGTGCACCAGGGGTGTGACATGCTGGAGAGGAACGTAGGGCAGAGGACATTGATGAATGTAGCATAAGATGTCGAAGGAAACTTAAGGAGCTAAGTCTGTAAATATACCTGAGTGTTTAAGGGAGTTTAGTTGGCTCGACTTCAACAACGGGGTACTAATGAGAGCCCCCTGACTGTTTAATAACATGAATAATCAAAAGAATAAAAATGACTTGTAAGTTGATCTTGAAAACGTCAGGGACATTAAATTTTCTAATCATGTGATTTTCATAAATTGAGTATTTATTTATAGAATAAAAGTGGCTGCCCAAGGACTTTAGCAACCCCCCAAAAATCCCTTTATGGACATCACTTGAGAGCGGGTGCCAGTTCTTGTTCTCTCTGGCCGCTGGACAGAGGACCAGGACACAGGGCTGGGTGCTGGAGACAGACTCAGAGCTCGGAGCCAGGGAGCCAGGCTCCCGGCTGCTGGAGGCAGGGTAGGGGGTGCCGGGAGGGCACCCCGTGCCCTGTGTGGGTGCCAGCTCGGCTATGCGGTGAAGGCGCGGTTCACAGGGCCGCACGCGGGATGAGCTCCGAGCGGTGCGCAGAATGTTGGGAGCTTGAAAACACAGATTTCCGGGTTCGCAAGGTCTAAGCGTCTGATTATGCCGAGTGGTTTCATGCAGCTATCAGTGGGGAGGCCCGGGATGAGAAGGCCTCCAGGCTCCCTCCCTCCCTGAGTCTCCTGGGTCCGGGGGGGGGGGGCAGTTGGTCTGCTGGCATTAAATCAATAGGAACATTTAACTTAGAGAAAACATTGTCGCAAAGAGAAAATGGGGTTTTCTGAAATGTTCTGAAAGCAGATGTTTCCTCCACGCCCAACGTGGCCGCAGTGATGCGCCCCTCTGTGGGGCTGGTGCTGTCAGCTGCAGGGCTGAGAAGGGCACTACGGAGTCTTACTAATGTTTTCACAATTGCAGGAGCTTACTGAGGCAATGTTCCCTAGTGTTCGTTTGAAAATGCGAGGTGTTTTTGTGGACCACCGCCTAGACATTTCATTCCTGACTTACTCTCCCCGTGAAGCTGGAAGCATAAACGCCTGATTTCTGAGACGTCCTTGTGAGACAAGCCCTTCGTCACAAATTCTGGTTCTGATGTTTCTGTTTCTCTTTCACGAGGGAAGTTGGCGTTAATGTGCAGTGTGTGTGGCGCCAGCATCCCAAGTACTTCCTAGCAGGAAAGCGGGAAATGCGGCTGCGGCGCTCGCTCGCGGAGCCTGACTAGCGGCCGCGGGCAGGCCAGCCGTGCGCACATCCGTGCCATCCGGTGACCCGTGCAGGCAGGACGCTGTGCAAGGTCCTGTTGCCTTCCGTATGTTGCAGGACCACTCGAGGCATTCAGGGCACTCCTGAGATGGTCCGGGCTGGCCAGCTTTTGGCCTGAATCCACTCACTTGTTAATGCCTTCATGCTTGCCTGCATCTACCCACCCACCCGTCAGTTTATCTCCATCTACCTCCACCCTCCACCCTCACCTCTACCCACCACCCACCTCTGTCCACCTACCCACCTCCATCCACCCATGCCCCCCACCAGTGAGATGTGACCCCGCCATGTCACCTTGGCTGCCCTTTCTTGTTATTTGGTTATTTTCCACTTGCCCCTCCTGTGATGGGGGAGGGTGGGAAGCCTGGAGGCCAGTGGTCTGGTCCTAGGACCATTTGTCTCCTCCCTGCCACACAGCACCCCCCAACCTGATTTTCAGGCAGCCGACCGTGTCACAGCCCGGTCTCACCCCCAGGGTCCTCTCCATGCATTCCCCCATTCCCCCAGCACCCAGGGGGTCCACGTGCAGAGCCTTGTGCAGCAGACCTAGGGCCTGGGATGGTCCACCGCCCACCCCCAGCTGCCAGGGGCTACGCTGCCGGCCAGGCATCTGCTTGTCTGAATGTTCGTCTCCTTCCCCAGCAGATATCCCCCATCAAGGCACCTGCATCTGCTGCTTTGGGACCTGGGGCCTGGCCGGCCCTGAGAGCTGGTTCCTAATTAGCGTTTCCTGAGTGTGGCTAGTGAATCACTCGGCTCTCTGGCCCTCTTCCAAGTGGCTTAGGGGTTTCAGAATACAGGTAGTAAATTGTTTGGGTCACAGATGTTTTGCAGTTTGAAAAGTGAGACTAACCATCACATTTATGAAATCCAGTTATGTTGTGAGTACTTGTGTTACCCTCCTAGGAGTCACGGGCACGCTGCAGGACGGCCTTCTGCCACTTTGACTTTGCTGCCCCACAGCCGACAGGGGAGTTGATTTTTCTTTTCTTCACATCACTTGTGTAATATGTTTTGTCACTTACTAAATCTGCACATCATAGGCGTTGTTTCTTTACACACCACTCGTTCACGAAAAAAGATGGCTTAGTGGCACAAACTTGTTCCTTCAGAAGCAATCTTAGGAATGGCTGTGTGAATACTGCAATTCAAAACAATATCCTGAATGGGAAGAGTGAGCACAAGCCCAGCGTAAATACAAGTGGAATCTGCTCATAGGATGGATGGTTTGGGACGAGAAGCTAGACACATTGTGATAAAAAATATAAGTTTCTGGAACTTGGATTTTCTCAAGGACCCCTTCAGTCGTAGCCCTCAAAGTGTTTCCGTGATGACACTTTCTCGGTGCTGTGACGCCATTCAACCCTTCACGTAACTTTCATTCAAACCTGGTAACACTCTGGAGAGAGCAGCTGACCATTTCCAGAACACACGGAAAGATGCTTTCCCTTGTGAGAGGACGATTTTTACTCTGTAGGAAAAGAAGTTGTAAAACCATGGGGTGTTCAAAGTCTCACTCGCCAGCAGGAGCCCCTGCTGTGGGCTGGGCAGACATGCATAAAGCAGCCTCCAAGTTAGCGGCACACCTGTGTTCAGAGAAGCAGTGAAGTGAGCTACTGGGGGACATCTTACCAAACGACTCCATTCAGCGTCTCGAGGTCTCAAGGGCATGGGGTGGAAGAGCAGGTGTTATCCGCTAGGGGTGATGGGGGAGCACACGAGCACACATTTGATGAAGACACTGATGTGCAGAGAACAAGCCAGCTCACATCGAAAGGCGACACTGTGACGTTTTGGCTTTTTGAAACTGCATACCCGTGTCTCTGGAAAAGAGGTTTTTGAAATCAGTTCATGAGCTGTGAGCTCTGATACCTAGAAAAAGCATATGACCAAGGACCTGCCTTGGTGCACAGAAAGGACTTGCCACGGGAAGCTGGGTGCGGTGTCCAGAGAGCAGCTGGAGCTCATGCAGGTGATTCCTGTCCCCGGTCGGCCCGCTTGGCAATAAACACCAGCAGACGCAGTCTTGTCCTGCTGCTGAGAGGGCGTGTGGTCAGCCCCGCCCTGGAGACAGGACCCATGTTCCCCATGCTGATGGGTGCCTTGGGAAATGGATCATGTGTTTTTTTAAAGGGGAGGATTGAACAATTGTCTTCATGACACAGATAAATGCTACCAAAGACTATTTCTATGATTTCCAGTAGTTTCTCAGTACTACATTCAGGCTCTCAAACGGCTTACGCCTGTTAACTTTGCATGTCGGGGTCAAGGCATTGGAGCTTTTTAAGAAGGCCAGCCAGCAGAGATGCAGTGACTTCCTTTCTCATCAGACTTGAAGACCGTGAATTGTGTCCACGTGCTAGCACAAGCTGCAGGCAGGCTCAGCAGACGCAGGTGAGGGATCAATCTGCCACGACTTCCAACTGCGATCGGCCAAATTGAAATGTTCATTTACAATCCACTTGTTGGCTCAGTGCAAGAAAGCCCCAGAGCCATCTAAAAGGGCTTCACAGCACACCGCCACCACCAGCTCCCCAGCAGTGAGGTGGGAGGCTGCTGTGGCCTGAGCCACGGCTCTGAGCAGAAGGTGCAGGCTTTGAGGCAGATGCTGCAGGAATCACTGTTCCTCTTACTGATATGAAATTCTCATTCCTCAGTCTGGATTATATACTTTTAAAATGTGATGCTTTATTATTCACATTTCCAAAATGCTTCCAGAATACCTCGGACTTAAAAGCTTTTTCTCATGTGCTCTGTCATTCTGGACTACACCATCCTCCTATTGGTGCCTGTTACAATCACAAGAGTTCTCCAAACCATCTCAAGTTCCACCTTCTGTATGATGAAGCCTTCCGTCTCTCAACACCCACCACAGTACCTGTCAGAGGGCCTACAATGGCCACCCTGTGCTGGCTGTCCTGGGGCGTTACTGGATTATAGATCTAGCAGAGCGGAGGTACGCCAATTAACCTTTGACCCTCCCAAAGCCTGACACGCTGCCTAGCACAGAGTAGGTGCTCCGTTAATGCATGGTGACATATGCCTGCTTATACAATGTGTGTAGGGGACCAGCCAGTGTGCCTTTCTGAAGTAGGCAGAACCATTTGGGGAATGTGGAAAACCATTCAGAAGATCAGCCTCATCTCATGGAACCAAGTTGATTCTTGCTAAGTATAAAATAGTTGAGTTGCTTTTCCCTGTTTTGTGAGGGAATGACAATGCAAATGTACTCAAGACCTGAGTAGTCTTAGAAGAGTCTTGATTCTGACGGCATTTGCAGGATGGTAACAAGGAGGGTTGGAATGTGCTGTGATGATAATTATGTTTATTGGAGTAGAGACATAGGCAGAAAGTTGTCCCTTGCACGTATATGGAGAGTTGTCTTTCAGTTATGTGTTTTCTTTCTTAAAACTACTTGTTCACTTTCTTTTTCTCCCTTTATGCACATGCACAATGCTCTGATCAAAATGTTTACTTAATCCAAACTTCAGTGGCTCATGAAAAAAAGCAACAAGGAGACTACTTTTGGTTTTGCTTTTAAATTTCCTAACAAGATACTTGGACAAGTTACAGAAAATTGAATGTCACCAAAAATTTTTAATCATGTTAGATTCTGACATAATAATCGTGATTCTTTCAAAACGTTTTAATATTGAAAAACAAAGAAAGTATGTAGTTGAAAAAACGTGAGTGCCTTGAATTGGCTTCTTGAGAGGAGGCTTGGATAAAAGGAGCTGGAAGGACCCGTAAAGGCAGGGGAGCCTGGCTGTCCCCGCCAGCCATTTCCCGTGCTGACCAGCAGAGGGCAGCCTGCTCCAGGCGCCGCACTTCAGACCCAGAGAAGGAAAGCGGAGTGGATAAGATGATGAATACATTCTATTTTGAAAACATATCGCATTTACAGAAAGGGGGTATAACTAAAGTGAATTCATTTTAATGTTGTTTTACAGTATATGAGGGGCATAACAGAATTCTTAGCCATCAGTGATAAACTGCTCAAAGAATCCCGGGGAAGAAGCAGGAGAGCTTTCTACGAATTGTGCTCTGCAAATGTGGCCCACTGGCCCCGGGGGGTTCCCACATTTCAGGGGGTTTGAGAGGCCACAAGCCTTCCCACAAAGTGCTAGGACACTGTCTGATCTTTTAGTGGCTTGACATTCACACCGGCCACCTAGACCCGATGGTGCCAGAAGCCACAGGTGCCCAGGGAACGGGTTGGGGTGTGGTCGCTCTGTACCCGCAGCAAAGACAAAACAAAACAGCTCCTGTCACCTCCTAATGCCCTGGAGGAAGCTTTGAAACGATTAACTTGGTTAGGCCTTGATCCCTGTGTGCATCATTGATATTCTGCGTGACAAAACGGGAAGTACGCTGAAAGCCCTCATGTTGTTTATGGAGTCACACTGACTCTTGGAGGAAAGTCTTGGGCAACTTCAGGAGGGCAAGCCCAACTCTCCAGATTTTTCATAAATCATTTTTACTTGGAAACGACTGACAATCTCGAGTCATTCAGATTTGGGGTTTTGGCAGGCGGCTTCTCCGAAAAGAACAGTGTGCCTGTCACTTCAAGGCAAACAAGTGACAAGTATTTGTGGCTGATGATAAAATTCAAGCTTCTGAGTGAAAATTGGCATTTGTAGAAACTTGTACTGGCCCACCATAAGCTGAACCGTCTCAGTACTAAAAAATTTTTCTGATGAGATTGGTATTGATATTGTGATTTTCAAATACTGTGTAACTCAGTGAGCCAGTATTTTCCAAATGACTGAGAAATGATGATACAAATTGGGAATGGGCAAAAGAGCCACTCAAAACTCAAGATAGATTTCTGGGTTTTAATATCCCAGAGCCCCAAAAGGTCTCGAATATGGTTTCAGATTCCACATTGCCACTAACTTTTTAGATGCTGCTGCTTCCTGAGTTTTGGCATATTGTCAAAGAAAAGTATCCACAATTTTCTGAAAAGGCCATTAAAATACTCCTCCCTTTCCTGACCACATGTCCATGTGAGGCTGGATGGTCTTCATAGAACTTCAAGAAAGCAACATTATCCTAACAGAATGAATGCAGGGGCATTTTTGAAGATCTGTTTCCTATGAAGCCAGACGCTAAAGAAATTTGCAAAATGGAAAACAATGCTACCCTTCCCCTAAACTTTATGTTTTTGAAAGCATAGTTGGTTTTATGGCAATGTGTTGTTTATATTGACATATAATGACATATAATTTACTTTTAAAAATGAATTAATAGTTTTACATTTTCTCAGTGTTAATTTATAATAAGGTTGTATATTAATATGGATAAAGCCCATACAAATGAAAGTTCTTTGGCGTTCTCGATAATTTTCAAGAAGGTAAAGGTGTCCTGAGAACAGAAGGTAAGGGAGCAGCTGGTATGGAGCACAGAAAGGGGGTAGGGTGGAGGAGTGGGTGGCCTTTTGACCCGACTCAGGGCAAGCTGTCTGTGGAGCTGGGGCTTGGGAGATGGTGTGAATTTGCTAGGGGGTGGTGGCACCCCAGAGGGTGCATGGAAATCCTTAGAATCGAGGCAAACAGTGGAAGTGCAGATTCTGAAACCCCATAGGGGCCCAGAGAGAAAGAAAGCTGAGCAGTTAGTGGGGGTCACCTGTGGATGGAGAACGAGGCCAGTGGTAGTCCTCTGGGGCTGTCACCAAATACTGCAGATCTGGGGCTCAAACAACAGAAATTGCTTCTCCCCAGCTCTGGAAGCCAGAAGTCTGAGATCCCGATGTGGGCAGGGTGGGCTGCTTCTGGGGCTGGGAAGGAGAGTCTGTCCAGGCTGCTGCCCTAGCTTGTGGGGGTTGCTGGCAGTCCTTGGCATCCCTGGGCTTCTGGAAGCACCAGCCCCATCTTCAGCTCTGCCTTCACATGGTGTTCTCCCTGTGTCCGAATTTCCGCTTCTTATAAGAACACCAGTCAGATTGGATTAGGGGCCCATGCACTACAGTTGGGCCGCATCTTAATTACATCTGTTTCCAAAAGGCTACGTTCTTGGTACTGGAGGTTAGAACTTTTAACACACGATTTTAGGAGACAAATGTAACCCGCAGCGAGGCTGAAGGGATCTTCTGAGCCTGGCTCTGCGAGTTGGCCAGTCCGAGAGGCGTAACTGGAAGGAAATGGAGGAAGGAATCACTTCTGGAGGTCTCTGCCCGCGCGGGCAGTGGGGCTATGCTTCACCCCTGCCTCCCCGCCCCCCCCCCCCGCCCTCCTCTGTGGNCCCCGCCCCCCCCCCCGCCCTCCTCTGTGGCCACCGCCCTGACGTTCGCCCGGAAGCAGAGGCCGCTCAGCCCTCCGGGGAGCGGGGAGCGGCCGGATCCAGCAGGTGGAGGCCACCGCTGATTGCCTTTCCGTAGCAGAGGAGGTCCAGCCCTAACGCGGTCAGGAACCCCGGACAGGGTGGGCCACAGCTGGGCAGATCTGGCCCGATCACTATTAGTTGACAGTGGTTACAAGCCGACATTTTAAGTAGGTACCTGGGCTTCTAGACTCCTGTGACAAATCAGAGGCTCTGGCCACAGCTGGCTTGACGTCTGTAGGAACCCACCCCTCAGGTGTCCTGGGCACCCCCCTCCTCAGGCCCTCAGCTTGATGTTAGCTCCCTGGCACCAGGAGGCTTGTCTGTCCAGCAGTGGAATCGAAAAGAAATTGAACTGGTGTGGACGAGGCAGGGGACAGGCCGAGCATATTTTATCAAAATCAGGAAGCACTGAATGCAAGTTTCTAGAACTGCGGAGAGAATACGTTTCTTTGTGGAAGAGATCCTTGTTCCCAGGGACTTGGCCCTGACGTGCTCCCCTCATCCTCAGCATTTGCCTGGACTTCGAAGGCATTTAAACCGTGATCCCTGATTCCAGTGACCCCAAACCCGGGCTGGGTGATAGCACGCTGAACAGAGAACGGTGGCTTTAAAGATGTGCAGAGTAGACTAGAGCCATCCTTGGCTTTATGCATAGGAGTTCTCTCAAAACATCTTTCCACGGGTTCCAAGTATGGTCCCCTTTCTGTAAAACGGTAAAGTACATCCAGTGGCTCTGCAACGAAACACTAGTGCCCACTGGGGACACCGTTCCTGTCAGACGGGCTGTGATTACGGTGCAATGGAACAAAAGCCATGAAATTATAATAATAGAAACAAGGTTGATGATGATTTCCACATTAAAATCAAGAAGATTTTTGCATCGTTCACGACATAGTGTTCTGGTAACCCTGTTGAGGGGACAATAGCAATGGCTTTTGTGCTAATTTGCTAGGGCTGCCCTAACAAATTCCCACTAACGTAGCGGCTTAAACAACATACATTTGTCATCCTACAGTCAGAAAGTCAGAAGTCTAAAACAGACCTCACTGGGTAAAGTCCAGGTGTCCGCAGGACCGCGTACCTTCTGGAGGCTCTGGGGGAGTCTGCTCCTTGCCTGTCCCAGGTCCGGAGGTGCCTGCACACCGGGGCTCCGGGCCCCTTCCTCCACCTTCGGAGCGAGCGATGAGCCACGGCTGCTCTTTCCACGTCACAGATGCTCTTGCGCCTCCCTCTCCCACGTGCGAGGACCCTGGGGACTGTGCTGGGCCCGCCCAGACAATGCAGGCCGCTCTCCTGATCTTAAAGTCACCTGAGCAGCAGCCTTCTGTCCACCCGCTGCCTTTGCTCCTCCTTGCCACATGAGGCCACAGAGGCACAGGTGCCAGGGATGGGGACCAGGACATCTTCAGGGGACCATTATTCTGCCAAACACAGTGCCTTATGGCGTTAGCTCGTGTAGACTCAAGGAGACAATGCTTGAGACTTTCTGCCAGAAGTCTGCAGTGAACGCAGGCAGGGACACCCCACCCTTATCTGTGCGGTGTTTCCTGGTGAGCGTCCCACAGCCTTGCTCCCCATCTTCAGATGCATACGATGTGTTACCGCAGAAGTACTGCAGGATGATTCTCAGTGTTGGGTATTCAGGGTAAGTTTCCTGGGCACTTACTGAATCAGGTTGCCGATAGCAGTCAGGAAACGTCATGATAACGAACACATTTATTGAGCTTTTACTCCACGGCAGACATGAGGTCCAGTGCCCTACTTGTGTTATCTCATGTGGTTGTCACAAGAAAGCCATGAGGAGGCACCAGCATCATCATCCTCCTTGTACAGAAGAGGAAGGTAGGGCTTGGAGAAGTTCAGTGACTTGCCTATGGTCCCTCTGACCTTGACCCCTACCATCTGTTCTCAACACAGCCAGGGGGTGGGCTTTACGAGATAAGCCAGGTGGGGTCGCTCCTCTGCTCAGAACCCATCTCAGGCAGTTGAAAGGGCAAGATCCTACGAAGGTCCTCCAGATGGATCTCTTTCCCCCCCATCGGCCCCTCGGAGTGCATCTCCTCCTCCCCTCCAGCATCCCCTTGAGCACACCAGCATGCTTCTCACCCTCCCCCCACACCCTTAGGGTCTTTGTTCAGAGGTCACCCTCTCCGGAAGACCTTCCCTCATGGCCCGATTTACATGGCAGGCCCCCACCTTCCCCCCACACACAGCCGGTTCCGATGCCCCATCTCCATGGACACACTACCCAGTTACCCCAGATGGAAGCTGCTGGGGAGACAGGCAATGTAGCCTCTGCTGCTAGCTGTTCTAGTCCCAAAGCACAGGATGGGTCCTGGCACAGAGGAGGCGCTCAATAAATAGTTGTCAAATGAATGAGTTGGGGCAGGCATGAATGAGCTAGTCCTGGAGGTTGATTTCTCCATGTGATGCATTTATTTCCCAAGCTTCTACCTGAGAAAGAGTGAATAATGAAGCTATCATATGGAAGTGGAATCCCCAGTTAGGACACGCTACCAGGCAATAACGTTGTTGGCTGATGGGATCAATAAGGAGAATTGCTTTGTTAATTGGCACTGTGTGTCTCTCCTGAAAGGTCCACGAGACCTCAGCAAACTTGACCTATACCACTGAAAGACAAATTTGGATTGAACACAATAACTTGTAACCAAAAGACCCACTGAAATCAAAGTTGAGATTCAGGCAAATTTGTTTAGGTTAAAAATAATAGGGCAATTCACATCTCAGCGGTTTAGATTTAAGCTAACATTGTTCTCATTTCCTTGATAAATTAAAAAAAAAATCATCTGTGGGGCGCCTGGGTGGCACAGCGGTTAAGCATCTGCCTTCGGCTCAGGGCGTGATCTTGGCGATCTGGGATCGAGCCCCACATCAGGCTCCTCCGCTATGAGCCTGCTTCTTCCTCTCCCACTCCCCCTGCTTGTGTTCCCTCTCTCACTGGCTGTCTCTATCTCTGTTGAATAAATAAAATAAAATCTTTAAAAAAAAATCTGTGAATGTTTTGTGATGCTTGGGAGCGAACACTGGCTTCTCCTAAGTCAGCACTCTGGTTTTCCTTATCCCGTTGTATTTCTTCTGAATCCTTTCTCATATCCACTCACATTTTATCCTTTTTTTCCTGAGAATGGGGTTTATAAAGACCCTGCTGTAAGGAGTCTTCCCCTCGAATTGCGCTGATATGGCCATCACGAACTTGACCTTTGTCATTTTGGCGTAAGTTGTAGAAAACACATAAGATGCTATTTTGTTTTTCTTTTCTTTCTTTTGGTACAGACCAGACTGCCCTCTGCGGTGAAATGTTAAGTCTCAGGATTTGTTGCTAACTCTGCATCGGGCGATGCTCACATGTGTACCTCTCACTTTATGTCTCAGGTACACGGGGAACTCTGAAGACGGGATCCCTGATATTTAAACCGTTTCCATTTCTCGTCGTTACCTGCTCTCATCTCTGAAAGGGCTTTGTTTACAGCGGACCACAGAGAGACCAAAGAGCGGACCAAAGAGACAGCACAGCCCCCTGTGTAAATCACAAGATTGTTTTCTATCTGCAGGAATCGTTAGGTGCAGAATTTGATCATCCATTCATTTTATGTAACTCTTCCATTAGTTGTCTTGATATTAATAAACATGACAGTTAACATTTCCATAAATACAGAGCTGAGAATATACAGCAGTCTGTCAAAAAGTGTGTCTGAGGAGTCAACAATTTAACAAGATCCCTGGTGATTTTGTTACTGAAGTTTGGGGCTCCCTGCTCTGCCCGCTGAAGCAGGTTTTATCACACTGTTATTTCTTTAATGTAATTCTTTTCAACCACCTTAAATTATGATTAAAGAGCAAAACCAAGAATTCGGTATTACAGTGAAAGAGAATGAAGTTTATGGGTCAAACTGAAGGTTATTCCTGTCCTGCCTTCTGCTTTGAAAACATACTGAACTTTTAAGTTAACTTTAAATCAAGAACTTCAAATTCTAGCCTTATGGTAACTCATGACATTTCCAAAGTCAGGTTCAATTAGAGGGCGTTAGATAGCTTATGTTCATTTTTGTAAATGGAAAATGGAGTGACTCGGAATACCTTAGCTGCTCCCTGTAAAATTTCACTGATTAGCAATTTGCATATTACACAACTCACTTCTCCTGAGGTCTTAATGATAACCTTGCCTAGGAAGGCCCCCCCCTGCCCTGTGCTGCTCACAGAACTTGCACCTGGGCTCAGATGGCTCAGCTGCCCCCAGCCTCCGTTCTGCTCCCAGCCTCTCAGTGTTCAGAGGCCCTTTGACCTTGCCTGTGACCTTGGGATGAATGACTTTCAACTCCACGACTCAAACTCTGGCCCCTTCCAGCCCTCCAGGCTCTAATACAAATGGCCTATTGGCTTTTCCAACAGAATGACCTAGTTGGAGAAACTCAAACTCACACTACAACGAAACTCAGCTTTGTCCGGTCCTGTGTCGTGTCCCACACGAGCATCCTCTCTGCCTCCCACCCAGCACTCCTCCTTTTGGAAGCCGCCCGCCCTGGCGGCCTGGGACCTTCCCTGACCAGGCTCTGCAGTCTCTGCCGCTCCGGGTACAGGCCCTTACTATCCCTCGCGGTGGGGTCTCTTCATCTGCGGCGCTCTGTGTTGCCAAGACAGGTTTCTCCAAGCACCGACTTGACCATCCACTCCCCTGCCAAGTCCTTCTGTGACCGCCCTGCTGGTCCCAGAGGAAGCTCATGGCTTCCTCTCAGTGTCTCTCCATGCCCTGATGCCCTGCCAACTCCCCCCCGCCTCTGAACCATTCCTGCAGAGAGAGCCTCTCCTCTTGGCCAGTCCATTTGTCTTCTGTGATGGGAGTCTTGGCTCTTTACATCCTGGTCGGAAATGCCCTAAACGNGTCTTGGCTCTTTACGTCCTGGTCGGAAATGCCCTAGACAGTCTTCCATTCTTTCTCAGAATCCTCTTCATCTTTTCGGAGCCACCCTTGAGCTCTGTGATCTCTTCCTGCCCCAAACTCCTTCAGCGAGTGCCGCCCCACCCCCCTCATTAGGCACTGGGGTTCTGTAAAGCCACTGTGGGGTCGTGTGTTTTCGCGTATGTCTCCACGCAGAGGACCTGACCCGTCCTGTGTGTTCCCGGGGGCTGGTGCGGCGGGCACTCGTGGGTATGTGTGTACCGTGCCCTCCTCCACCTCCAAGAAGAATCTGATTTGGCGTGCCCGGGCTCCATTTCCAAAAATCTCTCCTATCTTCCCAGCAACCTTTTAGGTTGATGAGATCGACGTGACCCAGTTTTACTGAGGAAGCAATCCAGCCTCAGAGAAGTGGAATGAACTGTGTGGGGTTAGTGTGAGGCTCATAAGTGGGCAGAGGGAAAACAGAAGGTGGATGTTCTCACTGCAAGTTACAGCGTCTGACCTCAGAAGCTTGAGTCTGAGCTCTTCCACGGCGAGCTTGCTGTGTGCCCACAGGCAAATCACTTCACCTCTCTGTGGTCTGTAAAATGTGATGAGGATAAAGAGAAATGATCAGGCTAAGTGCTTAGTGCAGTCCTTGGCCCATAGTAAATACTAGATACATCTGAGGTAACGTCCCCAAGATTAAAACCCAAACCGTCAACTGTCCCCTACCGCTCCCCACCTGGAGGCCTTGATGAATTNACTGTCCCATAGGGCTCCCCACCTGGAGGCCTTGATGAATTTCCAAAGCAGATTTGCATTCTGTTACTCATTTTAAGTCAGAGAGTTAAAGTAAGTGGATGTTTCTTGGGCTGCATGCAAGTTGGATTTAAATATGAATGCTTACATTCCTTAGCATATGCAAAGATTTAACTGCCAAGCCCCTCATAATGGTAATTACAGGGGTCCTAATGGGTACATTGGTGGCTCTAAAGTGGCTCATTTAATGGAAGTCATGCAGTTACATCACCAGACTGGTGAAAATAGAGGGATCAACGTTGTCATCTCTCCCTCTGAGTTACCTGGCTTTTGTCTACTTGATTGATTGTGACAATTTTAACATTTTAAAAAATGTATAATGTTATCTTTCAAGTTCTTAATATGTCAAAGAGAAGCACACTAAGATTTTGTTTAGATTAAGCTATCAAGTATATATAATTTCAGGGGGAAAAGGACCATTGTTATATTATACAAGTTCACTTTCTTAAGCACATCTATAAAATCTTTTTCAAATTGTGCATACACTGTTCTTTTATTTCTTACCCAAGTTTCTCTAGAGTAGCTGTGTGGAGGTGCGGACCTCAGCGGGCCGTAGCGGTATCACTTAGCAACTCAGGTTGAGCAAATTCACAACAAAGAGGAGGAACTCTTGTCATAATTTACAACATATTCATAGTCAAAATATTTTTTGTGTTGTTTTAATTAACTTTACATGAAAATAAGCAAGGATGTAGTCACTTGCACCTTCCCTGGACAAGCATTCACTGGAGCCCTGCTCTGCTGTGACCACTAAAATAGTAAGATGGCGTGGCTCCGTGGCAGCCAGTGAGTCCTGAGTCATTTCTTCACAACCTTTGACTGAATACTTCCTCTCATGCAAGAACTCTGGAGCTCTCTGGAGCAGAGAAGCCCCATGAGAGCAGATTTCTGCCACTGGGCCTTCCTTCCTCCACACTGAGCACTGAGTAGACTCTAGCAGGTACCTACCTGCTAGAGGGATGCCTCGGGCCGTTCATGTTCAGATGGGAGGTACAGGCCTTCCTGTCAAACTCTCGTACAGTTCAAAGACAGGCAGCAAGGGCCGTCTCATCTGGCCAGGGCTAATCTGAGGGCCCTCTGCTTGGGATTAGCGAGGAGGAGGAGTTCGTCCCTGTGTTCAGGCTGGCCAGAGGTCCACCAAGGATGCTCGGGAGTCAGCAGGCAACAGCAGTCAGCCTGGACCAGCAGGTTGGCTGGTCCAAGCCCTCTGGGGGCAGTGGACAGGGAAGAATGGGCACCAGAGACTCTTTGGAGGACCTGCCCGTTCTCTGCCCTATAATCGATGCGTCGATTGCCACTAGTGAGCTAGAAAACAAGATGACACTGGGTTTTGCAATGGTAACAATCCAAAAGGAATTTGAGACCCAAAAGTAAATTGGAGAAGCAGCTATTCAAAGTCCTTAAATTAATTGACTGATAACTACTCTTTGCAAAGTACTGTGCTGAGATGCCAACTCTACAAATATGAATAAAACATGGTGGTTTTAAACAGTCAAATAGAACTAAAATCTGAATTCCTTACTAAGGAAGAGTATAGACAGATAGTCCTCTGATTAAGTTCTGGAAGAGAAGCTTCCAAAGTGGGAGGCTCTCACACCAGGATTGAGAACAAAGTCTGAGAATATTTTTAAATAGTTATTTTTATATTACCCTCGTTGAATTTCTGATTTTAGTATCTATTTTATAATGCACGTTATCTTTTGGTATATTGGTCCTTTCTTCATATATAATTTGTAAAATAAAAAAAAAAAGTGGAACAAAAATAGGAGTGGTTTAAAATTCTTTCATGGGTAGGAATGGGCATGCAGTCACTAAGCGTAGTCTGTTCTCGAGTGTGGTAGAAATGCAGGTGTGTAGTTGGAGGGCTCCCCCAGCTGCCTGGGGCCCCACATCCCGCATCCTGCTCCATGACTTGTGAGCATGTGTAGGTGGGGGGGGAGCCCGCACCTCCAGCTGGCCCAGCAGTGCCCACTGCTGTTCTTAGGTACACCGCTGCCTTTTCTTAGATGTACATGACTGGGAGGCATGGTTGAGAAGGGTAAGGAAGTAGTGTTGGGGGTGGGTGGGAAAGGATCAGCTCCATATGGCCCCGAAGGAGATTCCTGCCAAGCAAAATAAAACATCCATGTCTCCCAATGCTCCATTCTTCGTGAAAGGTGGGTCCTGGGCTATAGACAACACCAACCAGCTCCAGCACACCCCTGCTGATTCAAGGTACCCATGATGGGTGCCAGGGAAGGTAGGGGGGAAGGAGGAGAGGAAGAGGGGAGGAGGGGGAAGGGGGGTGATGGTGAGGGAGAAGGGGAGCAGGGAGAAACTCAGAGGAGCAGGGACTGAGGAGGCACCTGGACTCCCATTTTGCACTTAAGCGGGAGTGTCTGCTCTAGAGCCCGCAGGACCCGGGACTGGAAGTGGGCAGAAGTCGGAGAGGTCTTATGTGGTCAGCCAACCTATTGAAAATTGGGTTGGAAGAAAATAAGGCTCATGTACATGTTTATGTGTCTTCTTTTTTCTCAATTTCTTAGACTCAGAAAGTCAGGACCACCTCTTGAAGGGAAAATTTGCTATTGTTAATCAATTTCTCATTTCCAGTTTGAGATAAACATGATGGTTCTTAAGGGCTGTCTTCATAATTTTTTGTGCAGCTGTGGTATTAGCATTCCTGGAGCTCCTTGCAGGAAGGCACTATTCAGAGCACAAAGTACTCTATTAACTCATTAATNGGTTGGAAGAAAATAAGGCTCATGTACATGTTTTTGTGTCTTCTTTTTTCTCAATTTCTTAGACTCAGAAAGTCAGGACCACCTCTTGAAGGGAAAATTTGCTATTAATCAATTTCTCATTTCCAGTTTGAGATAAACGCGATGGTTCTTAAGGGCTGTCTTCATAATTTTTTGTGCAGCTGTGGTATTAGCATTCCTGGAGCTCCTCGCAGGAAGGCACTATTCAGAGCACAAAGTACTCTGACTATTAACTCATTAACCCCAGTGACATCCTTGTGGGGAAGGTAGGTGTCAAAATGACTCATTGGAGGCCACATTAGCAAGTCAGTGGTGGAGTCTGGCATGTGAAGGGAGAGCTTCTGGACTTTTTTAGAAGCGTCCTTTTCACTGAACTGGTCCTGTCAAACTAGGAAAGGCTTCACCAGCCTGAAAAATCCGTGGACAGCCGCAGATGTCACATATTTTCATTCATCCCAAGGCTCTTGTTTGCCAACAGTAGGAGCCAACTCAGAAGCAAAGAAAGAGCTTATTTTTAAAGTGTCACAGGGAGTCTTGGGAACCAGCCCCAGATAAGGGACAGGGGCAGAGGGAGCCAGGGTGTCTAGACCACAGCCAGCACCAGCCAGGACCTTGGGCACCCTGGGTGGCACAGAATAAATCCCAGGCTCTGCCCTCTTGCATCGGTCGTTCAGAGTCACAGAAGAAACAGTTGACTGAGTTGATGTAACACTGGGCTCTGAAAACCAAAAAAACAAAACAACAAAAGACATTTGAAAAATGTTACCTGCCTCCCAGGTGCTGGGTGCAGGGTAGTATGTGTGCTAGAGTAGAAAGGATTCGGTGGGGTTCTCCTGGGCTCAGACACAAGTGAAGGAGGCAGACTGAGAGGGGAACAGAGCATGTAACTTTAGGCTCCATAGCAAGAGTCTCACTAGAGACAGAATGCTGGGCTGGAAAGGGTGGTGGGCTTCCAAGAGGAGGTGAGATCTGATCTAGGTCTTGAAGGACAAGTGAACTTCACCATGCAGAAGAGGAGGGAAGGGCATTTCCTCAGGCCTAAGAAATGGCAAAGCCAATGGCACAGAAAAAGCAGGGAACAGGTGAGCTTTGCTGTGCCACTGATACGTAACTCGTAGAACAGACAGCAGAAGAAGGCGGAAGAGGTGAGCCGGAAGTGGAGTGTGGAAGTCCCCTGAGCTGAGCTGTAGACCTTGAACCTGTCCTGGGAAGGTGGGGACATAAAAAAGAAAAGAGTACCAGCCTAAGAATTCGATGGAGTTTCTTGAGGTGTCCTTGAGGACCGTGTGGGGAAGTTGGGGTACCAGCACCACTGCTTCCTCAAGGTCATCGTATTCTGCTGGGGTTCCAGCCTTTGCACATGCTGTTCCTTTCACCAGAGACACCCGTCTCTCCTTGCGCCCGGCCGCCTCTGTTGTGCGGGAGAGGGACGGTATGGAGCAGCCCAGAGCCAGACATGCTCTGAGGTTGGGGGCTAATTGCTCTCAAGGCTGTATCTTTTTTCTCTGCCAGTACAACGCTGAGCACTTAGCACCAACTTAACGAATGTTCATAGAACGCGAAGTTGAACAAAGAGCAAACCAAAATTTCAAGGGCAAATCCACAGTACTTATTTTGTACCTGAGTTCTGAATGCCTGGAGCGCGTCTCTCTAACCTTGATTGAAGTGAAATACCAATGCTAACTCTCAAGTGTTTTGTGAACCAAATGTTCAGACCTGCAGTGTGACTTGAGCTCCCCGCTTGTTCCGGTCCCCACTTTCGTTCCTTTGGGGTGTGTAACCAGAAGTGGAATCGCTGTGTCACATCGTAATTGTACATTTAATTTCTTGAAGAACCACTGTATGGTTTCCCACGGCCACTGCACCGTTTTACGCTCCCACCGGCAGTGCAGAGAGCGTCCAGTTCTCTACGTTCCCACCAACCTTTTTATTTTCTTTTTTTAGTTTAAATCCTGGCCATCCTAGTGGGTGTGAAGTGGTATCTCACTGTGTTTTCCTGTTCGGTTTTGACCTGCTGGGGCTTCTCAGCTCAGTCCCGGGTCTCCATTCTGCGGCACAATCTCATTCTCGGGGCTGATGACAGCCGTCCGTTGCCAGGCATTTTGCGCGCAGTGCTGTCCTTTCCCAGAGCTGGTTGCCGCAGAGCTGCACGGGGCCCCGTGTCCCAGACGCTCTTGCTTCACACCTCCCAGGACTGCACGCCTCATGTGCCACAGCCGCATGGCCCCTTGGCAGGGTCTCATGCCCACGGAGGCAGCATGTTCGGCTGTCATCATTTGCATGTCCCCAGGGCCCTGCATGGTCCCAGGTACCACGTGGCTATTTCTCAGGCTTTGTTGATTCACGGACTGAATGGTAGCACAAAGAATAAAGGTGCTGCCCTTCTGAGCCAGATGCGAGCCTGCCATCTGCTGGCCTTCTTTCCTGGATCTGTCCTCTCTCGTCCCTCTTACCTGCACCTTGGACTCTGCTCGAGGTCCACCTCCTTCAGAAAGCCCAGCCTCAGTATCCACTCCAAGTTTATCTCTTCCTCCTGTGAAGAGCATCTAGCCCAGACTGCCCCTCACAGAGAGAGGAACGGGGGCCCTGTGCACATGTGGGGCGGCTTGGTCTAGAGACATGTCTTCCAGCCCAGAGCTCATCTTTCCCATCATGCCTCCCCTTCTTTTCTTCCCGCCTTGAAATTTCACCACCTGGAATGCGTGGCCTGGGTCTAGCACCATTAACCAACAGGGGAAGGAGACCTTGTCAGATGCTAATGCTCAGCCCCCATGTGGGCAGCTAATACTTTGGTATCTCCCGATGGATTTATGCAACACTTATTTAGGGGAGTCAGGGGGATGCTGGTTCTCTATAAATAAACATGGTATATCTCTTTATTCCGTTCAGATTTGGGGCTTTGTTCCGTGCACTGAACATGGCAAAATGTAACTTACTTGGAAATATCTTTCATGACCATGTTTCTGTCACTTTAAACTGGATAGTGTTAATTGCTTGCGTTAATTGGTTTGTTCCTTGGACAGATCTTCTTGGAGCACTTCCTCCAGGTCTTGCATCATGCCAGGAGCTGGGAGTCAGCTGTAAGCAAGAAGGGCCTGTTCTGGGGTAGAGGCAGGTGTGAATAAGCATCTCGCCAGGGAGCACGTCAAGGGCGGAATGATTCGTGCAGTTGAGCTGGAGCAGTCCAGAAAGGCTTCTCAGAGGAAGGGGTGCTTGAATGAAATCTGAAGGAAGAATAGATGAAGGAACGAGGTTCCAGGCAGAGGAACAGCACGTGCAGATTCCCACTGGTGAGACAAAGGATGGCAGGTGTGGAGCTGGCAGAGGTCAGTGTGGCTGGGGCGCAGGCCCAGGGGACAGTGATGTGACCAGAGGCTGGAGAAAAATGCCTTTGCAAGACCTGAGACCTGGCAGAGTGCATTTTAATCCTGAGCCTTGAAACAAAGGGAAGCCCCTGGGTGGGGGGGTTGTAACAGGATCAGATTTCCATCTGGGAAAAACCTACTGTTACTGTAGCTTGGAGAGCAGATTGGAGGGAAGAAGTAGGCTTGGAAGAGTCAAGAAGAGAGCTGACAAAGCCTGGACCAGGCTAATGCTGGTTGGCGTCAGAAGCAGATGACGTTAAGATATATAGAGAGTGAAGTCGACCTGACTCAGTGCGGCATTCCTGGGGGGGTGGGTGATGCAGAGGTCTAAGCTTGTCCAGGGGGATGGATGACGNTACTGTAGCTTGGAGAGCAGATTGGAGGGAAGAAGTAGGCTTGGAAGAGTCAAGAAGAGAGCTGACAAAGCCTGGACCAGGCTAATGCTGGTTGGGGTCAGAAGCAGATGACGTTAAGATATATAGAGAGTGAAGTCGACCTGACTTAGGGCAGCATTCCTGGGGGGGTGGGTGATGCAGAGGAGGTCCAAGCTTGTCCAGGTGGATGGATGACACCCCCAGAGAGGGGTCATTGGAGGGCAGGGGTGGACTCTGGGCTTGGTCTCCTTGGACCTGAGGTGTCTTTGAGACATCCCAGGGGAGATGCCAGGTGGACCTTGGGGAGGGTGCCAGTGTTCAGAGGAGAGGTCTAGATTAGAGCAGCAGGTGAAGCTGGAAGTGCANGAGGAGAGGTCTAGATTAGAGCAACAGGTGAAGCTGGAAGTGCAGAGCATGAACAGGAAGGCTGGGGGAGGGGTGGCCTTGAAGCAGCCCCAGGGAGTGGTAATGAAGGGGGTTTCCTAAGACATCTAGGGAGATGAGGACTTGAAATCTCCATTAAATTTAGGAACAAGAGCTGAGTCTGCAGAGGGAGGGGCAGAAGCCAGACTGTTGTGGGTCAGATGGTAGCTGGAGAGTGATAGCCAGCCAGGTTAGACACATCTCTGGAAGTCCTGGTAACGGGGAGGGTAGCA
Organism: Ailuropoda melanoleuca; assembly: GCF_002007445.2. NCBI lineage: Eukaryota > Metazoa > Chordata > Mammalia > Carnivora > Ursidae > Ailuropoda > Ailuropoda melanoleuca. The sequence continues at coordinate 107,126,289 of NC_048227.1, read as the reverse complement.
AAGGGGAGCTGGATGGAGGACACATAGGATGGTGGGCGGGCTTGCTGCTGGTGTTTGTGAAAGAGCTCGAGGATCCCCCACTCTCAGGGAGAAGTGAGGAGCACCTGTGCTGGGAGTTGTGCGCAGCTGGTGCTGAGCCTCCCGGCAGGTGGCAAACGGGAGGTGGGATCCACAGGGTTAGCCTGGAATAAGAGGAGCTCTCTCTCCTTTAATTTCATAGAAGGGAAGAAAAACAGATGGCGATAAACAGACTCGGGAAGTAGGGTCATCTAATGGACTGAGAGAGTAGGTGTGAGAAGGATGAAAAAAGTCAGATTTGCAGACAGTGAACAAGCAAGTTGTCCTGAGAAACCGCCATTAAATGCTGCTGGTTCCTGAAACTGTTTTAGTTTGCGACCACACATAGAGGCTGATACCAGGCTCTGGTCACATCTTTACTTCAGCCCTCCTGGACCCCCTGTGCTAATGAGGAGGAAGCAGACCTGGGGTCCTTTTGGGGTAGGGATCTGCCAGGTGATGGTACGGTTATGGGAGGGGCAGCATTGGACATCCTGGCCGTGGATCCAACCTGCATAAGAGGGAACGTGTAGAAGGGGGGAGGGTCGAAGTGTTAGGACCGAATAAGAGAAGGCAAATGCACATGGGGCCTGGGGAGATGACTGCACAGGGGTGGTGGGTGTCAGAGTCTTAGCCGACCAGCTTCTGGCATCAGGGGAGGGTTGGGGGAGTGGTCCTAGGCTGGAACATGGCCAGCGCCCGTCTTGCATCTTGACTGCACTGCGGAGAGACACATCAGCAGGGAAGGGTTTCAGTGCTTCTTGTGTGGGTAGGACCACTTTGTAATTCGGCACATACATAAGGATCCACGGGAGGGAAGCCAGGCTAGCTGCCCGTTGCCTGGTTTCTGGTTGATACCAGTCCGGGTCAGTGTTCTTTTTACGTGGCTGCCGTGGGGACAGTGATCTCCAGAACGGTGCTGACTCTCAGGGTCTGAACTCCGCTGTGTCTTCTGTCCTCCTTTGTGTGTCTTTCAGCACTTAACAGTGTCCCAGCCACCTGACCCTTCCATGAGACAAAGATCCCTTGCTTATTTCCCGACAGGCTGAGACCAAAGTTGAGTATTGGCTGTGACTTCAAGGAACAAATGACCTGAGGCCCCCAGAGTCACAGGATGCAGCCCAAGGAGGGCGTGACAGGCCAGCCCATGCCAGGTCTGTCTGTGTGCCTGCTTCTCTTGCAGGACGAGGAGACCTGCGTTGTGCTGTTGACCCAGACAGAGTGTGCCTGTAGCGAGTGAAAGGTAACCGCTGTATCAGTCAGGATCCAGCCAAGGAAGCAGAAGGACGATATTCCAGTTGGTCAGTGCACGTGTACATATTCGGGGATTTATTGCTAGGAACTGGCTGACGTCATTGTCGGGGCTAGATGAGCCAGTCCCAAGCCCGAGGCGGGGGTCAAGGAGGAAGATGAAGAACGGGCTGGAACACCATGCAAAGGGAATTTGGAGTCTGACTCGAGGAGGTCTGAGCCCTCTTCAAAGGGCTTATCTGTTGAGGCCAGGTCCATGCAGGTTAATCTCTTTTTTGATAACTCCAAGTCAGCCAGCCAGCAAGGGTCCTTAATTACATCTATGAAATTGCTATGTGTCGGCACCTAGATTAGGGATTGAGTAGCTGGAGACTGTAGTTTTTTGGCCAAGCCAAGTTGACACCAACCCAAACTGGCTTAAAAAAAGCAAAGGGCAGTTAGAGGCTCCCAGAACTGCCAAGCGCAGGGGCAGCATGGGCTTCTGGGGAGCTCTGTCAGAGCTGGAGCGTGCTTCTCTGTTGCTCCCTCGNGTTGCTCCCTCAGTTCCTCCTGCCTCCCTGAGTAGATTTGTCCTCAGCTCTGCTGCCCAGGCTCCAGCCCTCAGAGCCACACAGCACAGAGTCTGGTGAAGAGAGTACCTCCTCTGACCCTCAAAGTCCAGAACCCAGGACAGTGGTCCATTCTTCCTCCAGAGTCCAGGCTGCCCTACAGAGAGGGACTCGGGTCGTCCTTCGGGGCTCTGTGGTGTCCAGGCATGTAGACCAGTGGGAGAAGAAGGATGCTGATCGCAGCAGAGTTCCAGCTGACCCTGTCCTCGCCTTTGCTGTAGGATTGGATGCCTTGATGCGCAGTGGCTGGAGAAAGGAAGGAGACCGGGTGTAAAGGAGAATGCCTGGACGGTGACCGGTGGAGCAGGGACTGGGGCATCCTAGATGAGTCACACCTGCCCAAGCCCTGCTCCTGGTGGGGACATCCTGAGGCATTTGGGGAAGAAGAGCAAAGGAAAATGAGAATTCAGAAGCAAAGTTTCATTCTCAGGATTGCTGAGAGTATTCTAGCTCAAGGTTTCTGGGGATGGTGGTATGGGAGGGGCTACCCAGATTTGGCGCTGTAATGACTGGCTAAGCCCCCGACATATCTTCGAACCTCTGAGACTGAGGACATTTCTCCCCCACCTCTGCGCTCCCTCCCTCCGAGTTCTGTCTGCAGCCCACACCTGTGGTTCTGGCATCGACTTCCAATGAGTCTGTCTGCTCTGCTCTCTTGGCTCCTGTGCTCGGAGCCCTGGATGGGCCTGATCCCCTCACAGTCCTGGCTTCTAGGGGTGCCTGTGGCACTGAGAAGGGAGCCACACCTCATGGCCTCCCGCACCCAGGTGGGCTTCAGGTGTTTGTGCTTGCCAGGACCCCACCAGGCCATACCTCCCCAAGGGGAGCCTAGCCAGCAAGACCCCTGCTGCCCTCCATGCATGTTCTTACTGCCTTACTGGTCCAGCCACCCCCCTCTCTAGACATGAGTCCTGGATGGCAGTGTGTCTTGCTCCCCTGCGGCCCTGGGACAAAGCCAGTGCAGGGCATCCGGCGCTGGGTGATGGGGGCATCATGCCCCCAGGAGCAGTTCTGGGGTTGAGGTAAATGACTTGCTCACTGTCTATGGTTTGTAAAAGGGTGTTGAACTGGGACTTAGATGTGTGACTGGGAGGCCCCTGCCACTCCCTCTCCACCTTTCTCCCTGTTTGTTCACAGAGTATTTGTCTCCCCCTCCTGCATACCCTCAGCTCCTAGCTGGGGCGCACCTGTGTATGTCTGCATCTTTCCTAGGAGAGCACACTTTGGGTCCCTCAGCTCTGACACCTGATCTCCACTTCCTCTTGCCTGGAATGGAACTCAGAGCTTCCACAGGGCTGGCCTGTTCTGCCCTTGTCCATTACGCCTGTGGGGTAAAGTGCAGCAAAGAATGCTTCCGATCTAGAGTAACCTCTGGACTCCAGCCAGCTCGGGTCAGCTGGTGAAGCGACTGCTCCCTTGACTCACTGGACACATGGGGTGGGTCCTGCCTGCCCTGTAGTCTGAGGGTCCCAGGAGCTGGGCAGCTGGCTTGTGTCCTGGGCCACGGGTGGTCTTGCCCTCGCGGAGTCAGAAGCCAGGATTGGCAGTTTCCTTAAGGCTCTGGAAGGTTCCAAGTGTCTCCTAGCCTTCACGGAGTGTTTCCTCATATTCCCTCATCTCTCTGAGGTGGCCCCCCAGATGTCATCCAGAATCTAAAGGGGTGTGGCCTCCCTTCCTCCTCACCTCTCTATCTTGGGAACATTAGGGACTTCACAAAGACACATAATTTCACATTTGTATGTGACAATCCATGTGGGCTGGTGAGTCACAGTCAAGACTGGACAAACAAGCAGTTGCTCTTGGTCAGGGACCCCAGAACCTACATGAAGGGAGAAGAATCACTCATGTTTCTTCTGAAGATAACGTGAATTTTGTTGCTTGATGAAGGTGTCAAGAAGCTAAAGGAGTATCTGTTAACTTCATTTTTATTAATTGAGAATCTTATAACAAAACAGAAGAAAGGTGATATATGAATAAGAGAAGCAGAACGGGGTGACTGTTCATATGGTCTTGGACTCTGGGCAGCATGAGTTACTTCCAGTCCAGCTCAGACGGTGCACGTGGGGAGCGTGCGTGGCACACAAGAGTCATGGCCACCTCCGCATTCAGATTTTCAATTGTGTGGGAGGAGGTGCCCCAGAATAAGTGAGGGATACAGACACCATTTTGTCCCCATCAGATGTCTCAGCACACGCTCCCAGAAAGCCTCTTGAAAACCTGCTCCTCCCCCTTCTCCCAGGCTGGACCAGGTCAGCCATAGCTAATGACTTGGGCTACCCGACTCCAGTCCCATCTCCTAGCTGGGATGGCCCACACTGAGGACGGAGGGCTCTGGAAGAAGAGAGGAAAGACTGACACCTTGGGTTGTTTAGGACCACAGAGAAATCGCTGAGGTCCCCCGGGCGAGCTGGGGAGGCAGGGAGTCAGGACGGTTGAACCGGAGGAGCTCCCGGTGCCTCCCTGCTGCACGCTCCACTGCCCTCGCCACCAGTGTCCAGCAGGGAGCTGAGGATTTTCCATTTGTCTTATGATAAATGTGTCTCATCTAACACAAAGTCTTACATTTTCCTAGTGCTGCAGTTGTAGATACTAAAAATACCTTGATTTTCTTAAAAGTCCATGGTGTTCCACTGTAAGATGAGACAAAATCTCTCTCTGATGTCTCCTCTGATTTCCCAGTGGCCTGGTACTGGATGATTTTTTGTGTGTTTTTAATTGTTTGTGTGTTTGGGTCTTTAAATAAAAAACAAACAAAAAAAAGCAAAACAAGATGACATCTTGACAAGTGGAAGAGAGAGAGAAGACATTTGTGAGGTACAAAAGAAGGACATCATACAAAATGTCACTAAGTATCCCAGAAACCATTTAAAAAAGATTTTTTTTTTTAGAGATTTTATTTATTTGACAGAGAGAGAGAGACAGCCAGTGAGAGAGGGAACACAAGCAGGGGGAGTGGGAGAGGAAGAAGCAGGCTCCCAGTGGAGGAAGGAGCCAGATGTGGGGCTTGATCCCAGGATCCTGGGATCACGCCCTGGGCCAAAGGCAGATGCTTAACAACTGAGCCACCCAGGCGCCCCATTAAAAAAGATTTTTAATGAAAAATGATTCCTGAAATTTTTAAGTATATAGAAACTTACAAAATACTAAATTTAAGGGTGAATTCCTATCCTAGGCAGTGATTTCTTCCTAGAAAGATAGGAATCTATGTTTAAAAGTTACATTAGGCTACTTTATGTAGATAAAATACCATCTAGTTGCCAGTCAGGGTCAGTGCCCGGAGGTTTTCTGAGAAAAAGGAAGGTGTTTCCTATGGTTCCTCATAATTGGAGGCAAGGTTTGCATAGAATTTATTTGGATGTTAAAGGTCTGACAAGTTCATCCTGCTGAAGGTTAACACTTTGAAATCAGCTTCTGGATTTTGCAAGAATCACCCACTTGTGTTAGTCAGACCATGTAAGAATGTGCAGCTCACCAGCTCGGGACTGAGGAGGGACAGAGCCGGACAGAGGGGGACAGAGCAGGACTGACACGGGACAGCTCTTCTTCGCGATCCACACAGAAGGATGGACTGTAGAGCTGACCAGTCACTGGCCCAACTTCCTAAGACACAGAATTTTAGTGTTACACAGACAACTCTTGGGGGCATTTCTCCTTTGGGGGGCAGAGGCAAACCTCCCCTGACACCTGAGCACGTGGAGAGCCCACAGTGTGACAGTTACACGACCCGGCTTGGCTTCCTAACGTCGTGCATGCAAGACATATGCACCAAGGTCCACCTGAAGTTTTGGAAAGGCCAAGAGAGGCTGGCTTTTGCACATAGTCTAGATAAGAGTATTACTCATTCTTTACTGTGGAGGATTGTTACTATTTTTGCTTGTTTCTTCGATGTTTAGGTGGCATGACTCCCCTGCAGGGGAGGGGTGGGTGGCAGGGTGAGACTTCATCTGGAGACCAGGTTGGAGCTGGAGGAGGCTTTGCAGATGATTCCCCAAAGCATTAACTACCAAAACCAGTACAGACGAAAGATAAAGTGGGGATTCTGTTGTCATTATTACTTAGTAAGTTTTACTTTTATGCATCTAGTTTAGAAAGCATTTGTTGTTTTTTTTTTAAAGATTTTATTTATTTATTTATTTGACAGAGAGAGAGAGCGAGAGAGAGAGAACACAAGCAAGGGGAGTGTGAGAGGGAGAAGCAGGTTTCCCGCTGAGCAGGGAGCCCGATGCGGGGCTCGATCCCAGGACCCTGGGATCATGACCTGAGCCAAAGGCAGACACTTAACGGCTGAGCCACCCAGGCGCCCCTAAAAAGCATTTCTAACCCACAAAATGTTCACCAGTTTCCCAGCTGCAGCAAGACTGAGTTTCCAGGTTTCAACAAATCATCTACTAAGCAAGTTTTCTAGAATATTTGGGGATGAGACCTGGAGTTTCAGCTTATTGCCACTGCTGGGGAAGCAGGCCCTCCATTTAGAATTTCATGTGTCCTAATTGTCTGTGCAGAGTTTCTTCCATGACTGTTCTAACCCGCTAATGCAGCTAGGGTGGCCTTTCTTCTGGGGCTGTTGCCCTGTGGGTCTGCAGTTCAGAGTGGGGGCTTCTGCTGGCTCCTGCTGAGGGGATGCAGCACCCACAAATGTCGGGTAAATGTGACCTTTCTCTGGCCGGAGAACAAGGGAAACATCTCCATGTATCCACCAGCGTAAGAGGGGATCAGGTTTGCCACAAAGGCAGCGTTAAGAAAAATGAAAGTTCCAAAGCCTTAGAGTAGGATGTCGTCGTAAGATGCATCTCCTAGTTTATCTTGATTTTGATCACAATCCTGGTAGGAAAAGGGGCCTCGTTCTGCCCTTTCAGAGTAGGCCGGCCGTGTTTTGTGAGCTCTGTCTGATTTCAGGCATCACAAGTCCCATGTCCTGCTCCTGACAGTGGAAATGTGTCCCTCTCCTGGGACAGTAGGATCCCATCTTAGGACTTCATCAAAGAAGGAGCTCGTGTGTGTTTCAAGCAGGAAGGACACATGTTTGGAAGGCTGAAACCCATGAGTTCTGATTCCCAGTTACCATTTCACTTAGAGTGATCATGCAGAAAATAAATCCCCACCTCTGCTTTGTATACCGTAGCACTTGTTTTCGCAGTGTGGCTGCATGTCTGACTACATCACCAACCCCTTAGGTTATCAGATCCTTGAATATCCAGCAGGGGTGCCTCGGGCAGCTCCACTGGGAGTGCAGTGACTTCAGGGGATGAGAATGGCTTGTGGGTGGGATCTCGACAGCAGCCAGGAGCTTTCATGGGGCCCGTCTCATCCACAGGGACGTTGGCGGTGCCCGAGCATCCTGGGAAGGAAGCTTAGGACAGTTTCTTGCCCTCGGTCTTCCCTGCACCTTCTATACCTTTTCTCTTCGGGCGAGGACCCCACCGCTTCACCTTCCTTCCTTTCCTCTCCCTTGCCCCAGCTCTGACCAGCGCCTACCCGGTCAAAACCCAGTGGCAGCAGGATCCGGTGTATCTGCTCCTGTTAACAATACTTCACTGATTGCCTGGCTTGAATTCATTAACACTGTTGAAGTACCTTAAATAAGCCTTTTGTCTCCTTGCAGAGTGAAAGCTTTGTTCTTTGCTGAAGATATGTCAAGTGTTCTGAAGTAGAAAGATGTTGATGAGAGGGAGCTGAACAGAAAACTGACCCAGCCCGGAACAGAAAACTGACCTAGTTTGGGGCAAAGTGAGCCCAGTGTGGGTTGTGGCTGCCCTGCCCCATGGGGCCTGCGTCCCTGAGGGCGCTAGCTCTGGCTGTTGAAGATTTCGTTCAGGCTCTGGGGCCAGTGAAAAGACAACAGCTCTAAAGAACAGACAAGACTGCATGCAGATTTTCAAATTGTAGTTTTTCTGTCTGCAGTCTTGTGCATTTTACCTCATAACTTCAGTCTCTGTAGAATGGGAATATTAACATTTACTGTTCAGAGTTAATGTAGGGAGATATATATATATATATGTGTCTATATATATATAGACACATATATGTGTATATAGATGTATATATATATAATAAATGTGTGCATATACTTATTGTATATATTTATATATTTTTACCTGAATTTCACATTTTTTTTCTTTTACAGATATATTTATTTGAGAGTGAGAGAATGCGAGTGGGGGGAAGGAGCAGAGGGAGAGACTCTCTGAGCAGACTCCTCACTGAGCGGGCAGCACCACACTGGGGATCCCAGGACCCTGAGATCATGACCTGAGCTGAAACTAACAGTCTGAGACTTAGACTGAGCCACCCAGGCGCTCCTGATTTTCATGTCTTAATCTTCCTTAATTTCTGTCTCAAGATCCCTACATGACATTTTTATTTTTCAGAACTAACTTACTGTCGAGTTGGTACTGAATGATTTTCATGCACTAGACTGAAATCCTTCTGGGCAAGTTTGCCGGGTGTCTATATTCCCCACCCCTAGAATAGCAGGTGTGCAGGAAGTTAAGGAGGCTGAGTGTCTCCAGTTACAATGTTTCTAGCACAGGACGTGTCTGAGAACAAACCATCTTCCCTAGGTAGAAGGATCTCTCGCCAGGGCTCCACTTCCTGAGCCTGCTTTTGACCCTTTCTCTTCCATGACGGGGTGTGGGGAGGGGACTCACCGAGCTTCCCGGGGTGGGGTGGAGAGATCTGCGCTGTTCCTGTCCACAGTCCTCAGTGTGGGAGTTAATGGACAGTTGGTTTTTCGAGTTAATCTTTAAATGCATTGCAAAGAAAATACACTTCAAGTCAGGTATCAAAATAAGTAATGTGTGTTTGATAATACCATCATCTCAATTTTCAGCGACCATGAAATACTATTGTACTTAGATCAGATCACATTTTAGAGACTGAAAATTTCCTAAATTTAATTTTTTCCGCAAGTCATTGGGTTTAGTCCTGGTTGCAGTTTGGGGGAGGCGGCCAGGATGTGTGTCTCCGGGGGTTAGAGAGGGGTGTCTGCATGGGCCACCCATGGGTAGAGTCCGGTGTCATTGCATGACTCCTGCCGCCCCTCTGTGGATGGGACGGCGGGACTTGGGGAGGGAGGGGCTGTAGGGGAACGCGGCTCTGCTCTCGGAGCCTGGGTCGCCTCCCGGACGGAGGGACAGAGCGCAGTGTCCATGGCCTGCGCAGCATATGCAGGGCGCAGTCGGGCGGGGTCAGGACGCACCCAGGCCAGCGCCGCCTGGCGCCACCACCCCCGGGGGGGGGGGCGGTTGGCTCCATCGTGCCTGGGTGGGCGCGCCTTCCTCACCCCTCCCATCGGCCACCTCCCGGCCCTCCAGCAGCCTCCTTCGTCCCCTCCCTGTCCCTCTTCATCCCCACTCCCTGCCTCCTCCCCTCAACTGTCACTTGTCCCTCCAGGCCCTCTTGGTGCCCCCTCCGTGTGCCCTCCAAGCCTCCCTCCACGCCCTCTCCATGGCCCCCTCCTGTCCCCTCCGGGCCCCTGCGGGCTCCCAGGCAGCGCGGCGTGGTTCCCTCGCGCTTCTGGCACTCTCTGTGGGGCCCATTCAGACCCAGACCAGCTGGGGACCCCTGTGTCCATCCCGACGGTGGAGGGGCCGGGTGGACCCATGCCGTCACAGCCTGCGTGTGACCGGCAGGGACCCATGTACAGGATCGTGGGGGCTTCCGCAGGCCTGCGGGCCCTGTGGGCAGGCACACTGGAGGCGTTGCAGAGTGGCCCTCGGGGACAGAGGGACAGGCTTCCAGCACAGGTAGTACCTAGAGTCTACAGCAATGTGTTGTATTTTGAGGGCAAATAGAAGGTGGGGACATTTTATGGGTGCTGTGAGTAAAGAAATACAACCTGGGGAACAAGATGAGAAAGCCAGGACATCTCAAAGGCTGACATGGTGGAAAAATGTCCTTTGCAATACTGTGGTAACAGGGAATTGGAAGAGGTATGTGGGGTCATTCCTAGGGAGGTCGAGGATCCTTTTACTTTTGAAATTGTGTTACTGATCAAAACTATGACTGTAATATTTTAATATTTCTGAGGGGAAAAAGTAGTTTCTTGATATTAATTTTTAAGGCAAGATACTAATAAGACAATTGTGAAGATGGATGAGGAGTGATATGAGGTTGGAATGGTGAGCACTTCTGTCCTTTTTGGGGTTTGAAGGCAGGTCTTCCTGGTGGCAGTGGGTGAAGAGGCACCCCACTCCCGGAGGGTCTCCAGGAGATCGGACACATGCGTGGGGCGCCTGGGCACCGGGGCCACGGGTGGAGTTACTAACTGACCTCCGAGGCTGACTAGCTAGCAGGCTGGCCAGCGGCAGGGGCACCCGGAGGCGGGTCTGTGGTCTCCCCGTGGGCCTCAGGCCAACCTCTCGGGCAGTTTGTGTTTGTTGCTCTTGACTCTGTGGCCGCCCAGATGGCCTGAGGAACCCAGCTGGAATCTTCTTCCGGCCTGTTGTAAGGGATGGGCTGCAGAGCACCCGGCATCAGATTTCCTTCCTCAAATGTCAGGGAACCACAATGTGGCTGGAGCGTGTTCAGTTGATCTAAATTAGGGCTTGGGGACCACACAGCTTGAGGTCCACTTGCATGAGTGAGGACGTATACCGTCAAATCACTTCATCTTTTCTTATGCTACTAAGTACTACTTTTCGCTGAGAAATGAGAAAGAGCCTCTTGGCCGCCACACATGTCAGGTCCCTTGTTGGCTCCTTAAGGATGGTGGTGGCAGAGCTCTTCTTGGGGCAATGAGGAGGAACCCCATTCACTCAAACACCGTAGGTGGGGACCCCACCGGGAGTGGGGTTAAGAGTCTGCCACCTCCCAGTGGAGTGACCTTGAGCTGGTGACTTCAACAAACTGAACCTGGGATTTAAGCAAGGTGAACAAGTAGGTGTTGGCCTGGCACACAGGGCATGCACACTGGGAGTTCCTTCTCTTTCCCCTGCAGTAGCCACGGCTGGTGGGTCAGATGGTGCATTGGGATGTGGCCCTGCTACCATGTGTGTGACATGAAGGCAGGCAACCAGAGCTGCCTTAAGTCAGCCACCAATGGCTCTGTCCTTGTGGTGGGTGTGAACCCAGAAGGACCCAATCTTAGGAACACGATGGAAGGGACCAGCTTGACCAGTGGCTGAGAACACAGAGCGTGGACTTTTCAGGCATTCTCACGGTGTCCACTACAGCTCTGCTGTCGGGAATGGCGTTTTCTCCCTCTGGCCCATCTCATTTCATAAACCCTAAGCAGCTTGAAGAGACGGTTCTGCCTCTGAGTCATTCACTCAGTCACTGATACACAGGCAGCGAGCTCCGCTCTGTGAACACGTTTGATTGCAGGCCCTGAGGTACAGCCAGACACAAAGGAGATAGAGTCCCTGCTCCCCAGAGCCCACAGCATGGGAGACAAGCAGTAAAAAACAGAACAAGTAACTATAATATATTGTCAGTGTTCACAGGTATTGTGAAAAAAAAAAACAACAAAAAACAAAATCCAAGCGTGAGGGCCAGCGAGGGACGAGGTGCGAATGTGTGGTGGGGTGCTTTGGGTGTAGTGTTTTGGATGGGATGGAAGAAAGGGCCTCTCTCCTGGGATGACATTTGAACAGAGATCTGAAGGAAGTGATGGCCCAAGTCATGTGACCATCTGGAGGAAGAGTATTCCAAGCAAAAGGAACAGCAAATGTGAAGGCTCTGAGCCAGGGCAAGGCTATGACTGTCTCACTTCCCTGAGACTGACGGACCAGTCCAGAGAGTTTATTGCTCTGAGAGCATCACAGAAAAAAGGCTAATTGAAAGAAATGTCTACATAAGGCAGCGAGCAACTCTGTGACTCAATAGATTTAAGAGAACTACTTAAACATAATGAACACCTACATGCAACAGTGTTCAAAAAATTCAGTGGGTGAAAATAAAATTAATTCTTTTTTGTAAGAAGTAAGACAGTAGATTGCCCTGAAAAATAGCAAGATGGGATGCTGCCGCAGATCATCTTCCAAGAAGCCCCAAAATGGCGCCCAGCGCTTCGTGATGACAGGTTAACAAAGGTTTTGGAGCCAGGTCAGTACCTGCAAATACAAATAAGGGTACACTCTGTGTTCTGAGGTGGGGATCGAGGTGAAGTGGCTTCTGCCAGGTCAGGATTCATAGCTAGAATAAAGAAGCCATTGGAAGATCTTGACAAAGATTATGATGGGATAAATGTAGGTTGTTTGGAAAGTTGACTTTAACGGTTGTGCGTATGAATTATGTAACAATTATATAATCTTTGCCCAAAGCAAAGCTTCTTAAATACACTTTACCCCAGTCAAAACCTCATTAAAACTTTGGTCATACCATCTGATATTTTGAGATTGAATTTTTTTGTTGTGAACAATTTTTGTTTGTTTTTTCCTTTTTCAAATTTAAGTTTGTGACTCTCTGGGGAAAGACTTAGACTTTTTGAAAATTAAGTGACTCTCAAAAATTAGATTTTACGGAAAATCATCACTTACAGGAGAAGACAGCTGCGATTTCCAAACACCGTTATGTGCTGCGTGTTCTGTATGTTGTCTGCTCCAGCTTCCCAAAGTCCTGTGAGAGAGCCGTTGGAGCCCCCGGGAGGTAAATCACTTTGTAAGGATCACAGAGCATTTAAGCAGTAGCACCACAGATTTAACTCAGGCATTTCTGAATTCAAAACCCATGGGACTTTTACCCTAAGCAAGTTAATGAAAAAATGTTACGCAGCAGTGAAAAGGATCGCCATGTGTGAATCAGAACGTACTGGGATACATGCATATCTTTTAAAGCATAAATATTCAGTTTGGAGGTATGTGACTGCACCTGCCAGCCTTCAGCTCAAGAACGTCGTTGCTTCTCGTCACGAGGCAGAGAAACAGCCCAGCAACTCACTCAAGTCAGTTATCTGACTGATCTGACTAAATCTTTATACTCTGTCAAAAAAAAAAAAAAAAACCCTACAAATTATAGGCAAGCTAAAACACATTAGCATAAGTTAAACTTGTCTCCTACATTTAGATAATGCCATCCTCCATGTTCCTTTGCAGTATCATAATTATCAGTAATTAAAATATTAAATGCTTCACCATTGAAGTGGGTTCCATTGTTTCTCTGTGCTGTCAAGATAATGACTTCTCACTTTTGTTCTGAACAGGGCAAAGGGAAGGAAAGGGCACGTTGAGAATCAGCATGTAGGGAAGCTGTCAGGGCATCCCCGAGAGAGGCTAATTCAGCACCGTCGAAGCGCCACGAGCCAGGGTCATGGACTGGCTGGGGATATGCTGTCAGAAGCTGTGTCCTCCATTTTGATTCTGGGAACTGACTGAGCAGGTAGCCGTGGCTCCTCCTTACATCCGCTCCATGGCATTGACAGTGAGCAGCCACCTGCCCCACCCCAGCCCCGGTCCCCGGACTGCTTCATTCCTTCTATCCAGCGTCAGCATTTCTGAGGAAAAGAGAGAAGGATGGGGAAATGTGCTCGGAGTTTGGAAGACAGATCATAAATCAAGCTGTCTAAATCCACATTATCTACTCACTCTTTCAGTATTTACTGAGCACTTACTATCTGAGCGGGTTTCTTCCAGGAGTTTCCGCTGAGCTTATGACACTTTGTACCATGCTCAACACCACACTTCCCATGTGTAAAACTGAGCTCTTGCTTTATTGTTTTGAGAGCTCACTGGAGAACGTGGTACTCACCTTCCCCAGTGTTTGGGGGTTTGTTTGTTGTAGTTTCTGCAGTAGAAAAGAAAGCGCTTATCTTCCAGGTGTAATCGTCCTCTTCATTTGAGCAGACTTGCTGCAAACTCAGTAGAAAGAAAAACAGTCCTGGGACTTTTGCAGTGGAGCAATGGGAAAGCTGTAAAAAAAAAAAAAATATTCTGGATGGTGCACAACCAGTTGCCTGAAGGCTGACAGGGACGTTGGATCTTTTCAGAAATAATTCCCAGTACTGCATTTATTTATTCAACAATTTATTGAGCTTAAAATGGATTAAAGACCTGACTGGGAGACCTGAAACCATAGAAGTCCTTGAAGAAAGCAGAGGCAGTAATTTCTCTGACATCGGCCGTAGGAATTTTTTCTAGATATGTCTCCTGAGGCAGAGGAAACAAGAGCAAAAATAAACTACTGGGACTCCATCAAAATTAAAAGCTTCTGCACAGGTGAGGAAACAATCCACAAAACTCAAAAGCAACTTTCAGAATGGGAGCAGAAGAGGGGCGCCTGGGTGGCTCAGTCAGTTAAGTGTCTGCCTTCAGCTCAGGTCATGATCTCAGGGTCCTGGGATCAAGTCCCACATCGGGCTTCCTGCTCAGCAGAGAGCCTGCTTCTCCCTCTCCCTTTCCCTGCCACTCTGCCTACTTGGTGCTCTCTCACTATCTCTCTGTCAAATAAATAAAATCTTTTAAAAAAATGTATAAAGAACTTAAAAAACTCAACACTTAAAAAAAAAAGAATAATCCAATTAAAAATGGGCAGAAGACACGAATGGACACTTTTCCAAAGAAGACATCCAGATGGTGGACAGACACATGAAAGATGCTCAACGTCAGCTGACCATCAGGGAAACGCAAACCAAAACTACAATGAGATACCACCTCACACCTATCAGAATGGCTAAAATCAACAACCCAAGAAACAACAGATGATGGGGAGGATGTGGGGAAAGAGCTCTTGTGCACCGTTGGTGGGAATGCAAACTGGGGCAGCCACTGTGGAGAACAGTATGGAGGTTCCTCAAAAAATTAAAAATAGAACTACCCTATGATCCAGCAATTGCACTACTAGGTATTGACCCCAAAAATACGAAAACACTAATTTGAAGGGAGATGTGCACCCCTATGTTTATAGCAGCATTATTTACAATAGCCAAGATATGGAAGCAGCCCATGTGTCCATCAACTGATGAATGGATAAAGAAGATGTGGTGTATATATAATGGAGTATTATTTAGCATAAAAAAAGAATGAAATCTTGCATTTGCAACAATGTGGACGGAGCTAGAAAGTATTATGCTAAACGAAATGTCAGTCAGAGAAAGACAAATACTGTATGGCTTCACTCATACGTGGAATTTAACAAACAAAACAAATGAGCAAAGGGGGAAAATGAGAGAGAGACAGGCAAACCAAGAAACAGACTCTTGACTCTAGAGAACAAATTGATGGTTACCAGAGGGGAGGTGGGTGGGGGGATGGGGAAAACAGGTGACGGGGATGAAGGAGGGCACTTGTGATGGCACCAGGTGATGTAAGGAAGTGTTGAATTTCTATATCATATGCCTGAAACTAATATTAACCCTGTATGTTAACTAACTGGAACTTAAATAAAAACTTACGTACATACATGCATGCATGCATAAAATTTATTGACCATCTACTCTTTGCCTTGCACTTTGCAAGCCACTTCTTATATAATGCTGTGTAAGACCCAGACTCTTCCTGAGGAGGATTACAGTCTGGGGGATGGGGTGCAGGATGAATAGAAAAGGACTAATCAAAAGGGAGAATATCACAGGGTATCTCTCTGGCGTCATCTAGGTTATTAATTCAAGTTCAGTACAGTCAGTGGAACAAGAAGTCTCTCTTCAAATTATCCCATTATAGTTTTACTAAAGTGGTCAAAAGTTTGTGTTTCATATGGGTTATGTTTATAATCATATGGCAGCTGGCGTTATTGTAAAAAACAGTGATTTAATAAACTTCCTAGAAGTTGGCTGAAAGTTTTAGGAATTTCTGTAAGGCTGAGATTTGTCTTCTGAGTGTTGATTTCTAGCATGCATAATTATAAACTGATTATTTTTCCCTCCAGCACTAAAGTAATTTTCCCCTTTAAAAAGCTGGCTCTAAGATTCTGTTCTGTACAAAATCCATTCAGTATTTTTTTGAGCTACAAGTTTTGCATGTACTGCTATCTGCGGACACTGTGTAGTCTTAACTACCTTTTCAATTGTCAAAAGTGAATAGATTTAAAATGCCATGTATGGTAAATATTTGGTGTTAATCCAGGTAATTAGCACTTAATAAATGGCTTTTAGCCATCTTTGAGCAGTCTCTGAGGTTAAAATGTTGATGGCATGATTAATTTAAGTCTAATGGGATAAGATTATAATGTGTATTGATTCTAAATGATGAAATAGGCTGCCTTTATTTTATCCACTCATCAGATCTTAATATTTACCTATATTTTAAGACTATTGCATATCACTTCAGTGAATAGGAATATTATGAGTTCTGAAGGATTCCTTTAAACAAAATGTAGCATGATTATGAGAGAATGTTTCAGGGAGAGCCCACTTGAAGACGTCATTAAGGAATGAAAGTACTGGATTTGTGACTATGTCATTTAGCTTCCTTTGTGCTAACTATTTATTTATCTCTTGCTTTCGCTAAACTGATCTGTTGCACCAGTGAAACGCTAGGTACAGCAGGGAGCGAGTCCTGGGAGCTCTGTAACCGTGCACGTGCCCAGCACCTTCCTTCTGCAGGGATACGCTGAGCCTCGGGACAGGTTTTCCCATGCCCTCATGTGCAAGTTTAAATAAACCAGAGAAACTCAAAGATTAAATCTAATTATGGAGCTGGTAACATTCATTGGTAGGAAACACCAAAGAAAAATCAAGAAGTCAGAAAATATGGGCAGAAAGGAGAGGAAACAAATGATTATGATGAACTTTCGAACTGGTGATTTGTGGCAGAGGTTTATGAAGGATTCCCACGGTTCTTTTCTATAAAATTCAGTATCTGTTCATTATAAGAGATTTTTGAAATATAAATAAGTAAAAATTAAAAAGCATCTTTAATCTTACATCAATGATAGTAATCCTGTTAGAACCCTTTGCTATAGGGTCACCTGAGTGGCTCAGTCAGTTAAGCAATGGACTCATGATTTTGGCTCAGGTCATAATCTCAGGGTCATGAGATTGAGCCCCACATCCCACTCCATGCAGAATCTGCTTAAGACTCTTTCTCTCCTCCCCCATGCTCGCTCTCTCTAAAATAAATAAATCTCTGAAGAAAAGGAACCTTTTGCTATAGATCTTCGTGGCTCCTTCATACATTATTTTTCTAACAAAAATTAATTCCAATCATACATACACTTATTATCTAACTTTTACTTAATATATCAGAAACATTCTTCTACCTTGTCTTTTCAACCATTAATTGTATCTGTAGTAATAAACATATACTTTCGCCGAATATGATTTGTTGCATTTAAAAAATATTTCATTTAACAAGTTCCTTTCTGAATTTTATATTAGTAGCTTGTGTTTGGGGGGATGGGTTTAAAAAAAGATTTTTAAAAACAGTGCCTCTGTGTTTCTGAATACAGTATTAACTGCAGATTAGTAAATATAAACAGAGATGAATAACATCAGACGACCTAGTAAACATCTTTAATATTGTTTCAGCCTACCATTCATCCATCTATTCATTTAAAGAAACCCTTCTCCTTTTTTTTTTTTTTTTTGAGATTTTATTTTTAAGTAATCTCTGCACCCAACATGGGTCTTGAACTCAGGACCCTGTGATCAAGAGTCACATGCTCCACCCACTGAGACAGCCAGTGCAGGGACCCTTCTTGAACCCTGCCCTGGAGCTGGGTCTGTATGGGGCACTGCACATGTGGGAGGCGCACGTTTTAGGGCCTTACCTGGAGAGCCCTCAGCAGGGTGGAAAGCACACAATGCAAAGTCACGGAAATGCAGTCTAGCAGGAGCTGGGGGGTGGGGAACAGGAAGAAGAGCTGGATCTGCCTGATGCATTTCATTTCATTATTGCTAGGGCCCAACTAGCACAAAGGAAACAAACCTAGGTAACCAGATTTACAAACGTGTAACGTTATTTTAAATTCAGTATCTTTCTTCCTTTTGTCCTTCTTCCTCATTTTCCACTTTGGCTTCTGATTCAGAGGGGAGTCTGGGGAAAAACCTGGTTGTACTGGGGAAGGGGAGTGGAGTTGGGGCAGTGGTGAAGCAGGGCGAGCACGTGAAAGGTCACAGGAAGCAACAGAGAGCACCAAAAGCAGGGTGCTCATCCTTTCTTCAGCCAGTGAGCGCCTCGATGCAGCGGAGGTCGCTCCTGTAAAATGGGACGGAGCATGGCTGGCTCTGAGAGCGGGCGTGAGAAGTGAAGGATGCTATCCTGTGGTTGTGTGTGTCAGTACCTGGCAAATGATCGATGGCAGGGATGTGTTATCACTAAGATGTGGGAACAGATAGGGTCAGATAGGCTGGTTCTACTCTTTATCTTCCAAATATGAAAATTCTGTGGCACGTTTAAATTCCACATGTGCAATCCCATTCACCACCAAATCCCTGTGATGAAGAGCAGAACATGTATTATTTTACACATCAGGAAACTGAAATTCAGAATTGAAACTCTTTTTCCAGAGTCAAACTTGAGTCCAATTCTCCTATTTGCAATCCAGTGTTGTTCAGTTCGTGGGAGGTGGCAGGGTGGCGTTCTGGTACAAGGACAGTTGTTCAATTGTACTTTGGTTCATTCTACAGCTTCTTACACTAGGTGAGAAAGACACATGGCCTCCCCTGCGTCATACTGTATGTCTGCTGCTCCACCTGACGTTCAAGACCGTCCCCAACTGACCTCATCTTACTATCCAGCAGTATCTCTAGCTGATCCCATCTGTGGTGTATATGGATGGGGGGGGGCTCTCTCTAGACTGGCTGCCCCCAGATGTCTCTTCTTCTGGGAGGTGTCTCCCCATCCTTCTGTCTTCCCCCCATTGCAAACCAGCAGCTCCAGTGGAAGCAGGGGCCTCCTGTTCACAGTGCTGTGCAGGGTGAGCCTTTGATCCTCCTGGGCTGACGAATGTCTTCTCGGAATTTAGATCCCCGGGATTGCCTCATTAGTGTCTGCGGTGCTCGAACTGAGCTCCAGACCTACTAGCAATGTGTTCTCTTCTCCGAGGAATGCTCTGGCGTACTCTGGAGAGAAGGAGGTAGCCATCAAGCAGAGAAGCAGAAGCAAGAGTTGGGGAAAGCATCCTGAGAGCTTCTGAGTTTCTAATTCCAATTATTCTGCCCTTCCTGTAGGTTGGACATTGAATTTTCCCTCTAGGTTTTTTGTCTTTCACTTTTTCCCCTGACATTGGCTGGTGTTGGGTCGCTACCATTTGCAGCCAGGACCGTCACGACTACTCCAGCACCACTTCTCTCCGGCACATCACTGTCCTTTAGCCTGGTGTGGTCTCCGCCCCTCCGAGGGCTTCCTCATCGGCGCTCTGCTTCATACACCCCATGCCCGGCACACATCCAGCAATAAGCAAGCTCCACACTCCCCAGTCATTGGAGGTGATATGTTTCAAACCCAGGCAGGCAGCTCCAGAGCCCATGCCCTTAACTCCTGCTCTGGCTGCCTCGCTCTCAACAGACGGAAAGCTTCGTAAGCCCTGAGACAAGATCAGCCCTGTAAATAAAAAAATCCTCTATGGGAACTAGCCGACTGAAGACACAATAAACAATAAATATTAAACTGAAAGGCTACCCAAGTTTCTTCATTGGGAGCTGGGCTCCCCTGGAGACAGGCATCTTTGGAGGGGGGATGAGCCTGGAGGTATGAGGAGGGAAAGGGGGGCTGTGATGGAATGAAGCAAGTCACCTGAATGAGCTCTGACCACAAACGGGGTGTCAGACACCCCAGCTGCACCACCCCTCACACCCCATGACCACAGCTACTCGGTAGCTACAGTATGAAAGGGAATAAAACAAGCTAGTAGAAACAACTACATATTTTTTTTCCTAAAGTACAGTACTTCTATCAGAGTGTGATCAAAAGAAATAGAATGTTAAGTTGGAAAGCCAAACATACCGGACTCTAGATGACATCACACAGCCAGGACCTCAGCACCTGCTCTTTGCTTTGCCCCTCCCCCACTCCATGCAGTTCTGCCCCTTCACTCAAGTTGAAACTTTCATGATGTGCAAGCCCCAGGCTGGGTGACTCAGGGCTCCTAACCCTCCCCTCACCCAGCCCTCCCCCATCACACATGATTGATCTTGCACTCTTTCCTCTGGGCAATTTTCCTGTACAACAGTGTCAGTGATGTACCAGTTGGTTACTAACTTGTTCTCCTTGACCTCTGCCAAGTCTGACATCCTTATTTCCATAACAAGATTCCAAAGCAGTTAAATTGCCTGTCACCTTAAGAATAAAAATGCCCTGAATTCCATCATTTGGGGCAGAACAGCAGAGAAGAGATGATGATGATGGTGATGATGATGACGGTGATGGTGATGATGGGGATGGTGATGATGATGGTGACAGTGATGATGATGGTGATGGTGATGATGATGGTGACGGTGATGAATGGTGACGGTGATGATGGTGACGGTGATGGTGACGGTGATGATGATGGTGACGGTGATGATGATGGTGACGGTGATGATGATGGTGACGGTGATGATGATGGTGACGGTGATGATGATTTTGCTGTTGTCATCTGGTTGACTCACTCAGCCACCAGGTA
This sequence comes from Ailuropoda melanoleuca, assembly GCF_002007445.2. NCBI lineage: Eukaryota > Metazoa > Chordata > Mammalia > Carnivora > Ursidae > Ailuropoda > Ailuropoda melanoleuca. Next base: position 107,105,896 of record NC_048227.1, on the reverse strand, counting down.
TTTATTGACCATGTTCAGTGTTTAAGGAGCCTGGCACTGGGCATGCGATGACAGAAAAGATTCATTCCCTGCTTATTTTATCTACTTCTGCATGTAATGTTGACCCTGACAGTGTTTATTCTTTTGTTTGAACAGGCAACCAGAGATAGAATCATATGCGTTTTTGTAAACTCTCCTTAGAGAAGCATAGATACACAGAGAGTCCATTTTTTTTTTTTTAAAGATTTTATTTATTTATTTGACAAGGATAGAGACAGCCAGCGAGAGAGGGAACACAAGCAGGGGGAGAGGGAGAGGAAGAAGCAGGCTCATAGTGGAGGAGCCTGACGTGGGGCGATCCCATAACGCCGGGATCACGCCCTGAGCCGAAGGCAGATGCCTAACCGCTGTGCCACCCAGGCGCCCCAGAGAGTCCATTTTTATCGTGTGATTTATTCACCTTTCTGGGGCCAAGGATCATCTGCAGAAATAGTGCAGTGAGCCTTGGTATTTGATCTGTCAGTTACCATATAATGCCAGATTTATTGGGGCACAAGCAGAGGAACAGAGCTAATGCCACAGCTAGCCTTGCACGCGCAGCAGGAAATATGAAAGACCTTTGTCTACTCTCTATTTGTCATGGGCTGGCTTTTGTTCATCCTACTACAATCATTATCCAGATGGGTTTGGCTTTCCTTTTTGTTTTGTTTTGGTTTGGTTTGGTTTGGTTTTAGCAATTATAAGAACACCAAACTGAGGAATTGACTATATGGACAGGTTTTTATAAATTTTGGATTTTGATTTCTCCTCTGTTGTATTCCTATGTAAAGAAATTAAGAACTTTTAAATCATATTCAGTGAATCAAACTTTCAAGAATATGAAAATCATGGTGGAAATGGCCAGGAAGGAATTTATCAGAAATAAATATGCCTCCTTGTTTTTCTCCATTGGTCCAATAATTTAACTTTAGAATGAAATCTTTTCAAAAACATATGAATCATTTTATAGGTTTTTATCTGTTATTTAATTTGACATTCATAATAATCCTGGGTGGAAGGCAAGGCTGGAATCATTCCGTTCTGTTTATGGCCAATAGAAGGTTTAAAGAGGCTGGGTGAGGAGAGGCCATGTGTAGCAAGTGGTACAGTGAGAACCCAGGGAGCCTGACCACCCATGTCCTGTTCTTTCCATCTGTGGATCAAATTCCCCTTTGGGCAAGCCCACAATCCCATACCCAAAACCCTCAGGGCTCAGTGTCCTGCCAAATTGAGAATTTGTTGAATTTTTAAAAGGCAAAAAATATATCGTGCATTTTATAACACCATCAGTACCCTTACATAAATCCAAATCAGTTTGCTACCTCCACCCCTCCTCAGAAAGTATATAATCTTTTCAGAGTGGCCTCTTTCATGTAGTGTAGGCATTTAAGTTTCCCCCATATCTTTTCATGGCTTTCTAGCTCATTTCTTTTTTGTGCTGAACAATATTCCATTGTCGGATATATCAGTTTATTCATCCATTCACCTACTAAAGAATATCTTGATTGCTTCCAGGTTTTGTCAATTATGAATAAAGCTGTTATAAACATCAACGTGCAGGTTTTTGTGTTGACATGAATTTTCAACTCCTTTGGGTAAATACCAAAGAGCGTGATTGCTGGATTATGTGGTAAGGTTATGCTTAGTTTTCTAAGAGACTGCCATAGTGGCTGCACTATACACTTTGCACCCCACCAGCAATGAATGAGGGTTCCTGTTGCTTCCCATCCTCACGAGCATTTGGTGGTGTCAGAGTTCTGGATTTTGGTCATTCTGATATGTCTGTGTGGTATCTCATTTTTTTTTTTTTAATTTGTATTTCCCTGATGACATATGGTGGGGAGCATCTTTTCATTTGCCTGTTTTCCATCTGCATGTCTTTTGGTGAAGTATCTGTTAAGGTCTTTTAATCAGGTTGTTTGTTTTCTTATGATTGAGTTTTAAGAGTTCTGTGTATATTTTAGATAGCCATGCTTTAGCAGATGTGTCATTTGTAAGTATATTCTCCCATTCTGTGGCTTGTCTTCTCATTTTTTGACACTGACTTTTGCAGAGCAGAAGTTTTTCATTTTAATGAGGTCCAGCTTATCAACTTTTTTTTTTTTTTCAGGGATCATGCCTTTGGTTCTGTATTTAAAAAGTCATCACCATACTCCAGTTCATTTAGGTTTTCTCCTAGGTTTCTCCCTGGTTGTCTTGGAGTTTTAGGGTTTGTATTTTCATGTAAGTCTCTGATCCATTTTGAATTAATTTTTGTGCAGGGTGTAACATCTGTGTCTGGATTCATTTTTTTTGCACACAGATATCCAGTTGTTCCAGCACCTTTTGCTAAAAAGACTCTTTGCTCCATCATATGGTCTTTGCTCCTTTGCCAAAGATCAGTTGACTGTATTCATGGGGTCTAGTTCTGAGCTCTCTGTTCCATTCCACAGATTTATTTGTCTGTTCTGCCAGTACCACATGGTCTTGATCACTGTGTCTTTATAGTAAGTCTTAAAGTCAGGTAGTGTCAGTTTTCCAATTTTGTTCTTCTTTAATATTGTGTGGACTATTCTGTGTCTTTTGCTTTCTACATAAAGTTTAGGATCAGCTTGCCAGTATCCACAAAGATTTTGATTAGGATTGCATTGAATCTGTAGATCAAGTTGCAAGTTACTGACATCTTGAAAATGTTGAGTCTGCCTATCCATGAACATGGTCTCATCACTTATTTAATGCTTCTTTGATTTTGTTCGAGTTTTGTAGTTTCCCTCATACAGATCATGTACACATTTTGTTAGATTTATTGTTAAGTATTTGATTTCGCATCATTTTAAAATTTCATTTATATAGGATATCATTATGCCAAGGTGGCCCTTGTAGAGTATCTAAGGATAATTCTTGGTAAAAAGTTATGTAACCTCTCTTAGACTCAGCTTCCTCTTTGCAAAATAAAAATCATTTTACCTTCTTTGCAGGTAGTTGTGTAGAGAGTAGAAAGGAATATAAAGAATCTCTAGGTGATCAATAAATTGCATAACAGGGGCGCCTGGGTGGCACAGCGGTTAAGCGTCTGCCTTCGGCTCAGGGCGTGATCCTGGTGTTATGGGATTGAGCCCCACGTCAGGCTCCTCTGCTATGAGCCTGCTTCTTCCTCTCCCACTCCCCCTGCTTGTGTTCCCTCTCTCGCTGGCTGTCTCTATCTCTGTCGAATAAATAAATAAAATCTTTAAATAAATAAATAAATAAATTGCATAACAATTTGGAGAACATGTTTAATTTCAAAAATTTCTTTTTTTTTCAGTTCTAGATTTCCTACTTACATTTCACTAATCATTGATTATGATACTGTTACCTTAAACTTTACTAAAGCAACTTGAAACTCTTGAAAAAGCTGCTACTCATTTTAAAAATATCTCCACCGATTGATCAGCTACAACCTTGTATTCCATGAACAGTGCTAGTCAGTGTGGGGAGAAAAAGTCAGCTTTCTTCTATCGCCTAGACTTATAGGATATTCACGCAGGGAGAGGACACTTTTATCTCCTTTCAGGATCTTCAGTGTTCCTTGATGGAATGCTAATCAGTTTTGCTGACGTTATCAAAAAAATCTTTTTCCCTTTAAAACACTGAACTTGGAGATTAGAAATAAAATATGTTGTCTGGACAATGTATTATTATCCTCTGGTAAACGTCTATCAGGTACCTAAAGCATTAGTAACACAATGTTTGAGTGGAGAGAAAATAAGTCAATGACAGAAGCAAGATATGTTTCTACCTTTCCCACCTCCCCAGAGAACTCTGGGTGGTTTACAATGAAAGCTCTGGCCCGTTAACGACTGAAAACCATTTGTGTAAGACAAAATTAAAAGTGACTGAATAAATGGAGGTGGTAAGAGGTACGTCTCAATTCAGAGCACATTCTGCAGCTGAGCGCACACTCTGGTTCTGGAGCTCCCAGTGGTGGGAACAGATTGCCAGCACAGTGGGTTAGTGAACCTGCTGTCTCCCTGTTTCTGTCAGAGGAGGTAGGCCCCAGCCTGCAGCGCACAGACACAAGTAGTGGCCAAGTGGACAGTGGCCTCGGAGGTGGGTGGCCCAGGGAATGAATAGGAGGGGTGGGGGATTCCAGCAGGCCTTCCTGAATGGTGGGGGACAGTCAGCACAGACTAGGTGAAGGTATATAGCTCTCTCAAGGCCTGCTAGGCCTGAGCAAAGATTTGTCTTGAGGACAGGGGGAGGGAAGGTTGGAATGACCATCTGAGTGTGATTGTTAGTTGTCTTTCACTCCATCTAAGCACTTCGGGCTTTTAGCTCCTAGACCATTTGTCTGTCTTGTTTTTGTTTTCTTTTAACCAGCAGAATGTTAAATGAAAAAACTATATTTAAAAGATTAATCTAGTAACAGCTGCCAAGATGGCATCAAGAGAGGTGATTTGAGCAGGAGCCCAGTGTCCATTGCAGCAGGAAAGTCCCGCCCGAAAGAAGGGAGGAGGGTGGGTCAAGAGAGGTGTTTGTTCTGAGGGCATAGGCTGCTGGGGGTGGTTTGGGCAGAGAAGCAAGTGTCTTGGGAAGCTGGTCAATGGTCCAGTCCATCAAGTAGAGATGGAACGTGGCCATTCGGGGCCACGGTGAGCGATACTGTGTTTTAGGGACTGTGGTAATGGGGATGACAGCTGGCCAGTGACAGCTGGAAGTGACTACGGGGCAAACAGCAGACTTTGGAGCCTGGACAGTGATCAGGACCACGAGGAGAGGATGCCAGTGCGGGCAGTGAAGCCTCCACTCCCACGTCCTCAGGGAGAAGAGAAGCACCGCTCATAAAATATTCAGCCGGTTATCACTTGTCAAACTCCTTAATCAGATCAGCATAGACTTTGGACACCTTGTTTGCACAAAGATGAAAGAGGGAATATCAGCAGAGAAGAGCCTCGGAACAGTTACATGTTGATTCCAGAGCAAGTCTGTGTTCTCTCTGCTTGTGTCAGATTATAATGTTTTCAAAACAGCTAGGTCAAGGGGGAATCATTCTCGTTCACCTCTCCTGAACCACCTGCCTTGCCAAGTCGGAGGCCAGAAAATGTTGATGTACAAATCCTTGTCCTCAGGGCGGGGTGACAGACGCACCCCTGGTCCGGGGAGGGGCCTTCTGGGAGCCCATCGAGAGGCTGGCCTGCCAAGCGCCTTCCACGGGCCTGCCAGCATATTCCATCACATTGCACGCAGAGTCAATCTACTTATCGTCTGGGGGAAAAAGAGCAAATCTGTGCTTTCAGCTGCCCCCGGGAGTTCGTTTCATGGCTTGCTTCATTAATTCTGTATGTGGAGGCCCTGGGCCCCTCTTTACAGTGTGGATCCCCATGTGCGGTGGTTGTGCATTTCACCAGACGGTAGAGCCAGCCAGGAACAAGCCACGCGGCCTTGTTTCCTACAAGTTAAAATGTGGACCCGAAGCATCATTTTTGTTCGCTTTGTCCATTAGGCACCCAGCAGGCTTGCTGGGAGCCCGAGCGGTGCTGGGCCCTGCATGTGCCTGTAGGAAAACTCACAGCGCCACTCACTGAGAGAGCTGCTGGTGGTGGACGTGGAATGAGTGATCAGGCCGCCCCTGCTCTATGTGTGGGCACCAGGGACACTCAGAAGGGGGTGGCCTTGGAGCTGAGGTGGGGGAAATTGGGAGGGCGGCTGGTGGCTGAGCCGGCTGCGGTGGGCCTGGCGGGGGGAGCAGGTGTGAGGAGTGCAGGGTGCCAAGGAAGTGCTGCAGAGATGCAGAGGCCAGGGGGAGCAGGGTCACTCTTTCTGAACGCTGGGGCCTGACCTTGACCGTGAAAGCCAGGGGAATTGCGAAGGCACCAAGCCAGAGAGCAGCGAGGTGGAGGATGGCTTGGTGGCAGGAACAGGACAGTCAGAGGCATGCAGGCCTGCTCAGCCAGCCCCCCCGTGGCACAGAACCCCGGGGCTGGCCAACGTCTCGGCTGCGCCCCCCAGAGAAGAACAGAGCTTTGTTTTCTCACACAGAGGCAGGTCTGTGGGCCTTCTAGCTCGGGGCAGTGGTTCTCTGCTACATGAGCTGTGCACGCTTATGTTTCAGTCCTGTAGCAAACAATACTTAGCAGAGAAGTAATTTGTTTCAAAGTCTGTAGTTGCCCAAACTCAGGATGATTTGCTGACAGGAGTTCTTTACCTCCTTAACTGAGCCGGCGTTGGCAACATGTTTGATGCAGAGTGCTCTACTCACATTTAACGTCCATGTCGCCAGTCTGATGTCAAAGACAATTAGCGAGCAATGATGTCTTGTACTTCACATGAAAGAAAAATTGCAGCCTGCCATTTTAATACGCAGTCTTCATGGTTTTCAGTGGAGAAGAGTGCTTTCCAAGGGATTCAGAGAGTACTTTCCATGGTGACCCACGCAGAAACCAGAGGGCAAATCAATTGACATAAACAACGGTGTCATGTTGTGATTGCCTTGGACAAGTAAATATGACAGGCAGCTCTGCTTTGCCAGGGCATTGGGGTACCTGCATTTATCTGGAGTTGTGCCTGATAGCAAGTTCTGAAACATGTAAGCTATGAGAGCTCATACCGGTAATTCTTTACCCCCTATTAAGCATAATCCTAGCAGGAGAAAAACTGAGATAAATCACAGGCTGGAAAAGATAGGTGAACTAATCAATGTGTCCAGGTTCCAGAGAGGACAGTGGGGGCCCAGGACAGGGCAAAGACCTCTCTGAAAGCTGTGGGTGGTGGTGGAACAAGGGCTGACCGATCCCTGCCCTTCCCCAGCAGCCCCCTCAGTCCTCCACACCACCTGCGGTCTGAGCCCAGCACTTCCCTCGCGCACTAGCTTAACTCCATGGCTTGTAGAACCAGGAGAACAGCGGCCCATTTCACAGAGTCACACAGCTCCTACAGGAGCGCCCGAGCTACTGGCTTTTCATGAAGACTCCTCCATCACGGCGAAGGGGACGGCTCCGCGTGTGCACCCTCCGGGGTGGCCCCCGCACCCTGTCTGGGGCACCTGACATGCCGCTTCCCAGGCTTTCCTAGGACTAGGAGCTAGGAAGGGAAGCAGCACAGCTTCGGAGCAAGAGGGGGAAGGAACCACAGGCAGTGCTGACCGAGGCCGCAGAAAGTTGGCTGTGCCCAGCGAGGCCCCTCCACGTCCGCTTCACAAGAGGCTTCTGGTCCAGGAACCCCTCTCTTTACACGGGACCTTCCTCTCTGCCACCTGCAGCCATCCTCCGCTCCCAGAAAGCGGGGGTGTGTGGCCTCACAGAGCCATAGGGAGCCAGGCACGAGGCACACCTGACTCAAGAAACCACGGAGCACAGGCCACACGGGAATGTGGAACCGCTGGCTTCCACGGCCCCGGGGTGACCTTCCCGAGTCACGGACCGTCCCTGCCAGCGCCGCGGCCCTTTCATGCCTTCGGCTTGAATCCGAATCTCTAAGAGGACTTTGGGGAGTTAAAGCATGTTCTTTTCACATGTTTGTAAAGCTCTAAATAAGCGGGAAGCTGACGCTGAACTTGCCCTTTTCCTCTTTCCAATTTACAGTCAACATTTCCATGAGCCACAGCTCTGACTTGACCTCATGCCATCGCGGTCCCCAGGCTCCCACAAGCCCTGGCCCCAAGGCCCCTCTCCAAATTTCCCTTTCTACTGTGTGTCAGATCTGCGGTCCTCCCTGCTCTCCTGCCAAGAAAACCGGTTGTCATCTAACTGGGACTGCACAGCAGGCGGGGCAGGAAGGCATGACACTGTGCGGACTGCAGCCTGCTGACCCAGGAGCCCGCGCATCACCCCTGTAAACCGGGAGTGGCCGGACGGGAGAAGGAAAGTGACCACCTGGAGTGACTCGGGGAAGATCCCGAGGGGTGTCAGCTTCCCGTCCTATCAATGAGCACGGCTGGGGTATGGCGCAGTGGACAGGCGTGCCCACTCCTGTATCTCTGACTGAGGCACACTGTGGATGTGTTTCACTCTGAGAGAGACTCCAGTGCCCAAGTTCAGAGGATCAGTAGTCAACTGAAGGAACGGTATCCCCAGCTCTTCATCTCAAACCGCCTCTTACACTTGGGTGGGGTAGTGACTTGCCCTGTCCCAAAGCACTCTCTGTGCTGGGAAGACTGGGAACTTGCAAAATATAATAGATTGTGTCTAGTTGTTGGAAAATGGGCATCGCGACAACATATGATATCCATGCAGGTGGCCTTGCGACGTGCAGAGAAATAAGATTACAAGCGGACAGTTCAAGCACTCCAACTGTAGGGATTCTTGTTGTTTTATGATCAAACTGCCTTTTAAGTTTACTAAACAAAACCCAGTATCTAAAGCAGTTGGTACCTTTGTTATTAAGTGTGCAAGGTCCTGGAAGGCTGTTTAAGTATTTAAGGACAGGTCCAGAAGGCAGGGGCCACAGCTCACAGAGGCCCTGCTGAGGAAGAGCCTCTCCAGGTCTCAGGAAGGTCCTGGGGACTCAGCTGGACCATGTGACTGGGGGTCCCTTGAACAAAGGTTCTCAATTAATATAAAATGACACATAGATCTCAGGCAGAAATCCCTCATCCTTTGTGGTTTTGCCTTCATTTTACACCCCAGATTAAAAAAATTCGTCTTGTACAAAAGAGCACAGCACGTATCGCTCCTGAGTCCGGCAGACACGAGCTGGTTTCGGAAATTGCCTATTTACGCTCTGGCACTAGAATACACAGAGAGAAGACAAGCCCAAAAGAGGCTATTCTTACTCGTTTGATCCTTTTCTTAAAGGCCAAGCAGTTACACAATCATTTTGCCAAGTTTTTAACTTTTTAATGGGGGATAATGGAAAAGGAGAAGGCATCCCATTTCAATCCAATAAGGGTGGAGTCAAGTATCCCCTGTTCCATTGACAATTTATTATAAACTCCAACGTGTTTTGGGAGAAAGGGTATCTCCTGGGTTTTTATCACTAAAGAATCTGTTTTATTTTGGAAATGGGTGCCTCTGGAAATACGATTTGCTTTTTATAAAAATATGCTTGGTGTTATTTTTATTATTTTCCTCTGACCCAGGGTTTTGCCAGTCAAGGAACATTTCAAGAACGTAACCCCTGGGGTTACTGAGGGATGGCCATCTGTAGATAATGTGTAAAGTGTAATCTGGCAAAAATCAACTAATTAATTAGGCCCACGTTGACGTTTATATTCTAAAACCAGAAGTGTTTATTTTACTAGTGTTTGCAGACCACTGAAGGGATTTGAAGACCTAAAAAACCCTGAAATTTATTTTCGGACCAAAAGAATGCACACAAATATGTTGACTAAATTTCCAAGCTTAATAAACATGGTTTCCATATTCAGTGGCTCTGGATGAGAAGGGTCACTAGGACACTGGCTTGAGAATGGACAAGCTGATGTCAGCACATGCTAACCCCCAACATGTGAGTACCATGAAGGGTAACACCCCAAGATTAATGTGGGCACGGAAATAGCAGGTGCACTCAGTATGGAGACATCTAAGAAGAGCAGGTCACTGAGGACGTGAACATTAAACATATTGTCCCCTTTTGGGCGATGTGACCCTGGGAAGGGATCCTACCAATTTCAGGAGGCGATCTCAGAGCAGTTAGGCCAGGACTGGCTTATGTTTTCACAGATCCTTCAATGTGTTGATGTGACATTTCCATCAGAGGGAAAAGAACAAGTCACGTGATCAAGAAGGATGGAGGGCCTCCTCTGGGTCAGACGAGGGCAGGTAGTGCCCCGCTCTGGAGACAGGAGCGATCCCATCCAGGGTCTCACAGGTAAAATCATGGATTGTATTTTACATCAGACCTCAGAATTCTGTAAAAAAGCTAAAACCTCTGAAGTTGGAAATAGTTTCACTCATATGTTGGATTGTAAGCTTATGGGACTGGTTGCTGCATGTTTTCCAGAAGAGTTCAACCAGATGTGGATGTTTCAGATTTCCCGCTGTCGAAGGGACAGACCTCCCCCCGGGCCCTCACAGCACGCCTTGGGGTAGAAACACACAGGGGAGGAGCTAACGCTGTTGATCCTGATGCGTATTGAATTCCATGCCGAATGCTGGAAAGAGGCTTTTCATCGGACTCTGAAGAAGCCTGAGAGGGACAAGATTAATTTCTTCCTTTGGGGGAGGGAACGGGTGGACAGATTAAGTCATGTGAGCGGTATATGCGGAACTCAGGAACAGGGTCAGGGTCAGACCCAGAGTGATGGATTGCAAGCCTGACCCTATTCCTCACCTCCTGTGTTGCTTCACAGTCTCTCGTTTAAATAAATTATTGAAACGTTGAAGTGTGATAAAGAAGTCCCAAGAGGACTGAATTCGCTTTGCCAAATATTACCTAACTCGATGCGAACAATGCAAGACGCACGTTCGCTTGCCCTGAGAGGCCATGTTGATGAACCGAAGCATGAAGTGCGGAGGGAGATCCGAAGGGGAAGGCCCTTGAGCAATGTCCATGTCAGGCCGTTTCAGGACCCCTCCTTTTCACTCCTGACACCTTTAAAACATTCTTCAAATATACTTGTAGATAGAGCTGAAAGAGATTCCAGGTTGGGGAGGTGGCAGGGGGAGTGCTGGTGAGGTAAGGAGTTGAGGTTGTAAATGGGGAGAAAGCCCTTTGAAGGGAAGGTGACCCCAAAGAAAGGCGGACTCCCTGCTCTGATCCATGGCTGGAGGAATGGCCCCTTTCTCCCCTCACTGGAGCTTTTCCCACTTCTAAACATTCACTTCCTTTCGTTCTTTTGTTTGTCTCTCGTCCTTGGCCCCTTGGTGCTCTCCCACCGGCCTCTGGCTCCTGAGCTGCTGGAGCTCCAAACGCTGGTCTGCAGGGGCTGCCTGCGGGGAGGGGGGCTCCGGCTGGGTCTCATCCCCTGGACGCCTGCGCTGGGCGACGGTGGCCCAGGCCCTCTCCATCGCTGTGTTACGTGTTTCCCTTTGGAACCTTCTCCAGGACAGAGGGGTCTTCTTCGTCTTGGGTACCTGGAGATGCCCTGAGGTCCAAAGTTCACTCCCACTTCAAAAGGTAGGACGGGTTTCCACACCCGGCTCCATGCTCACTCTGCCAGGCTGTCCCCCCGCCCCCGGGCTGTGCCCCCAGCCCCTTCCCCATGTGCCCTGCAGTGTGACCCTTGCCCTTCTGCTTCACCTCTGCACCCCTCGCTGGGCACCCCACCTGCCGGCACCCCAGGTTTTCCATAGCTCCTTGACCTCAGAGGAAATGGACCTTGACCACTTGACCCAAGACCCCTTGTTCCTTGGCAGGGGGCCCAGTCATGGATCCCCGTTCCGAGGGTGGGTCACCCTCCCCCACACCTCTTGATAACAGAGGGTGAACATTTGTGTTTTCTTGGTCAGCATAGGGACCAAAAAACAAAACAAAACAAATGAAAACAAATAAATGATTGAAAGTCAGAAAATTATAACATCAAGATGGAATTCGAAACACATTCCTGTAGCAGCTGTCAACACTTAAACATGGATTTGGAAGAAAATATTACAATTTGAGGACCTTTGAATATAGGATGAGTCATTGTTTTGATAAAATATTTCCCATTAAATCTTTCCTATCAGTCTATCCCACCAGCCCACCCTCCAAGCACACCCATTCCTGGGGTTTTGTATTTAACTTGTTAAACCAATGTTTTCAATCATAAAGTGAAGTCAAATTGAAGAATCGTTCTTGGTTAAACATAGGTTCATTCCTCCCTTTCATTTTTTAGTTCCTTCTTCAAAAACATCTACCTTTCCATTGTTGGTGTCAAAAATAATGGTTCCTTCATTTAGGAAGGAGAGATAAGTGGAGATTTTTTTACAAGTGATTTATACGGGATGCAGTGAGACGACCCAGCTCAGGAAGAGGCAAGGGAGGGGGTGCCAGAAGCCAAATTGAAGCATGCCTCCTCCTGCCTGCACATTTTCCAGGTGGGAAAATGAAAGATTCTGTCAATTCTAATGACCATACCTGTATGTATGGAAAAGTTTATCTTGGAGATGGTGGTGGGAGTGATAGGCCCCCCCATCCAAAGACATGGAACATGGTAGAGCATATGACCATGGGAGCATTTTAAATGTAATGCCATTTTTAGCAATTTACAACAGGAACTATCTCATATTCCCACCCCTTATTTCCTGCTTTGTTCCAGATTAGGTGATGTGTTAAGCATTTACAGATGAACGGTCTCCTCTCTGCCTTCAAGGAGTTCATCATCCAGCACAGGGGCATTGACATCAACATGGTTCAAACGTATTTTTTAGGTTTTTTTTTTCAAAGCTGCATTCCTGTATTTAATTACAGATTCCATCAGCAGAGTTTCCTTAGGGCTACAGAGACATGAAGGCATGGTCAGATAAATGGGTTGGGAGTTCAGGGGGCAAGTTCTGGACTAGAAATATAGATATGGGGTCCTCACGCATACAAGACAGTTGAAATCATGGGGTTCATGGAGATTCCCCCCCCGGAAAGTATGTAGAATGACAAGAGAACAGGGCAAAGATGTAATCACAGAGAACTAACTGTGTGAGAGATGAATTTTGGGAGGATACCAGTTTATATTCAGAATTGAATCACTTGGTAAGACTGGTATTATAGAAAACATGCCCCTGGATTCCACTAAGCTTTTATTTTGATGGGGGAATTGTCAAGTTCAATCATTCCTTCCATCTATGATGCAAGCAAGTCATAAACACCCATCCTATGTTTGACGTTATGCCAGCCACCATGGCACCTGGTCCATCAAACAAAGCCCTGCCCTCTTGGAATGCATCGTTTATTTGCCAAAATAAATCTAACCCAAAACAATTCAAACATTGTGTGAGATGCTGTCTGTAGGTATAAGACCATAAGCACCAGGACAATGCATTGAAGAGAGAAGTAAGTGAAAATTATGCAATCAGGAGTGTCTTTATGGAGAAAGTGGGATGAGTGGGGTCAGGTCCCGTTGGTAGAATTTGGATAGGGAGAGGCGCTTGCAGGTAGAACATACTGGATCAGAGCATGGCGTGAGCATGAAGAGCTGGCGGGGGATGGTACAGACCTGCCTTGCAGTCTCTGGACACATGAATTGTTCCTGGAGGCAGATGTCTATGAAGTTAATAAAGCCTAAGCGTTAGGACCCCTCGTGTGCACAGTCCCCTTCCAAGTCCCAGTACCTGATTTTGTAGTCATAAATCTGTAATATTTTTCTTAAAGTGGGTCCCTATGATTGTATAAGCTCATGGAAGGAATGACTGCACCTGACAAGAAGCTAGAGCTACCACAAAGGGGACACCCCTCCCAAGCTGAATCATCATTTCTGTGTTTGCACGCCTGTGTCTCCCAGAGAGCAGAGGTTTCTACTTCATCATCTAAGTGTCCCCGCACGGGCACGGGGAAAGAGGAGTCAATAGGAATTTCAGTCCAGATGATCACAGAGCTAGGTCCCTGTTGCAAAGTGTTGAAAATGATGATGGATGTTAGTTCAACCTTGAGTTGCAGACTGGGTCTGACGGAGCAGGCAGGTGGCCACTTGGAATTGCTACGTGTGGAGTGGAAATTCTGTGGGAGGAGAATGAACCTCACAGCAGGATGCAGGTGGATTACAGGAGGAGAGACTAAGGAGGGGAGAGGAGAGGGGAGACTCACGCTGAAGGGTGGCAGTCATTATCACCTGGATCATACTCGAATGGCACAAGTCTTTTTGCTCAACGTGATTATCAGTAACCAAAAGAATCCCCTTCACCCAATCCTTCTCTGCGTGCCCTTCTCCAGTGTTGGTATCATGACCACCCACCCTGAGTACTGATTTGGTTCCTTGGGGGAGAGGCCATCTCATTCATGACCCAAAGTGACCACTGACAGACCACCCAAACCAGAAATAATGTTCTCCTATCTCCTGTCTTAACCCAGACATGCTCTTAGTTTGATCTTTAATAGGAGAAAACATGAAAAGCTTGAAATTTCAACCATACAGTTGTCCCCATAGCCCTGTAACAAAGTATGTAACAAGAATTAACTAGGAATATAATGTTGATTTGGCTTGAAAATGTGTCTAAACTTGTGGGTGCTTGCATCTTCAAAAGAAGATGATGAATATGTCCTAATAATTTAGCAGTTCCTTTATCTCAACACAAAATGTTGTCTTCGAGTTCCGTAGCCACGTCAAAGGGAACCAGTGAATGGAAAAAGAAGGGGATGCTTTAGAAATGCTGTCCATTTCCTTGATGCTGATGTGGTCGGGGCTCCACTGTGGACCCTTACATGAGTTAAGTTCTCTGTAGAGAGGCACCTGTTTAAAGAATTTCAGAGAACAATTCAGGAAGCACTGATGGTACAGAGTAGCTTCTAAGATCTAAGCAGGCAGCGGACTGCTAGGAATGTCTGTATGGTGAACGTCCGGTCTGGTGTGGTGGCTGCCATTCTAGAGTGGGATCCAGGAAATGGAGACCCTAAGCCCAGCTCTAGTCCAAGAGTAACTTCACCTCTCAGCGGCCTGTTATCTCAGCATTTCCATAGGAGCAGTGGGGGCTCCCCGTGTCCTCTCACGCTGGATGGTGCTTTACAAATGGATTTAAAATGGTGACACAGTGTACAGTTGTGGGAAATCATCATTACTAACCACTTCTAATCTATTGCTCTAGGGGTCCCAAACGGGGCATAACTTTAGTTGTACCTTGGCCAATCATTGACAGCACAACCACGGACAAGTCACTTCATTTCCCTGAATTACATTAAGCTAGACAGCATGGTAATTAGAGCATAAATCGCAACCTGAAAATGGTGGAGCGGGAGTGTGGACTTCCAAGGGCCCTCTAGCTACGTCGGTCAGTCAGTGCCACCACTGGATTCTGGGAAGGGCTCTGAGGCTTAGCCGACCATACCTTGTTGAGTTCCTTTTGGGGCTGAGGCTGTTGTACTAAGACCAGAGGGATTCTCGGTCAGAATCCCGTGGGCAGGGCAGCTGGTTTCTGCTGATGACCCCAGCCCTCTGATACCCACCCACCGATGTGCACACCTCCCACGGTTGTATTCTGACTCACAGGGTACGATTTCCCAATTTCATTGCACTTGTACAGGCAGACGGTCCCCAGGCTCCCGTGACATAATACAGTACATCACGAGAAGAAGGAGCCTGGTTTGTGCATCCCTTTTCCCCTAACAAATACCAGAAATGACAGTCTAGGCTTCTTCTCTCCTGCTCTAGTTCAGGGCTCACAGCGTCCTACCTCCCTGCTTGGGGAACCATGCGAGGATCCTTGCTTTTTGAAAATTAGAGAACCATTAATCTTGGATTCTGAGCACATCTGCTCGGAAAGAAAGTGCCGAGGGTCTCACTCTCACACAAGGAGTGGCTGAAGTCTACTCCTGGGGAAATGTAGAATTCCAGGACCTCTGCCATTGGCATTTGTCTTCAGTATGTGCTCACAAGAACAAAACAGGACTAGCCTGACGGACACCCCGGGGAGCTGCCTCACTGTCCAGATGACCCGGTTAACAATGTAAAGCGTGGGCCAAAGAGCAGGAACAAACACAAGCTGTCTTGTACGGTCCACACATAAAGGGTTTTAGTGCTGACATTCCCCAGGGTTAGGATCTTTGAGAAGAATATTAATATCTGTAAAAGAGTGAAGGAAGTGTTCTGGCTCAGACGAGTACTGATTTCACTTGTCACAAGTCTAAAAGAAAATCCCCATCCGTTTCTGAAGATGGCTGATGACAAAGTGGGTTATCTCCTAGAAAAGGGGACAGTGTGGGGGGACTCTATTAAAATCGGGCATGGCACAATGCACATGGATGCTCAGTGCATTTTTGAGTGCATGACCTCATTGGCAGATGGGCGAAACATTGCCTTGTGGACAGAGATGTGATACATTCCATACAGTAGACAAGCCTCTTCTAGGGAAGCCCCTCCCTAGTGGAAAAAACCTTCCTGTTACGTGCTTTTTAAGTGGGGAGGCAGAAATGAGATGAAGTAAGTCGTCAACAAGAAGCAGGACAAAAAAAATTGCTCCTAAGCACATATTTTAAAAAGTTGTTAAAAGAAATGGTTACCTCTGACCTCTGGTCCCCTCTGCAGCTTAGAGATTTTACACAGAGTCATTCATTTGGTGGGATTGTAAGCCGCCCACCAAGACAAACACACGCACACAGACTGACTGACAGACCGGCCTGGCAGCTAGCAGGAGGCGGTGGTGACAATCGGCAGAGACCCAGATCCACCCTCTCCGTCTGGCTGTCCAGCCACTGGCTTTTTTCTTTCCCTTTCCTCTTCACTGCAGAAGCCACATTGCAGCTCCAAATCAGAGGTGGGCTTCTCCAGCTGGTGTGGAAATTCCAGCTTTGGAGTTTTTTGGGTTTTGTTTTTAGTTTGTTTTTTGGTTTTGTCTCATATTGCCAAAATTTGAACTGAAATGGCTAATGTTCCCACGGAATCTGTTGTCATTATTTTGTCGTTAATAATCACATCCTCATTCTAGCAAATCAAACACCTCTTAACGTGCTGCTAGTTTAGATTTAACTTTGATGATTAACAGCATTAAAATACCGTGTTTTTATATGGAGGTTTCCAAGTGCTCCTCTCCATGCTGAAGCAGTGGCACATTTTGTGGCAGATTCCAGATTCTCCCCTCCCCACCCCCATGCCCTCCTTTGGCCACCATCTAAAGAGATGACTGCTGTTTTGAAACTTTGAACAATGGTTGTGGGTTCTGCAAACACATGAATGTTTGGATTCTGTCTCCTTGTGAGGTCTGCAAGGGACCAAAATGGCCATAGCCTGCCACACACAGGACAGAAGGCCTTAACTTGGAGACCCCCTGGGCCAACCAGGCAACAGAAACACCAAACCTTCAAAAGGCTCTACTGAGTCCGTACCTGTTCTCCCCCACACTGTCTCTGTCACAGTTTCACCTTGAATTTTCTTCCAGAATGACCCGACTTCACAAACAATACCCTCGTCACTTCTCCTTGAAACAAACTGGCAGAATATAATTGGGAGCTTTACTATGTTTTTAAAATCAGTCTCAATAATTAGAATATTTTTGATACATATGTTAAAAAAATTGTGAACTTTGAGAGCAACCCGATTTTCCAACTAAGCATGGACCTTTTTAATTATATATCTTCAAATATGGACTAAAGAGTTGCATACGTCTGGCACACTGCAGGACTTCAATAACTATTTCTTCAATTGAATGGAAACAGGAGAAAATTACTAACTCTATATATCTTTAACTTCAAGGTTTCCCGATAATAGAATGTGGCCTGAATTTACTGATGCCCTCACTTACTTTGTCTGCTATACGCTCAGAATAATTAGATTATATCCTACCAAACGGAGTAGAAGGAACAGTCACAAGACCATAACGAATGAGTACACGATTCTGCTCTCTGCTCAGAAACAAGACACCTTTGGTGTGTGAACATAGCATTTGGCTTTCATTATTTCAAGAGCAAATATGAGGAGTATATTCTAAATACATCTATTTTCATTTTGAAACTGCAACGTTTTAGTCATTTGCTACATTTTTAGCCTGTGATATACCTTATGATCATATTAAAAGTGCACCCCCATTTGAGGTCACTGTCACCCCAGTCCTCATTCTGAACATGGGAAGCTAAAGGGAAGGAATTTACCATGTCTCTGTAAAAGGGACTGTAGTTTACCCTGGATAATGAGAGAAAGCCCTTCTTTATGAAAAAGATGCAAACTCCAGTAAGTCCAGGATAAAGGACAGACTTAGAAAAAGCCATTTCACGACCCCCAAGGAAATAGTAGCATTGATAATAAGGCTCCTCGGTGGATCCTAAAACAATGACATGAAAGGTGCTGGAGACAAGATATCTTCAAGCTAACTTATAAAATAATCAGCCCACAAAGTAGGTATTCACTGCAGGTAGGAAAACCAGGCAGGCATACTGGAGGATCCAAAGATCACCATGTCACCAGATGATCAAACTCAGCGCTGTGATAATGTGAGGCACACAGTGTCACCTTAGAAGTGTTTCCTCAGGGTTCACCCAGACAATCTCAAGCCTTTAGACCAAGGGTCACCATACGTTTATTTGCTATTTGCGTCCATTTCCTATTTCATGCTTGTTATCCAGGTCCAGGTAGCAATAAAGCCCTTGTTCACTCACAAAAGTACTGCAGTGTGGGTGACAAGGTATTCAGCCACCCTATTTATACCTAACTTCCAGTAGACAGGAACCGCAGGGACTGGGAGATGGAATGGCACCCTGCGTCAAGTCCAGAAAGCGAAGCGCTCTGCAGAGGAGTTGGCTTGGTTTATTCAGAGCTTCAGAGTCAGGAGCACGAGGGCAAAGAAGCGATCTTGGTTTGGGATAACAAAAAATAAGCCCCATAATAGAAGGCATGAAGGAATAATTGGGGATATTTGATTCTAAATGATATTACACAATTTTAATTGATTCGCACACATAACCATGTGGATTTACACGTACACCTGGCCAGGACTACTGGGCAGGTCTTGACTCTAGCATTTGGAGGAAAAGCTCTGTTGGCCAATATGTAAGAAAATGGGCAACAAGATGTGAGGAAATCTTTTTTCCAAATTTGAGGTGAATTGAAGAGAGGTGTGCAGGTACATCCTAGTTGTAGAATTTCCTCGGTCAAGAGCTCAGTTGTGACTATGCTGAAGTCAGCAACTTTGTATGAGCAAAGCCTTTGGATGAACACTGAGAAAATAAAAGCTGGAAGTCAACAAAAACCAAAATCCAAAATGTGTATCACAGATGAGGGCCTGATCCAAAGGAATGGGTGTGGGGGAGGAAAGGACCCTAAGGGGCATTCTTTTTGTCCTCGTGTGTATACCCGGATCACGGTCAGTGCCATTTCCAGGCAGGAGAGCAAGGAATCAGTGCAGGTCACTGAGCTCAGCCGAGGGTGCCGGCCAGTGACGTTTCATGAAGACCCTTGAGCAGTCAGCCCAGCCCATAGCAGGTGCTGCAGTGTGACAGCTGACGAGGGTAGTTTGCAGTCATAACTGCTGGAAGTACGTCTCCTCAGACCCCGTGATGGCAATGGGACATGAAAGGACAGAAGAGCTTGCAGGAGGAAGAACAAGAAAACAGTAGAGAAGAGAACAGAGCAAGACGAAGGCGTTGGCAGGTTACCCTCCAGAGGTGGTGCCTTGTCTCAGCCTCTTCAGAACCACCTCCAGAAAATTCAGTTCAGGTGCTGGGAGATGACAGGAACAATTGCTGGCAAGAGTGGGGTATGTAGATGCAGAAAAATTAACTCCCTTTTTGACAGTGAAATGACAGTTCTGTTTTGACAGAGCTCTAAAATAAGCCCATGTCACATAAGGTTTTCTTTTATAATACTGTATCTATATAATTTTAATTTTGTTCTATTATGGGATTGTGTGCTGCATAAAACAATAGGCTCATTTATGTTTATTCATTAATAATTTTGTAGATCTTTTTCATCAGTGCTGTAAGTTCCTTATTCCAGAAAGTTTCACTTACTCCCAATTATTTATAAAATTCAGTGATAAAATCATCACTTCATTTTAGAACTGCTCTCTGAATTATGGTGGTGTCTGGGAGAGATCAGTTCTCAGGGAATCTGTTGTTTCAGTATTATGTTACCATTTCGTTAAATGAGAAAACCGTCCATGTACGAGTCTGAGGGCGAGTGAACGGGACTGTGTGTGCATGTGTGCGGATGTGAGTGTGCATGTAAGTGCATGAGAAGTGTGAGCATGCATGTGAGTGTGCTGTGTGTGAGTGCATGTATGTGTGAGTATGCATGTTAGTGTGTTGGTGTGAGTGCGTGCAAATACATGCGAGTGTGCGTGTGAGGTATGAGCATGTGTGGAAGTGCATGTGTGAGTACGTGTGAGTTTATATGAATGTGCATGTGAGTGCATGTGCATACTTGTGTGAATGTGCATCTGAGTGTGTGGGTGTGAGTGTGCACGAGCTCTGTGTTGTGAGTGCGTGCCTGACTGTGAGTACGTGAATGTGCGTGTGTGTGTGTACAAGTGAGTGTGCGAGTGTGTCTGTGAGTGTATAGAGTGGAGCTGTGTGATCCTAAGCCACCCTGGGATGTGGAGTCAGCGAGAGTTTTGAATTCTGTCTGCTTCCAGTCTTGAGAGGTTGGGCCAGTTTTAATTTTTGTGAGACTCTGTGTTTGGATCTGTAAAATAAAACTCATACCTATTGTAAACCATCTTTGTGAAGATAAAATGGCCTAATGTGAGTAAAATGCCGATTCCAGTGCCTGACCCGTGATAATGCCTAAAACTTGCCAGTTACTGTTATTCTGTGCACATCTCTTTTTCCTTAGTGGTATTTTGATGTAGAAATCTTTAAAACATGGTCTTTATTCTCTTTTGATAGCAGAGAGCCCTATACAGAAGCAAAAATGCAGAATGCCAGCCTTTGGCCCATTTGTCTGTGTGCGTCGGTTGGCCCTATTTGGAACTGAGTGGGACGGTGCAGAAGTGGCCACCGCTTCCCCTAGAATCACGCGTAACGGGATGTGTGTGTTGCGCTGGGGTGGGAGGCAGCGATGCCCAAGGAGAGGTTGGCCAGAGGCCTGATGGGACAAGTGATTTATAGCCGTCTGAGGGGCTCAGGCTCCTCCCTGGTCTAGCTGCTCAGAGAGGATTGCTGGGGACCCACCTAGCTAATGGAGGAGCTGTCACCCGCGCGGTCTGGGGGTACTCCTGCCCTGCCGTGTGCTGTAGCCGGCAGGGAATATCAAGGGGAGCATTGCCTGCTGGCAAAACGACTTCTAAGAAGACTTCGCGTTGCGTGTTTTATTTCTGATGACAGGAATTCTGAGTTTTCAGAATGGAATTTTATCCTCTACAGAGTGACTTCTTACTTTTCTTATCAGGTCCTGAGTTCATACAGTGAACACGGCGGGGGGTGGGGGGAGGGTAGAGAAAGGGTATGGTGACGTGCTCACTGATTTGGTGACATCCAGTTCTTAGTGGGGTCTTCAGTGTCTTATGGGACTCATTACTTCCATGGAAAGCCCATTTTTAATGTTTGGCCCAAGAAAGTCTGTAGGCTTATTTGTATAAAATAACTCCAGCATTTTGCTGTTGTCTTTTCATATATTCTAATAGTTATTTTTGAGCATTTACATTTGCATTGAAATTAAGACCTAATTCTTTTTTTTTATTATGTTCAATTAGCCAATATATAATACATCATTAATTTTTGATGTAGTGTTCCTGATTCATTAGTTGGGTATAACTCTTAACAGGACGGACAGGTACGGAGTGCGGCCATCCTTCCTCCACTGTCCCTGCTGGGGTCTTTCTTCCCAAACGGGAAACACTTGCAGACATTTTCCTTCGATGGGACTTCTGTTAATTAGAAAAGAAAGAAATTCTTAAGTCCTTTAAATATGTGTTTGTCAGTAAAATACTTTGACTGAGTTAATGCTTGATGCCACAAGAATTCCCTAAAAGTAGCACACGCACACCCCCATTTGGTGTGTTTGCTTATCCAACTTCTCCAAACGGGAAGAAGACATGCCACGGCCACCTTCTTCCTCTGTGACCCCACTGCCATAGTTCTTAGTCATTAAGTGATTGTAGAAGGATGACGTCAGTTTTTGAACTATTGGCCCTAAAATAAAATATTCCTGTCGGCGCCCCTGTTTTTTTTTTCTTTTTTTGATAGATTTTATTTTTTTAGAGCAGTCTTAGGGTTACCGAAAAATTGAGCAGGAAGTACAGAGTATTCCCATAAATCCCCACCCAGTTACCCCTACTTGTAACATCTTGCATTAGTGTGACATATTTGTAACAATTGATGAACCAATATTGATACATATTACTAAGTAAAGCCTATACAGTTGACAGTAAGTTTCATTCTTGATGTGGTACATTCCATGGGTTTTGCAAATGCGTCTCCTTATACTATCATTCAAAATACTTTTGCTGTCCTAAAAATCCTTTGTGCTCCACCTACTCATCCCTCCCTCCCTCCAATCCGTAGAAACCATGATCTTTTTACTGTCTTCATAGTTTTTGACTATGCTGCCTTTTCCAGAATGTCATAGAGTTGGAATCATGCAGTATGTAGCCTTTCAGACTGACTTCTTTCATGTAGTAATATGCATTTACGGTTCCTCCATATCATTTTGTGACTTGATATCGCATTTCTTTTTATCACTGAATGATATTCCATTTGTCTAGATGGACTATTTATCCATTCATCTACCAAAGGACATCTTGGTTGCTTCTAGGTTTTGGCAATTATGAATAAAGCTGCTATAGACATCTCTGAGGAGATTTTTGTGTGGACATAAGTTTTCAACTCACTTGGTAAACACTAAGGAATGCGATTGCTGGATCATATAAGATCTGTTTAGTTTTGTAAGAAACCACAAAACTGTGTTCCAAAGTGGTAGCACCATTCTGCACCCGGCAATGAATGAGCATTATTGTCCCACATCTGCACCAGCATTTGGTGTTCTAGTGTTCCAAATTTTGTTCCATTCTATTAAGTGAGTAGTGACTTATCTCATTACTGTTTTATTTTGCATCTCACTAATGACGTATGATATTGAACATCTTTTCACATGCATATTTTCAGTCTTTGTTATCTTCTTTGATGAGGTGTCTGTTCAGTTCTTTAGCCAGTTTTTATTTGGGTTGTGTCTTTTTGTTGTTGGGTTTCAAATGTTCTTTGTCTATTTGAGATAAAGTTCTTTTTCAGATGTGTGTTTTGCAAATATTTTCTCCCGGTCTGTGGCTTATCTTCTCATTCTATAGACAGTATCTATCATAGAGCAGAAATTTTTAATTTTAATGTAGTCCAGTTTACCAATTCTTTGTTTCAGGGATTGTGTCTTTGTTGTAGTGTCTACAAAATCATCACCAAATCCAAGGTCATGTAGATTTTCTCTTATGTTATCTTCTAGAAGGTTTATGGTTTTTCATTTTACCTTCAGGTCAGATGATCCATTTTGAGTTAATCTTTGTGAGCCGTATAAGGTTGGTGTCTAGATTAATAATTTTACACGTGAATTTCCACTTGTTCCATCATCTTGTGTTGAAAAGACTTTCTCTCTCCATTGAATTGCCTTTACTCCTTTGTTAAAGATCAGTCGACTGTATTTATACGGGTCTACTCCTGGGCTCTCTATTCTGCTCCATTGATCTCTCTGTCTGTTCTTTTGCCAATACCTTACTGTCTTGATTACTGCGGCTTTATAGTAAACCTTGAAGTTGTGTAGTATTAGTTCATTGACTTTGTTGCTCTTCAATATTGTGTGGGTACTTAGACTTTTAACTCTTATGCAACTCTAGTCTTCCTGGATTCTTAGTTCCACCTCTGTCTGTTTGGCTTAGCCTTAGTCCAACCCCTAATAAATAAGGAATACTGCGCTTCCTGCCCAAAGCCAATCCCTTCCCTGGTGTGCCTGAATATGTCTCTTCTGGTTCCAACAATATTCTTTTTTCATTAACATTGTTCTCCCCTACTCTACAGGTACCTTTGCACATAGGTGGGTCTCCATTGTCTTGGGGGCAGTGTGTTTCAGTTGATTCTACTCCTCAGTCTGTGTCTGTGAACTAAGGCAAGACCCCTGGACTTAAGGAACCAACAGTGCAGTTAGGGATGGCAGTCAGTAAACAAGCTACCATTATGCATCAGCAATAGTGAGTATCAAGAAGCGAAACTACTGTGGAAGGGCTTTGCCTCTGTACACAGAGGAGTCAGGGAAGGCATCGCCAACATTTAAAAGAAGCTCAGACACAAAGAGAAACTGAGCCAAGTGGAAATCTGGGACAAGTACTCCAGGCAGAAGGAGCAAAAAGTATCAGAGCTCAGAGGCAGGAATGTGCTGAGTGTGTCTGGGGATGAGCACGGAGGACAATGGGGTTGGAGAGGAGGGAGCAAAGAGGAGTGGATGGGCAGCAGGCAACCAGCTTGTACAGACCCTTGTTGGCTCTGGAAGGAAGGAAGGAAGGAAGGAAGGAAGGAAGGCAGGCAGGCAGGCAGGCAGGCAGGCTGGCTTGGATTCTGGGTATTGGAGCAAAGCCACTGCAGGATTCAAGCATAACAGATAATAGGTTCTCAGGGGAGATGATGCATTTTTAATCCACTTTGCAGGCAGAGCCAGTCAGATCTGTTGCTAGGTTAGATATTGGTAGAAGGAAGAAATGTCAAAGTGGACTTGCAGATTCTAGCCTGAGCCACTGAAGGTTTAGAGTTTCCATCTTGTGAGATGGAGCTGATGAGGGAGGAGGAGGTGTCCTGGGATTGTCAAGAGGTCAGTTTTGGACTGTGTTAAATCTGATATGAGTGTTACATCCACGTGGAAATGGAGTAGGCAGCTGGATCCTCGGCCCTGGAGTTCAGGGTAGGGTCTGGACTGAGACATCGACGCGGGTGTGGTCGGCAGAGAGGCAGGATTTCGGGCCGGGGTCAGGGTGGGGGGGTGCCCCTGAGGTGGAGAATCAGAGACAAGCAGTGGCCCCAGGACTGACCCTGTGGAACGTGGGGTCATGTCAGGAATCCAGCACTGAAGACTGGGGAAAGGTGCCAGTTTCTAAGAAAAGCCCGGGAGGGTCCCCCCTGGAGGCAAACAAATAAACATTCTGAGGAGAGTGAGCCCCAGGGAGGAGCCAGGTGAGGGCCGCTGATGGGGTCTCAGATGTGGCTACAAGGCGTCTCACCCGCGCGAGGGCACTTTCACTGGGGTGGGGGCAGGGCTGACAAATGCTTGCTTCCTCTCCGGCGCCCTTTGAGGAGAGGCTCTGTCTCCTGTTCTTCGATGATACCTTTCTGCCTGACTCATGAATTCTTCTCAGAGGTTGAAACCCTGGGCTGCCGGGCGGATGCTGGCTGAGAGGTCACATTTGCCTTCTTGGATTAAGGCATGTGGGGCAATTGGGACAGCATTCCAGGCCTGAGAATCCGCACCTGCCAGGGGCTGGGCACGTGGATGAAGGTGGCTCTTCTGTGGCCCTGACCTGCGGTGCGTGAGGGCTGTGGAGGAGACTGCCTCCGGCACACAGGTCAGCTCCAGGCACTGGGGCAGCGGTGTCAGGAAGAGGCACTTGGAAAGCCAGTGAGGTGTTTGTAGCAGGGGATGGGAGCATTTGACCTCTGTCCCATGGGGCTGACTAGGGACCCTAGGGAAGTGAGGAGTAACACAACATGTACACCATGATCCCAAATACGACATCCCTGGAAGCTCGTGTTTCTCTGGAGTCCCAGAGATGCTGCTCCCTCTGTCCCTGCGAGCTGCCGAAGCCCAGGCGAAGCAGTGCTTCTCCCAGTCGTTGAGGGTGGACAGGGAGCTCAGCCCTGTGCTGTTACAGCCCCAGAACCTCGGCGTCCTGGCAGGGGACAGAGCAAAGCTAGGGACTGGGGACATGTCCCTAAGGAACCAGGAAACCCTGCAGGTCCTTGCTCTGACCTCCTCCCAAACACCAGTGGGGAATCGGGACTTCAAAGCAGAGGGCGTCATCAGAGGTGCCAGCCCTAGCAAGGGTGGACAGGAAGCAGGGAGGGTGGAAAACGGTGTTATGACAATTGGCCAGTCGCACATCCCAGCTGCACGGGATGCACAATAGGACGACCCCCATAGAGAGCCTGACTCTGGGCTTCATTGCAGGACCCTGAGATTGTGACCTGAGCCGAAACCAAGTCTGACGCTCAACCCACTGAGCCACCCAGGCGCCCCCCTTGCCATCAGTGTAATGCAAAAG
This sequence comes from Ailuropoda melanoleuca, assembly GCF_002007445.2. Classification (NCBI taxonomy): domain Eukaryota; kingdom Metazoa; phylum Chordata; class Mammalia; order Carnivora; family Ursidae; genus Ailuropoda; species Ailuropoda melanoleuca. The sequence continues at coordinate 107,080,205 of NC_048227.1, read as the reverse complement.
TACTATGGATGCTTCGTGGCTAATTATAATTTCATATTTTTTCAAACTTGCCTAGATTAAAGGAGGAGAAAAAAAACCTAAAAGTGTGCTTCCTTCCCCAGACAAGTATTTAAACTGAGTGCTGATGTTTTCATAGTAATATTCCATGTTGTAGTTAGAAAATCTTTTCAAATTTGTATTTTCTTTCCACCTCCTCTCTTTCTCCTGAATCTTCTTGAGCATCTAAGTAGAAAAAAAATGTACCAATATGATTATGAAAATACATGTTGTGCTTCCAGTGTTTGCCATTGTCTGAGTCCGTTTGGGCTGCGGTAACAGGGTATCATAACTTGGGGACTCAAACAGAACATCTTTATTTGTCACGGTTCTGGAGGCCGGAAGTCTGAGACCAAGGGGCTAGCCGAGTCTTGTCTGGTGAGCCCTGCTTCTGGGTCCCGACACTGGTCTCATCTTCCTGAGTGACAGGGGTAGGGGCTCCCCCCCCCCGCCCTAAGCACCTCCTAATGCCACCACACTGGGGGCAGGTTTCAACATAAGAATTTGGGGGGCGACACAAACATTCCATCCAAAACAGTCATCCTTACCTTCTTCCTGTTGAAGAAAGACAAATATTAAGCCACAGAACAATTTTACTTAGTGTTTAGAAGATCTTTCTGGGTATTTATAAAAACATGCTAAGAGCTACATTTTAATCCTGTGATGGCAGAAGTGGCAAGAGAGACTGGTTTGCAGAGTTTGTACATCTGCGGAGTTCTCTTCTCCCTCTGCCGGCAGCTCACACAGGTTTCCACATTGACAGTGCCCCAGAGTGGCCTTCCTCTCCCTCTCCCCCATCCCCCTCTCCCACCTCTCCCCCTCCCTCTCCCCTGTCCCTTTCCCCCTCCCTCCCTTCACTCCCTCTCCTCCCTCTTCACTCCCTCTCTCTCCCCCCTCCCTCCGTGTCTCATACACAAAAACATAACAATTTGATTATTGGCTTAAATTACCGGTGTCAAGTTATCAGTCTTCTAGTGATGGTGAGAATAAAGCATATATGCAAATGAACTGTGGATCTGAAGGAGAACAGGAGTCTGTGGCAAATAACAAAGATACAAGTTGTTCATTTTTTCAGAGTGGAAGTAAAGCAAACTAGTCACATAGTGCAGTTCTGGATTTGGGAGCCCCCAGTGTGGAAGAAACCATGCTTCTTGGCCTATCTGGGTGAATGTGTTTCAGACAATAGGACGATTCCTGTTTGCCAGTTTCTAATGTAATGACTTGGTTTGATTAAAGGAATGCATCTTGATTAAAATTATTATTGGCCAAGAATAAAAGAATAGGGTGTTGGAATGATAAACTTTTCCATTGTACATCAAAGCCCCGGGGCACAATGAGCAAATGTATGAATGTGTACATTTCTGAATTGGTTGCAAAGGCTAAATGTGAGTTTAAATCATGCTTTGTGAATTGACCAAAGGTGCTTCCGTATTAAAGTGTTTGCTGAGCTTGGTTGTCTGCGGTGAAGTACAAGACTGGTGAAGTTCTAGTACATTTGCACAAACAGGACTGCGTTTTTATTTATTAGAGGCTTTTAGCTTCAGAAATTCTCTTGTTTCGATATGAGTTTTAAACAACAACACACACACTCAGACACGGCCCCATTCTGAACCCCAGACCCTACAGCTCGCCATTCCTACGGGAAGTGAGTCTGCACTGGCTCTCTGACCCCCGAATTCTGCAGAAGATGCTCTGCCCTCCCCCTCTCACGCCTTCCCTACTGGACAGGAATAGTAGCGGTGTGACCACCGCTAAGCAGGGTCCTGTTTGTTTGTTTATTTGTTTGTAAAGGAATATAAAACTATTTATTGGCCACTGTTTACCAGTATTTACAATAAAGTAAACAATATACGGTTGTGTAACATTTTGACTACAAAGTTACTGTTTTTCCTGGTTTCTGCTGGACCAGTAATTCGAATACTGAGAAGATTGAGCCTACATGTCAGGAATGAGTTGGGGGAAGGAAAAAACATGCAGGTTAAGAATTTAGACTATAGAAGTCCATCCACCCATTTATTGCACCAGGTGGTAAATTGCCAACATATCTAACCATCTGGAGTGAAGCCTCAGACATTCCGTGAATTGTGATCTNCTGTTTTTCCTGGTTTCTGCTGGACCAGTAATTCGAATACTGAGAAGATTGAACCTACATGTCAGGAATGAGTTGGGGGAAGGAAAAACATGCAGGTTAAGAATTTAGACTATAGAAGTCCATCCACCCATTTATTCCACCAGGTGGTAAATTGCCAACATATCTAACCATCTGGAGTGAAGCCTCAGACATTCCGTGAATTGTGATCTTTTAGTCAATACAGCACAGAGATTTCAACTTCTTGGAAAGGAATGGTTCACTAGAAGGAGCCTTTAAATGTCCATTTAACTAAGTTTGGCTTACCTAATTAAAACACACCAGGACTTGGTTAGTTTTGTCATTTGGGTGGGGAGGTTGGTTGTGGTGATAAAATTTTTCTTTCGGGAATCTTGCAAATAAACTTGCATTTATATGACTGTAGATATGGATATAGATTCTGATATGGCTGCTTTTAAATTGTCCAATTTAAGTTGTTTACATTATATTTAAATTGTCCAATTGATTACAAAATTTGAAAGGTTAAGGCTTCAGGAAAAACTTCAGTTTAAGTGATTTATTTCTTAACTTGCTAAAAATGATAGCATCCCGGAAACACGGGCTTATCCATGGTTATAAAACGCTGTTTTGGTTTTGGTGAATGTTTAAAAAAAAAAAAAGAGAGAACCATTTATGTATGTATTTTAAGTATACACACAAAAAAACCCTAAATAAACCTTTCTCTGCAACCTTTCCCTGCCTTGTCTCCATGAGCGTGTCACTGGAGCTAGGCTTCCATTTGTCCCCTTTGTGTCCGCTGAATACGGAGTGACTCTATGTGCATCTCAGACCTAGAATGATCATTGCGTGTAAATGACAGTTTAAATTAGAGATTAAAATTTTTAAATATAGTGTTTAAATAACCATCTTTATGTTAATTCCCCAAACTGAGTTATTTCCTCTAGAATCAGTCAGCAATCTTCCTGAATTATTTCTTCAAATATGAGGGAAGAGTTTAAGCCCCACAAGGATATGAATTTGAGAACTGTCGGATAAAATATACTCTGAAAGCTTAGGAAAGAGGCACATTCCAAAAAGGAATATGTAACATTCGATCGGCCAAGCAAAGTATGATTGTTAAGTTATACATTAAATTGGGTATTCTAATTTTTCTGCTCTTCAAAATAAAACAAATAGCTCTTTTTCTGATTGCATGATATGCATATAATNGTATAATCACGAAGTCATTCCAAAAATGTCAGAAAAGGACTTAGAAAAAAATTAATCTAGCCAATCCAACATTTTACTATATTTNATATAATCACAGTCATTCCAAAAATGTCAGAAAAGGACTTAGAAAAAAATTAATCTAGCCAATCCAACATTTTACTATATTTCCTTCCACATGTTATATATGTGGACACATGGTATCATAGTATATATGTTTTATGTTCCTACCAAAAGTGGAGTAGTCCATGCAGCCATACCTGCATTTTCTGTTAATAAAGCAAGGGTATTTTTCCATCTTAGTGAAGATAGGTCACATAACTGATACACACACATATAAATGGCCATCTTGGGTGGATGTCTGTAAGTTGATCACTTCCTGAGGAGGGCAGAGGTGGTCTCTCATTTGCTTCTCTGTGCACCTTAAGTAGACAGATTCAAAATTTGCAACTGCTTGGTCAGGAGTGCTGAATGACTTGTAGCATATTTACTCCCTGGGTGTAGAGCAGGACCCTGACTGAGGTGGAGGGGAGGGCTCAGCGCGTCTTCTGAGGCACACACACGTCTCGGAGCCGCACGTCTGCAAGTCACCTGGTGCGCCGTGTGCATGCAACAGCTTTTATTGACTGGGTTTAGATGACTGAAGAGTGACAGTAACAGTGGCTGGAGATAGGGAACTGGAAATGAGCTTTGCTGGGGACTTACAGTTATGATGGAGCCATCTGAGGAGTGCTGTGTAATTCTGCACAACCCCGCGTACCAGTGCGGAGAGCTACTCTTCTATCATCCTGGAGGTTTTCCAACTTCCAGTGTCATGGAGAAACCGGTAAACAGGATGCCCCTCTCTTTATCTTCGATGATTTCGTTTCTTCTTGTTTTTGGTAATTTCGAAGCATTTCCTCTGTACCCTGCTAGCCTGGGGCGCAGAGATGGGTTGAGGGCACCTTACTTGGGCAGGTCAGGCTCACATTTCGGCTGGAATGCCATCATCAGTCGTCCCCAGTCTTCAGTTCTTAGTGCTGGCATACATTATTGTTTCATTTTCTTTCGTTTTAATTTAATTTAATATTTATTAACACTCAAAACCGTTTGGGTCTTTTAGCTTTAGAAACTCTCTTGTTTTCATATGAGTCTTAATGGCTCTTTATCAGTACGTTACTGGTCATAGCATTTTGCCGATACTTCTGTTGGGGGCATTTATTAAATCTTATCTTACTTCTTTAGGATACAGCTTATGTTTTATTCGTGTTTGTATTTTTTATGACATCAATTCTAAGGCCTTATTCATTTAATTAAATATATCCATTCAGACTAATTTGCAGAAGGAATAATGTATTTAATTACTCAGACACATTTTCTAAGATGAAGCAAGAAAATGTGAGTATATACTAATTCAAGCTTTGGAAGAATTACTAATATTCTCATCATTATTATTATATGTGAAGATGTGAAATGAGGGACCTAGTTTAAAATAAAGAAATATTAGCAGATATCAAAAGTATTCAAAAAGAAAGACATCTATAGATGTCCAGTTTTGTAACCAAGCTTTGATGACTCACTAGGCACTTCCATTTGGAGTTGTCTGGGTCTTCTAAGGTCAGACATAGAAGCGTTCCTCTGTCTCTTTTTTCTGATGAAGAGAAACCCATTATTGGCCCATAGGCTGTCACTAAAGTCCGGGAACAAAAATTGTAAGTGCTACGGGTGAGGTTCGTAGCCCTCATTTTTTTAAATAAAAGCTGCTGGAAGATAAACAATCACATGGAAAATAGGTCTTCTTTATATGAGGGAAAAATGCTTCTTTATTCTTTACACACAAATTTAAATTACTTGGACGCTCACTTGATTCAGTGTTTATCTTCAGAATGAATTAGTCATGTTTTGGAAAATGACACTGCTGTGCACAGACACTGGGCTTGGATTTCACGATTATTCTTTTCCCCCAGAGTCCAGGGTTTGGAAGTGCAGTCGCCCCTCATGGTAAAGATCTCTGCCCACCTGGGGCCATCCTCCTGGGAACCCCTGGGGACCACCACAGAGTTCACTACACAACTCAGACTTAATGACACGTGGAATTATCTTGGCAACTAGATGTGCACTATCTTAGGGTCCGGGATTATGTCTTTTTTTTTTTTA
>NC_048227.1:107029418-107074441 GCF_002007445.2 Ailuropoda melanoleuca | reverse complement strand
CTGAATACGGAGTGACTCTATGTGCATCTCAGACCTAGAATGATCATTGCGTGTAAATGACAGTTTAAATTAGAGATTAAAATTTTTAAATATAGTGTTTAAATAACCATCTTTATGTTAATTCCCCAAACTGAGTTATTTCCTCTAGAATCAGTCAGCAATCTTCCTGAATTATTTCTTCAAATATGAGGGAAGAGTTTAAGCCCCACAAGGATATGAATTTGAGAACTGTCGGATAAAATATACTCTGAAAGCTTAGGAAAGAGGCACATTCCAAAAAGGAATATGTAACATTCGATCGGCCAAGCAAAGTATGATTGTTAAGTTATACATTAAATTGGGTATTCTAATTTTTCTGCTCTTCAAAATAAAACAAATAGCTCTTTTTCTGATTGCATGATATGCATATAATCACAGTCATTCCAAAAATGTCAGAAAAGGACTTAGAAAAAAATTAATCTAGCCAATCCAACATTTTACTATATTTCCTTCCACATGTTATATATGTGGACACATGGTATCATAGTATATATGTTTTATGTTCCTACCAAAAGTGGAGTAGTCCATGCAGCCATACCTGCATTTTCTGTTAATAAAGCAAGGGTATTTTTCCATCTTAGTGAAGATAGGTCACATAACTGATACACACACATATAAATGGCCATCTTGGGTGGATGTCTGTAAGTTGATCACTTCCTGAGGAGGGCAGAGGTGGTCTCTCATTTGCTTCTCTGTGCACCTTAAGTAGACAGATTCAAAATTTGCAACTGCTTGGTCAGGAGTGCTGAATGACTTGTAGCATATTTACTCCCTGGGTGTAGAGCAGGACCCTGACTGAGGTGGAGGGGAGGGCTCAGCGCGTCTTCTGAGGCACACACACGTCTCGGAGCCGCACGTCTGCAAGTCACCTGGTGCGCCGTGTGCATGCAACAGCTTTTATTGACTGGGTTTAGATGACTGAAGAGTGACAGTAACAGTGGCTGGAGATAGGGAACTGGAAATGAGCTTTGCTGGGGACTTACAGTTATGATGGAGCCATCTGAGGAGTGCTGTGTAATTCTGCACAACCCCGCGTACCAGTGCGGAGAGCTACTCTTCTATCATCCTGGAGGTTTTCCAACTTCCAGTGTCATGGAGAAACGGTAAACAGGATGCCCCTCTCTTTATCTTCGATGATTTCGTTTCTTCTTGTTTTTGGTAATTTCGAAGCATTTCCTCTGTACCCTGCTAGCCTGGGGCGCAGAGATGGGTTGAGGGCACCTTACTTGGGCAGGTCAGGCTCACATTTCGGCTGGAATGCCATCATCAGTCGTCCCCAGTCTTCAGTTCTTAGTGCTGGCATACATTATTGTTTCATTTTCTTTCGTTTTAATTTAATTTAATATTTATTAACACTCAAAACCGTTTGGGTCTTTTAGCTTTAGAAACTCTCTTGTTTTCATATGAGTCTTAATGGCTCTTTATCAGTACGTTACTGGTCATAGCATTTTGCCGATACTTCTGTTGGGGGCATTTATTAAATCTTATCTTACTTCTTTAGGATACAGCTTATGTTTTATTCGTGTTTGTATTTTTTATGACATCAATTCTAAGGCCTTATTCATTTAATTAAATATATCCATTCAGACTAATTTGCAGAAGGAATAATGTATTTAATTACTCAGACACATTTTCTAAGATGAAGCAAGAAAATGTGAGTATATACTAATTCAAGCTTTGGAAGAATTACTAATATTCTCATCATTATTATTATATGTGAAGATGTGAAATGAGGGACCTAGTTTAAAATAAAGAAATATTAGCAGATATCAAAAGTATTCAAAAAGAAAGACATCTATAGATGTCCAGTTTTGTAACCAAGCTTTGATGACTCACTAGGCACTTCCATTTGGAGTTGTCTGGGTCTTCTAAGGTCAGACATAGAAGCGTTCCTCTGTCTCTTTTTTCTGATGAAGAGAAACCCATTATTGGCCCATAGGCTGTCCGGGAACAAAAATTGTAAGTGCTACGGGTGAGGTTCGTAGCCCTCATTTTTTTTAAATAAAAGCTGCTGGAAGATAAACAATCACATGGAAAATAAGTCTTCTTTATATGAGGGAAAAATGCTTCTTTATTCTTTACACACGAATTTAAATTACTTGGACGCTCACTTGATTCAGTGTTTATCTTCAGAATGAATTAGTCATGTTTTGGAAAATGACACTGCTGTGCACAGACACTGGGCTTGGATTTCACGATTATTCTTTTCCCCCAGAGTCCAGGGTTTGGAAGTGCAGTCGCCCCTCATGGTAAAGATCTCTGCCCACCTGGGGCCATCCTCCTGGGAACCCCTGGGGACCACCACAGAGTTCACTACACAACTCAGACTTAATGACACGTGGAATTATCTTGGCAACTAGATGTGCACTATCTTAGGGTCCGGGATTATGTCTTTTTTTTTTTTATTTATTTATTCGACAGAGATAGAGACAGCCAGTGAGAGAGGGAACACAAGCAGGGGAAGTGGGAGAGGAAGAAGCAGGCTCATAGCGGAGGAGCCTGATGTGGGGCTCGATCCCATAACTCCGGGATCACGCCCTGAGCCGAAGGCAGACGCTTAACCGCTGTGCCACCGAGGCGCCCCTGGGATTATATCTTAAATTACTTCCTTCCATGTAGCAAATTCTCAGTACATTGGTTACTTGGCTAAACCATTATTCTGGAATATCTTTCAGGTCTGTATCGTAGGAGGTTGCAACTCATTGTGAATGTTGAGGAATGCCCTTCGTATGAGGAATATGGTGACCACTAGTTAAAGTTACTGAAGCAGTTTTGAGAACAGGTGCTTATCCTTAGCTCTATGTGTGGCTTCCAGATGGTTTGCGCATCGTGATCGCCGTGCCAGAATATCAGCTCTGGAGGTGTATAGGTGTGTTAGCATATGTATTTTGGAAATCCCTCAGGTGATGCTAATTGCAGCTGTATTTGGGAAGCACTGACCAGAAGTCTTGCTTCATTCTTAATTCTCTTTTTCTTCCTCTAATAAGTAGACCTCAAACATCTTGAAAGATGTTTGAAGTATTTTCATTTAAAATGAATCTTCTTTGAGGCTCCTGGGTGGCACAGCGGTTAAGCGTCTGCCTTCGGCTCAGGGCGTGATCTCGTCGTTATGGGATCGAGTCCCACATCAGGCTCTTCTGCTATGAGCCTGCTTCTTCCTCTCCCACTCCCCCTGCTTGTGTTCCCTCTCGCTGGCTGTCTCTATCTCTGTCGAATAAATAAATAAAATCTTTAAAATAAATAAATAAAATAAAATGAATCTCTTTTACAATGTGCAGAAATTTGACAAAGGATTATTTTCTTATAGGCGATGGATTTAGAGGCTGTTTAATTTTGGTAATGCCAAGCAGATGAGAATTTGGTTTAATAAATAAAGGCATAACAATGACAATGATGCTTTTTTAACTTACTGAGACTTTTTAAATTAAGTCTAGTTGTCTTTGTGATGGTATTTATGATACTAGTCAAGAAGTCTCTTGAGTTAGAATATACACTTGTTTTATCAACTAGATGTTAACATTGAACCAAAGAGCAAGCTAATTTTAAAGTCTCTGCTTTATCAGAATTTCTACCTCTGAATTAGAAAAAGAAGTGGATGGCAAAGAGAAAGAGGAAGGGAGGGAGAGGGAGAGGGAGAGTGATTATTACTGTTTACTGAGGAGCAAATATATGGTCAACAGTGTGGTAGGCATTCAATGTAAATAACCTCCCTCCATTCTCACGGTAACCCTAGGAAGCAAGTATCATGTGCCCACTCTACAGATTAGGAGACTGGGGTCTCACACTTGCATAAATTGTCCAATGCCATGTAACTTATGAAAGTTAAGGCAGAGATGAAGGAATTAGTCTCTTTAAAGTTTACAAGAAGGCTGAATTCTCCCACCAAGTTTTAAATTTTGATGTTTGGATGATAATCTCTCTTCCCTCTTTTGGCATTAGGACTCGTTGTAATGGAAGAGGGCCTTTGAGACTTTTGGGGGTAAAAGGTCACATTCACTTAAGGTCTTCCCCACAGTTACCAGTCCACCAGGAACTCTCCCTGGTACTGAAAAGTCTCAGCCCAGCTCTGCCTTATCTTGTTTGATCCGTTGTTAATGGGACCTGACTGAGGAAGGCAATCTTATCCTAGCAGTTCCCTTTACTTGTCTTCATCCTAGCTTCTCTCTACACAGTTTCCCACCTCAAACTTAATCTACCTTGTCCCAATGCCTCTGGCTTTCCCTGTTATCAGCTGTTATCCCTGCCCTCTAGCCAGCTAATGTTGCCTATATGGGAGAGAGCAAAATAATAACAAAATTATTGGAGACATTTGAGCAGATTGCTGTTTGAATGGTGATTTTCAAATGCACATTTAAGTAAGTGATTTGGCATTACTTGCTATTGTATACATTAAAAATAAGAACAATATGAGTGGTTTTGTCTGTTATTTTATATTCTATCGTATTCAAAGTTTGAAGTTTGAATTATTTAAATGTCTTCAATTGTCCTAACTTCCTTTCCTTTGTGGAGAGGGCTAAAATTAGAAACAAAAAGAAAGGATTTACTTGTCAAAAGAAAGACTAGTAAGTGATCAAGCACGAAGTTAATGTAGAAAAGTAGAAAGGAGAAGGTAAATTCCAAGAAGATGGACATTCAAGGTAGGTTCTTGATAAATAGCCAAGAGGGCCAATAGACAGAGTTTTACTGAACACTGGAATGGAGCATTACAAGTCAAATGAAGACACACCTGCCCACTTGCATGGCCTCTTCTCACTTTCTCCTGACACCAGTCCACCCATCTCATATCATCCAACCTGGGCTGCTCCTGGCATTTACGTTAACTAGCAGTTTGAAATTGCAAGTCATTTAACCTCCTTTACTCCAGTTACCTCTGTTCTAACATAAATGGGGTTGAGCTAGATGGGTTTTTCCATCCTGCCTGGCTCTCCACCTTTGTGTCCTCAGGTAGATACTTGGCCTATCTACAGCCAGCCAAGGCTTTGTACAGCATGCATTCTTTTTAGTTCTGAATGTGAGATTTCTCTAAACCAAAAATCCTACCACAGTTTATTTCCTTCTGTGCTTCTGGGAAAGAAACATTCCTTCTTGAAAAGAATCTTCTCTTCTGTGATCCATGCCCATCGGTACTCTAGAAACTATGCTTGAAACAGAATCACCAAACTACTAAATCCTCATCCTGAGGAAGTGGCCTCCTTTTGAATGCATACATTTCTGTTTTTTACTTTGTTTATTCATTCTGTAGAAATGGTGTGGATGAGTAAAAGTGAGGCATGCTACGTGCTGTGGTGGAGGATAAAAACCTAAAAGACCTGGTCCCAACCTTTAAAGAGGATGCATCCAAGGCTAATGAGACATATATTAAGAAATCATGACTAAAATTATGGCTGTGCCAGTAATTTCCACTATATTCTGTAACAGCTCCCTGGGTACGTGCAGCTGGACCAATGGGATAAGACCTTTTCTTTGATGACTTTAATCTCTTCAGTAATGGGTTTCAGTCAGAGCATCAACTCAACAAACAATGCTAACTGAATAAAATATTTCAAACATGATTTCAGATCACCAGGCAGCTGTAAAGTGGTCACTGCCTTGGAGGACTACATACTTTTGTAGAGTATGTAAGTCATATACTGATTAATTTATAAGGCAAGAAATTATGTGTGAAACATCGGAGAATGCTACAAAGTTAGTGTTACAGAGCTGCAGTGGTATGAAAACAGCATAAAAGTCTGTACTTGTATGGATCATTTTCTTCTTCTCTTTGTATTCAAGAGCATTTCAAGAATTGTGCGTAATCCCTACAAAGAAATTGAACTTGACTTTTGGAATGTGAGAGTGTGATTTCCTGTTCCACATGATGTGTGTCAGTTAAGTCACGACGCATCTGCAAGAGCTGGTCTGTTGAACCAGTAAGTGCGTCACTGGGCACACAGCAAGATGCAGTTCTTGATGTTCTTCTGAATAGGCGTGTTAGTTTCGAAATTCATTTATGATGGATACTGCGTTATATGTGGACCCAGGGGAAATATGATGAATTGGGTTAGCAGAAGTCCAAGTTCCACAGGAAATGTCAAGGGAGGGTTGGATAATTGAGTCCAGTGTTCATCTCTGAAGGTCAAGTGAAAAATAGGGAAACCATATTGATCTCCAACTTGGAGTGCAACACTTCTACACATCGGATCTGCCCTTGGGCTCAACCTTTTTTAGGCAGCTTGTAATACACTTAATCAGATTTCCTATACCTTGGCCATGCTTTGGACCCTCTGACTGGGTTATAGAGTGATTTTCAGTTAGGAGGGCCAAATAAATTTCTATAAATTGAAGTAAGGTGGGATGTCTATGGCAATGCCTGTGAGGCAGTCTTAAATTAGTAATATGATTTTGCCGAAGCAATAAATCAAATTCATGAGGAGGATGACAGTAAAATCCCAGAGGACAATTAACTTGTCAGCAATTCACATGACTTAGTCCTTTTACTGAGCTATATGCTAACTTTGTGATTAGATTTTGAATTATTAAGAAACTTTGATTTAAAGAATTCAAGGTGAACATACTTTAATTAGAACTTTCAGATTAAAAAAAAAAGAAATTTTGGATTAAATTTAGGTTAGGCAACAAATCAACTACCTTCGCTCCATAATCTGGAGTCATTCTCCCCTATCTGAACTTTTCTGCCCTTAATATTTGGGGCATTCTATTATTTTTTTTATGGCTGATGTAACATATAACCAAAAATTCAGTGGTCTAAGACAACACACATATATTATCTTACAGTTTTGTGGATTAAAAGTCCAACACATTAATGTTACTGGGTTAAAATTAGGGCGTTAGTGGGTTGTGTTCCTTCTAGAGCCTCTGGAGGAAAATTGGTTTCCTTGGCTTTTTGAGTTTCTAAAGACCACTAGTGTTCCTTGTCTTGTGGCTCCTTCATCTTCAAAGCCAGAGATGTCCTGTCGGGTCTTCCCTCCATAAAATCACCCTGACCTCCTCTTCTGGAATCGAATCTCCCTCTGTATCCTTTTCTGACATCACCTTTCACTTTTGAGGAGTCTTGTGATTACATTGGACCCACCTGGATAATCCATCATAATCTCCCCGTATCAAGGTCCTTAACTTAATCACATCTTCACATTTCCTGTAGCAAGGAAAGAAACATTCATAGGTTCCAGAGATTAAAACATGGCCATCTTGGCAGAGAGGTATTATTCCGCCAACCACAGGCTCTCACCATAATGGGATGGTTAGTGTGTGTATACTTTATTTCTTCTACCACATCAGTCCCTGAATGGATATCATTTCTTGCCTTTATATCTCTTTGCCCTTTGGTTCATTTATCAACACCCAGAATTCAGGCTGAATGTACCAAATAAGGAATAGCAAACTTAAACTAGAGTTGAACCAGCCAGTGGTCAGATGCCAAATGGATACAGAAAATTAAACAATCAGGGCCCCTGGGTGGCTCAGTTGGTTAAGCATAGCTGACTCTTGATTTCAGCTCAGGTCATGATCTCAGGGTTGTGAGACCATACCCCACGTCAGGCTCTGCACTGGGTGTGGAGCCTTCTTAAGATTCTCTCTCTCTCTCCGTCTGCCCCTCCTCTCCATTCTCTCTGAAAGAAAGAAAGAAAGAACGAATGAACGAATGAAAGAAAGAAAGAGAAAGAAAGAAAGTTAAACAATCATGAGACAAACGCTGAGTATAGACACAGTCACAGTGAGAAATTATGTTAAGTACAAGAGAAGAGAGTCCAAGACTTCAGGCAAATCCAACCATCAGGAAGACGAAGCCCAGCGCTGTACTTTGCACACAATATGATCTCAATAGTTATTCATTGTGAGGATTTGGTAACTAGAAAGAGCACAAAAATGGTCCAAATAAATTCTCATAGATAATGTTTTCTTTTAGCATGGTGTTGTTAAACACCCAAATTGCCAAGTAGCTCTCAAGTTTACTTTCAGTAGTCCTGGGAATCCAAGGTCCGATGGGGCATTTGCCAGTCATCTATATGACTATGCTTCTTTACTTTATCATTTTCCTTTACTGCTTTTACATGTATTCTTGTTTTAATAACACAGGCTTTGATGTATCACCCGGAAAGCACAGCATTACAAACTAATCACGTTAGAGATTGATTAACTGTTCTTGTATGATATACTCATTTTGGTTTGTCATGGAGATAATTGTTATAAACTCATTTTTGCCATTTTACCAGATTCAGCATCTCTATTAATTATTTTACATATTGGGATTCATTAAGCATGAAAATTTTCAATTACATTTTGAAAAAAAGTGACTGGCCTTTTTGAATATTAAAGACTACTGTATTTTATTGCATTTTCATGCCAAATGTTCAGGCAAAAAAAAATTACTAGACATGGTTATTTTTACTATCTGTTAAATTTTAGTTTTCTTAGGAGAACTCAAGGCACTTCACTTGAATGCAGACTTGCACTGCTTAGATGTACAGATGTGAATAACCTGAGAAGGGAGTAATGGAATATGGGGAGAGGATGGAAAAGACAATAGAACATTCAGACTCGAGTCAAGAATGGGCATCTGTCCCGAGGAAGGAAATGTATTCCAGCCAGTGTGGAACCTCTTGTACAGGGTAAATTAAAAATTCCCTCTGGTCTTCCAGATCCTCTGTTACCACTGTGTAACAGATGTCTCTCTGGATCATCTGACATCTTTGAATAGCGATATCTGTGTCATTCCTGCTTTGGCGTTGGTTGGCCATCTTTTTGCGTGCAAATTGAGATTTTGCTGGGTTTTGCGTGCCGAGTAATTTTGGATTGTATCCTGCACATTGCTTCTCAGGTGGGCCAAGCAGTGAAGGGATGAAGAGAGAAAAGGGCAGGGGAAGTTTGCCCCCTCTCATGGGATCACGACTATACTGATTGCAGGGGAAATCTCAGCCTTCAGAGTTTTGACTCCTGGGGGCTCTCAATGCCTTGTAACTCTGCTGCCACCACCACTAACACCATTAGATCACCGGGGGTCTGGGGCATGGGGAACAGAGAGGAGAAAAAAGCAATGTCATCGCCACAGTCTCCCTGCGTGTTAGGCTTTCCCACCCCGTAGCAAGAGCGAGGGGATCCTGGTGCTCCCTCTGTGAAACTCATCACGTACCAGGCATCAGATACTTTCGTCTAGGTATCTAGTGTGTTGTATTCAAATAGGGAATACAGGTGGGGGAAAGGGTAAGCTCACCGCCTCTTCAGAGGTACTTCAAATCCTGGTCTTTTCTCCCAATGCACCTGCTATGGTATAATGTTCAGAGTCCTCAAATAGTTTCTCCATTCAGTCTGTCCATGTTTTATAACTGCATTTAGCAAAAGAGAAAAGGGGAGTTGTGTTTGTTCCTCCTTACCTGGAAGTGGAAACTCTCAGGACTTAAAAGCAGTGCCCTTTCTACTACTCTTGTATTGATTGTAGGTTTCATCTTTGTCAACTTAGACTTTGAATTGATCTTTACCCAAGACCACGTACAATGACTTATGGATAGCAGTCACTTTATCTGTTTCTCTGTCTCGGCCATCACCAGATTGTCCATAATTCCCCATCCATGTTCCCAGGCACCCCACTCACCTCTGAGCCCCTCGCGGACAAGACGTGCATCTTATTCGGTGGTGTGTCACCATCACTTAAAATACATCTATTTGTCGATGGAACGCAAGGGCAGGTTTGGTAGGCATGACACCATAGGAAGCAGGTGAATCAAGAATGTGCCAAGTTCTGAGTGCTGGGCTTGGTGCTGGCCCAGGTGCTTATAAAGTCCTCCAAGGCTGTATAATTGGATTATCAAGATGAAGGTCCTATGAGTTGTGAAAAATCAGTGATTCACTGCTGGAGTGTTGACTCATCAGTGAGTGAGTGAAATGATGCTGAGGGTCAGGAAGTCGTCAATAAGAAGGGCAGAGTGGAAAACTCCAGGGGAGGCCCTGACCTCATCCTGGAGGTGGCTGGAGAATAGGCAGGGCACTGGGGGGCGTGTCCCACTGTGCTGGCGAGGGTGGGAGAGGGGTGGTGAGAATCAGTGATGTCAGTTCTAGAAGAGGAGGTTATAGGAGTGAAGGCAGCAGAAAACAGCTTCATTAAGCTTTGTGTCCTCGAGGAGACCAGCAGGGCATGGCACACAGCAGGTGCTCTGTGAATGTGCCTGTGGAGTGGAGAGGCAGCAGTGAATTGCAGGGTAGCAAATGCTCCTTTCTTAGTAAAGGAGCTTGCTGCGGCCGCATGGGAAGGTGGGGAGGCAGGAGGCAGGGGGTGAAAGGGACACCTGTGGGCTCTGTGCCCAGACTGCACCCTGATGATTGAACATGAGCTCAGGTCGGCTAGGGGCCCAGAGTTTTGTCTGCCAGCTTACCTGATGTCAGCATCTGTACAGTAAGCTCGAGAAAATGCAAACAAAAAAATAAAATGAATTAACTTCATAGCCACCATCCCCAGCAGCCAAGCAATATTTAGAAAGCAAATCCTGTGACTCTTTTACCGTTACAGTATAGTTGTTGGGAAAGGAATTAATTGAGTCAGTGTACTACTGCAATCAAAAAGAAATACCACACTTAGCACTTGACTTGAAGGAGATCTAGTAAGAAACTGCTAAAATGATGTGACTTTGGGAATAAGAGGAGTTCCCCTTTACCCTGAAAAAATGACCTTTATTTACACACACACACACACACACACACACACTCATCACTACAGAATTTCTTTGTTGTTGTGAGCCAAACATGACGTCTTTTCCTGTTACAGTGAAAAGGATCCTTGCATATCACTTGAAAAAGGAGAAGCCATTTAAGAGATGGTTTGGGAACTTTGTTATGGATGGGGGAAAAGTAAAAACCCAATCCTTACCTCACACCCTCACACCATGAATTCCTGATGGTTTAAGGGTTACATGTGAAAGGAAAAATTTTAAAACTTCAAAAAGATATGAAAGTATCTTTCTGACTCTGGGAAGGGAAGGCTATTTTCCACAAAAACTAAAAGCATTACCCACAAAAGAAAGTGTAAATAAGGCTTGGCTACATTAGAACTGGGAACATGTACTCCCTGAAGATGGCCTGGAAGAGAAGGTGCAAGACACACGTTGGGACAAGACACTTGCAACACCAGCAATCCACAGAAGATTAGTATCGAGAGTATACAAAGGACTCTTAAAATCAATTTTAAGAATTGACAATCCAATTGACGGGTGAAAGATAAAATCAAGAGATTCATAGAAGAAACCCAAATGACCAATAAAAACAGAAAAAGAGGCTCAGCCTCATCAGTAATCAAACAAATGTGAATGAGATGTGCTTTATATCTGCTAATTAGACAAAGATTTTCCAGTATTGGCAAGGATATGGATCAGTGGAAAATCTGATACATTTCTGGTGGGAACGTCACTTGGCCGTGAGCTCTGGAGAACAGTTCGACGCTCGTCCAAAAGTGGCTCATCCATATGGCGGGGCACACCTGCCTGCTGGGCGTGTGCATTCAAGAAACCCCAGCACCTGCACCCGAGCAGATTTGGAGACAGCCCGGCAGTTGATCAGCAGAAGCACGGCTGAGTGAAAACTGTTCACAAAACGTTACATGGAGCGGAAAGGGCCGCATCTTCTACGTGCTGTAACGTGGAGGGATGCTAGAAACACGATTCTGAGTGAAAACAAGCATATTGCAAAAGATCGCTTTCCGTATGGTGACATTTTTTCTTTAGACCCCGAACCAAGCGGAGCTAAACACCGTAGCGTTCAAGAGATACATGCATATGTGGTGAAACTTTCCTGTCACTGACTTTTTTAAGGAGGTAATAATACGAATTTAGGAACCTGAGGTACTCTGGCAGGAAGGAGGCAGGGAGGCCGGAGGAGCAGGGGACGCTGCGTCGACCCTGCAAACATTCCCGTCCTCTCCTGTGCTGAGGATTGGTTTTCGGCAGCTGGGTTAGCATTCTGCTTTGTAACCGAGCTCTGTGTTTCACACCTATGTTCTCTTGTGTGTATTAAATGATACATAACAAAACTGAGTTGTAAATGCCCTGGGGGGAGGTGGTAACCCACTCCATCTTATCTCATTGGCTTCAGAGTAGTTTCACACATCTGACACTTTCTCCACGGAGGGAGCAGGAGAGCCCGTGGCTCTGTCCAGTGGAAAGTCCCCCCGGCTTCACCAGCTTGCTTAGGGTAGCTCAGAATCCCCGTCCATCCTTCCTAGAAACAGACGGCCGCCAATTGCAAAGATGAGATCCTGGCTGTATTCTCCCCTGGGAAAACCAGGAAAACCCCAGCTATAGGAGCCTTCTGCCTCAGGAGAAAACCCAGTGCACGGCATCCCCTGAAACCCATGACCTTTCTCTGTGCTCCCTTGATGCCACCTCAAATAAATGCACACTCCAGAAAAATGAAAGGTTAGAGTGAAAACAGTTATTTATAAAACATTCATTTGCCTGCTGTGTTTTACTGCAGTAGTATGCTTTCATGGAAATGTGCAAAAATGACCCACAATTTTATCAACTTCTGAACTTCCTTTTTTTTTTTTTTAAGTTTTACTCATTTAAATAATGTCTGCACCCAACATAGGGCTTGAACTCACGACCCCAAGGTCAAGAGTCACATGCTTTTCTGACTGAACCAGCCAGGCACCCCTCAACTTCTGAACTTCTTGGGTCTATTTGGACATTGCTGTAATTTACTAGCAGACAGACATTTTACAGGAGTTCTCAGGTTTTCTTATTTTTTAAAAAATATTTTATTTATTTATTAGAGAGAGAGAACATAAGCAGGGGGAGCTGCAGAGAGAAAGGGAGAAACAGGCTCCCCACTGAGTGGGGAGCCCGATGCAGGACTCAATGCCAGGACCTTGGGATCATGACCTGAGCAGAAGGCAGACGCTTCACCAACTGAGCCACCCAGTTGGCCACTAGGCGCCCCATTAAGTTTTTTTATTTTTGTAGCCTTTTTATACTTTAGAAAAATTTAAATGTGTGTTATACATATACATAGTAAGAAAAAACTACTTGGTTAATAAAATTAACAAGGATCAATCTAAAAATAAGTTTATTTTAATTAGTGTAAATTTCCCAGCTAAAAATCTTTGACAAGAAACAGTTTTGGTATTTTTTTTTCTCATCACATAGGATGTTTTGAAAATAATTAAGAAAAGTAGCTCAATACTTTGAGCAAATTTCTCCTATTTCTTCTCAAATATACCTGGTAAAATTGTTTGAAGACTTTGGCAGTGTGGAAGCTGATTAAATTTGTTACCAAATGAGTATTGCAAGAATGTGAAAGAATCCTGGGGTGCCCGGGTGGCTCAGTTGGCTGGGGGTCTGACTCTCGGTCTCAGCTTAGGTCTTGATCTCAGGGTTGTGGGTTCAGGACCTGGGTTGGGCTCTTTGTTGAGCGTGGAGCCTACTTAAAAAAAAAAAAAAAAAAAAAAAAAAACGAGAGGAGAGGAGGGGGAGGAGGAAAGAAGAAAGGGGAGGGGAGGGTGAAGAAAGGAAAGGAAAAGGAAAGGGAAGGAAGGAAGAAAAGAATATGAAACAGCACCTTTCTGGAAGTTATACAATCATTGGTCA
This sequence comes from Ailuropoda melanoleuca, assembly GCF_002007445.2. Taxonomy (NCBI): domain Eukaryota; kingdom Metazoa; phylum Chordata; class Mammalia; order Carnivora; family Ursidae; genus Ailuropoda; species Ailuropoda melanoleuca. The sequence goes on along the minus strand of NC_048227.1, from coordinate 107,060,834 downwards.
TTTTTTTCTTGCTGAAAATTAAGTATAAGTCTTAAATTCTAATATTAATTTAAAGGTAAGTGTTAATTACTGTTGCATTTTTGCAAACTGTGAGATTTACAAGTATACTTTAATAATTGGCATGAAAAGATAAATCACAAAAGTTTAAAATCGTTTCAACAGAATGATTTGCTTTCAGTGATTTATTCTTTCTGCTGATCAGCAGTAGAGTCCTAAAATGTGGGCAATCAACACTAGGACATTTTTTTCTAATATCCCTCAAATAAAGGTTTGCATTCCCATTTTTAAAATGCAGAAAGTGTGTTCTTTTTTTCCTCAACAAATTAGGTTTTGCCTGCAGCGTGGTGGGTAGGTTTCACGAATAGAGGAGGGGGTGAGTCAAAGGAAACAGGCTTGTTTTCAGCCGATGACCTTTTAAAAGTTCATGACCAGCAAATATTCATCCTGTTGCCAAAATAGCGGATGATTTCAAAGTTAGGGTGTGAAACGGGTTGCTAAGGAAGTGTTATGGTGGATGCCATTGTGTAGACAGAGTGCCGCTATGGCCTTTGGAGGCGGTAGGAAGACAGACGCCCTTGTTCTGGGGAGGCTGGCGCTACCTGGCGTCCGCTGCCCACGGAGACGACCACACCGACCTCTTGTTGTAGCAACAAGCCATCCCTGTGACATGATTCTGAAGGGTTTGCTTTTGTGTTCCCCACTGACTTGATAAAATTACGGAGATAAACTAGAAGGCTGGAAATTCACTTGGCTCGCTGGAAAGACCTGCTGTTTGATAGGATGTGGATTGTTTTTTGTTTTTTTTTTTTTAAAGATTTTATTTATTTATTTGACAGAGATAGAGACAGCCAGCGAGAGAGGGAACCACAAGCAGGGGGAGTGGGAGAGGAAGAAGCAGGCTCATGGTGGAAGAGCCTGACGTGGGGCTCGATCCCATAACATCGGGATCACGCCCTGAGCCGAAGGCAGACGCTTAACCGCTGTGCCACCCAGGCGCCCCAGGATGTGGATTGTTTTACAAGAGCACCAATGAGAACCATCCGAGTTGCTGTCGCTCAGTCCAACAGCATTCCACAGGATGCTTGTGTTTGTCTTCACGGCTCTTTCCTAAGCAGTGATTCAGAAAGATGCCCCATGTAAAGTTACCGGCCCCTGAAAGTCCTTAAAATCACTGCCTCGAGCTAGCGCTTTCCTGCCGCTGAGCTCTCGGGGAAATCTTTTTTCTAAATAGAATTATTAAAGAAACAACAACAACAATAACAACAAAGAAAACTAAAAAAAAAATAATAAAAATAAATAATAAAACATAGAGCTGTATTCCAACCATCCAGAATGGAGAGTTACTATTTTGTCACATTAGCTTTCAAGTCACGAGAAGGAAAGATTTTCAGTAACATCGCAGCTCTTCCTGACCCTGAGTCCCAGCCTCTTCCTGATTCCCCAGAAGCAACGACACTCAGGAACCTGGTGTGTTCATCTCCAGGCCATTCATTTGACTTTTTTATATTCAAGAGCAATATGTAGTCTCTGTGTGCACTTTTAAAATACACATAAAAACACATGATTATTGCTATATGTCCCTACAATTTGCTTTTTCCACTTAACGTTCTCCTGAAAGATGGGTATTTCTAATTTCTATTATTGCAAGACTATTCCTAAAAGTCTTGCTATTTACTAGTTGCTTTCAAAGTGGAATTGAAATGCAAAGTATAAAAGTTAAAGATAGGGGCACCTGGGTGGCTCACTCGGTTGAGCATCTGCCTTCTGCTCAGGCCATGATCCAGGGTCCTGGGATTGAGCCCCACATCGGGCTCCCTGTTCAGTGGGGAGCCTGCTTCTCCCTCTGCCTGACGCTCCCCCTGCTTGTGCATGCTCTCTCTCTCTCACTCTAACAAGTAGATAAATAAAATCTTTAAAAAAGTTAAAGATAGTCATGTCCAAGTTACATGCATTCTACGTTTACACTTTTAGAAGTTCTGTCACTTTACACTGACGTTGTACTTTAGTGTTGTTGTTGTCTGTTTTTCTCTTTGGCTTTCAGAGGGAGACAGCGTTCAAGTCTGAAAGGCTTCTCACTGGAGATTCTTAAAGACACTGGTGTTACACACAAGTGAATTTCCTAGACAATTGCCAGATCTTTTTTTAATTGAAAAGTTTTGAAGGAAGTCTTCCTGAAATGATCTGGTGAACATATCTCAGCCTCGGGGCAGCACCTGAGGGGCGCAGTCGGTTGAGCATACCACTCTTGGTTTTGGCTCAGGTCATGATCTCAGGGTCATGAGATCGAGCTCTGCGTCAGGCTCTATGCTCAGCTTGGAGTCTGCTTGAATGTCCCTCTCCCTCTGCCCTCCCCTCCCATGCTCATGCACATGCCCTCCCCCTCTCTCTCAAATAAGTAAATCTTTAAAGAAACCACACATCTCTGATGAATCATTAAATTCTACCTCTGAAACTAGTAATACAGTATATGTTAATTAAATTAAATTGAAGTTAAAACACATCTCAACCTTAATAAAAAAGAAAAAACCCAAAGATGTTAAACATGCTTATTGAATCACTTGATTGGTTGCAGTACCACATCTCTTTAAAGATTTTCTGTGGGGGCGCCTGGGTGGCACAGCTGTTGAGCGTCTGCCTTCGGCTCAGGGCGTGATCCCGGTGTTGCGGGATCGAGCCCCACATCAGGCTCCTCTGCTATGAGCCTGCTTCTTCCTCTCCCACTCCCCCTGCTTGTGTTCCCTCTCTCGCTGCTGTCTCTCTCTCTGTCGAATACATAAATAAAATCTTTAAAAAAAAATAAATAAATAAAAAATAAAGATTTTCTGTGGTTTTTCCTTGTTGCAAATGGCCCTATGTGGTTCTGACTTCTTACATCTAGATAGTCTGGGTTTTACTTATTGTCACACTGACAGTTACTTTTGCTCTCACCCGTGGTTACAATTCTGGAAAGCCTCTCCTTCCTTCTCTTATCTGTTTCTTAATACACTGTCACCTGGGAATTTTGACAATAAAGTAATTAAGCCACACTCGCCTTTTATCAGTGGGGGACTCAGTGCAGAAGTCCATTTTCTTTCTTATTCTCGGTTCCTGGCTATGTCCTGGTCAAAAATAACTAAACTTGAAGATCTGAACTTTTCTGGAATTTCATTTGTAGAAAGAAAAAATAAACACTTGGAAATTAGAAATATTTTCTAATTTTTAAAATTTATACTGTTGAGAATATGGAAAAAATAAGCAATAGGGAACAAGTTGTCATCAAAAAATATAAGAACAACTTTTCAAACATTTCTCATAGCAACAAGAGGCAAACTTTCTGCTGGACATGATTTCAGACGTGGAAACTTCGAAGCGGATGTGTAATGTCGACATTGCATTGCTCAAATAAGCAGGGGAAATGATGTTTTCAAGAAAGAAAAAACCAACGGTTATTTCTTCTGCCAGAGAAGAAAGAGACCCGATATGCCTGAGCATATTTGAAAACAATCATTTGTGCCGTTCGAGAAGAAATAAGTGAAAGCTCATTAATTCGAACCTGAAGTAATTTAAAATGAAAATTCAGAGGTTGGATACATGCTTTCACAGATCGTTTTGCCAGTCTGTAAACAGGGATTTGACCAAGGGAAATGACAAGAACGAGTTTGTTGACAGAATCGTGCATCTGAGGATAAAGAACTCAGTGCACTGATGTCTGTGAAAAGGTGGTTTGTGGCCCCGGTGTGCTCCCGCGCGTCTGCACGTGGCGGGGCTGGAAGGTGTCAGCCCATTTCATGCTGTGCACCTCCAAACACTGGAATGTTGCTTCTTCTGAAATACCCTGTCCTTCGGATTTTCACTCTGTCCCATATTCTTGCTCCCAGCAAGATGGAGCACGAGCCTGCCCCACTTGCTATGCTAAGGAGTCAGAGTCTCCCCCCGCCAAAGGTCTTCTCCCAGCTAGATTCATTTGGAAGGTGAAGTTCCCGTTAAAATACGTATGAAGAAATGAGGATCATTATTAGAAGCTGGAGCAAGGAAGGTGGAGACGCAGAGACCTGGAGAGGGAAAAGAGCCCCCCCAGGGGAGGAGCAGCTTCTGGGTGCAGGCAAGGCTGGGCTGCGCAGAAGGACGGGAAAAGCATAGCGGCTGAGGGGCGGGGGGCCATCGCGAGAACTTTGGCTGCAGTGGGGGCGCTCAGCCCTGGGAAGCAGAGGGTTTGGACGAGAGGTTAGCCTGCTGGGCTCCTCCCCCTGTGTTCTAGGGCTTTGCTAGACCAGACATCAGGCTGTCACGGACCGCAAAAGGGGCATGTAGCCTAACTATACTGCGTTTAATAACGGAAGTGTGTCGCATAGGAACTCTGAACATAATCCTTGCAACGTGTGTCGTTTCCTTGTCAGACTTGCTTCAAACCATACAATGCTTTATTGTTCGCCTTGTCAGTGGGCCCCAAAGCATTTTTGCATTGTTTAAATAAGATATTATCAGAGTTAAACATTATTTTAGTTTCACAGAAATAGGAATATTTAAGGTGGATCTTTTAAGGAAGTATTTCAAACACAACCATGCATATATTTATGCTGCTCTGGTCAGAACCCACCTGCCTGCTCTGCAGGCCTGTCTGCCCCGTCCCAGCCCCACACAGGTCCCACAGGCACAGTCCACCACCAGCAGACACGACAGGTAACCCAGGTGTGGCTGAGGTCAGGCCCCCATGGTGCCCTAGTGTAGACGGGGTTGGATGGTCCACAAACCCCCCCAAAGCTGCCACCAGCTTCTGACCTGGAGCCTAAATGAGGCAGGGGAGGGAAGCAGGGCTGTCCGCATTTTCTTTTTGCTTTGTTGGCTTTTTTCCTTTCCCTTTACACTGGAGATTTGACAGAGCGAGATCATGATATTGAAATTACGTTTTTTGCCGCTTTCATAAACCCGTTACTTGTTTCATTTACAGAATTGTTAACAAACGTAAGCTGGGAGGAAATGAGTGGGATGTTCTGCTTACTTCGTAGGAGTAAGCAGAGATCTGAGTCAGGCCACCCCCCACATCAGAATGTGGCAGTCGGGCCTGGGAGGTCCAGGATGTGCCCATGAACATTGCATTGCCATGGGCATCCGCAGGCCCAGAGGACATGGGGGTTGGGGGCGACCCCAGCAGCTGTGAGGCCCCCTGGTTGGGCGGCTGGTACATGTGTGGTTAGATGCCAGACCCGTCCCCTGGGCTCTGCAGGTGCGCAGAAAGAGGCCGGTTTGGCTCTGTAATTCCAGAGCAGACCGCTCTGGGCTCTCTGGGGCTCCCTATAGTTACATCAGTTCAGAGGCAGCAAATATCTGGGGGCGTGTCTTTCAACCATAGATTGATTGTACTGGCACAACAGATGGAAATATGAAAACACGAGCCCTGCCCCGGAAACCTCAGTCTGTAAATCAGATTCTGCACCCTGAGCTCTGTCACGCAGGGACTGTGGACTTTGGGTGAGTAGTGAGGGACAGAGGATGGGGACAGGGGCCCATAGGGACGTGGGCAGGGTGAGTGGGGCATGCAGGGATGCGTGCCCCGTGGGATGTGTGTGCTGCGGTGGGGCGGCTCAGCTGGCAGAGTTTGCTCCTTACTGTCCCCCTTCCCTTGTGCTGAAGTCATGACATCATGTGGTTAGAGAACCAAGTGACATCCCTGTGTTGGGGGACATGGAAGACGGCGTGAAGCACAGTTGCAAGGCTGGTAAACATCTTCAGAGCAGAGATGATGAATCCAGAGCCCTGACCATGACACCCTCCTGGGAGAACAGGCTGTGTGTGGTGTGGACAGGAGTCCAAAGTGACTCCATTGTTTCTGGGGCAGAAATTCAGAGCATATCTTCAAGCTCTTAGAACTTACATAACTTCTTGAAATAGAAGGCTGCCTATTACATATAAATATCTGCACAGAGAACATTCTGGAAGGATACAAGAGAAAACGTTTTATCTAGGCAGTGGATATGGAGATTGGGGGTTGGTAGGGAGAGTCTCATTTTACATGAAACACCTTCTGGATGTTTGCTTTCTTTTTTAACAGAGTGGATGTGACTTGACCATTCCTATGTCCCTGAGCACTCAGAAATATGACCAGTAGATCTGGCCCTTGATTCACTGTCAGTGGGCCCTCCTAGAACTCTTTTCTAGCCTGAGAAGAAAAGCCTACCTTTTTTTTTTTTTGTACTTCTGCATTTAGCTTTGCTTTTGTTTGCTTTTATTTGGTAATATTTCTATTGTAATGTTTGCATTTCTGTGGCTTGCTCAGGAATAGGGATTGAAACTAGGATCTTGCCAGGACACCTTTTTATTTTTATAAGACTTAATTGGCATATGGCATTATATTAGTTTCAGGCATACAACATGATGATTCAATAGCTATGACTCCTTTTTGAGCAGAGAAACTGTTTTCTTAGATGTTAATATATGTGTCAATATTTCCTGGAATTCCATTATAAGAACAATTCAATCACATAATAGATTGGGGATGATCTTTTTAGCTACAAGGAGTTGGTGTCTGTAGACTCCCTGACAATTCTTAAGATAGTATGTTGCGTGAATAATTTGTTATATTTCCATTGCACACACAAACTCGCTAACAAGTGGGCCAGATAGTCCTTAGAGTAGAACACGAAGGCCCCTTCCTCTTCTCTAGTCCATATTAGAAAATGCTTTATAATCTTTGTTTGGATACCGGACACTGTCTGCTCACAGACAAACTTACTAATGTTTCACATTTCTAACTCAATGTGATTTCTATGATTATGTGCTTTCCAAGATTTCCACACGGTATAAAAAAAACTATTAGCAATTAAACTTTTGCTTAATTTTAGTTACATGCTTGGCAGCATATAGGCTATATCCAGCCAGAAGTCTGCATATATTCTTTCCTTTGGCAGAGAAAAAGGAAGTGATTCTAGCAATATGCATCGCTGTTTAAAGTAACCAATACAAATTACCACAAGAGCTGTATCTTGACTTTTTCCTTTTTTTTTGAAATAGGTTACAATCTCAGTAGACCATCCCGGCTACTCTAAAATTCATGTGGGTGGGTTTTTTGAGCTGACTAGAGCAGCCACCAGCAACCTGTGGTTATTTAAATATAACTTAATTAAAATTAGGGGGCGCCTGGGTGGCACAGCGGTTGAGCGTCTGCCTTCGGCTCAGGGCGTGATCCTGGCGTTATGGGATCGAGCCCCACATCAGGCTCCTCTGCTGGGAGCCTGCTTCTTCCTCTCCCACTCCCCCTGCTTGTGTTCCCTCTCTCGCTGGCTGTCTCTATCTCTCTTGAATAAATAAAAAAAATAAAATCTTAAAAAAAATTAGATAACATTAAAATTTTGATTCTTTAGCTGGACGAGCCACATTTCAAGCACTCTGTAGCCCTCTATGAGTGATGACCACTGTATAGACAACACAGAGCTACAAGATCCCATCATCATGGAAGGTTCTCCTGGGCAGCATGGGTCTAGAATAGATATTGTCATCCACAGCAGGAGTGGAAATGGTTCTACAATAATTTTTAAAGTGTAGTGAAGAAAAAGATGCAGTTCCATGCAGATTCTTTGTGGATCGCAACATAAAATACACATAAAAACTTTATAGTTTTCTTTGTACTGTTTTCACTTAGAGTGGGACGTATTTGACTTTGTGGAAGTCCGTGTCCGGTGTGTTTTGCTTGGCTTTCTTTTAGACAAAGGGAGGAAAGTGTCAGAATAACACAAATGATGATGGTCACAGTGTTTCTCTGGTTTAATATCGAGAGATCTGGGTTAGACGTGGACGCAGCGTGGCTTGGGGGTGGAGTTTGCACATCCACTGCCGTTCACTGACACTCAAGGAAAAGTGATTTCAGAGATGGGTCTTGACTTCCTGCAATGCCATTATTTATATACTTATCATTTATTCATGGCATGTTGAGCTTCAGAGGTGTTTAGAAATCCTACATGATAAGATTCTTTCCATAGATGTTCTAATACTATTAATGCGTAATCTTCACTTCCTTATAAATACGGAAACGTTGGAGAGCTAAGTGAAGCACGCTTAGAACAAATTACTACCTTACACCACATACCAAAATTAACCCAAAATAGATCAAAGCCCTTAATGTAAGAGCTAAAACTATAAAACCCTTAGAAGGGACATCAATGTAAACTCTGTGGCCTTAGAATAGGCAACAATTTCTTACTTATGATGCTGAAAGCACAGACAACAAGAGAACACACGGATAAGCCAGCTGTCACCAAAATTAAAGATGCATGTGCTTCAAAGGACACTCTCAAAGTGAAAAGACCAACCCACAGGTGGAAGAACATGTTTGCAAATCACACATGTGATAAGGATCTACTGTCCACAATATATAAAGAGCTCCTCAAGTCAACAATAAAAAGACAAACAATTGGTAGTTATAAGTGAATAGATATTTCTCCGAAGAAAACATATAAATGGCCAACAGGCATGTGAAAAGATGCTCAATGTCATTAGTCATTAGGTAAATGCTAACCAAAATCACAATGAGATGCTCCTTCACACCTGTTAGGATGGTTCACGTAAAACACGCAGACATCAGATGTCAGCAAGGACATGGAGAAGTGAAAATTCTTGTGCGTTGCTGGTGGGAAAGTAGAAATGGTGTAGCCACTGCGGAACACGGTTTGGCAGTTTCTCGAAAATTAAACATAGAGATACCCCATGATCTACGAAAGCCACTAGTAAATCTATACCCAAGATGATAGACACATAAACAATGTGGAATATTATTCAGCCATAAAAAAGAATAAAGTTCTGATACAAGTTAAAACATGGATGAACCTTAGGAACTCTATGCCAAGGGGAGGAAGCCAGTCACCATGAAAACCTGTTGTACGATTCCACTTACATGAAGTGTCCAGAATAGACGAATCCACAGACACAGAAAGTAGATGAGTGGTTGTCGGGAGCTGGGGACAGAAGGTAGGACAGTAAATTCTCACAGGTGTGTCATTTCCCTTGGGGGTGATGCATTCCCGGAAGTAGACGGTGGTAATGGTCACACAGCCTTGTGAGTATACAAACGCCACTGCACTGTATACTTCTGAAGGATGCATCATGGCCTACAGGGGTGGCTCAGTCAGTTAAGTGACTGACTCTTGGTTTTGGCTCAGGTCATGATCACAGGGTCGTAAGATTGAGCCCCCTGTCAGGCTCCATACTCAGCACAGAGTCTTCTTGGGATTCACTCCCTCTCCCCCTGCCCCTCCTCCCACTCTCTCTCTGTCTCTCTAAAATAAACAAAATCTTCAAAAAATAAAAACAAAAAATAAATGATGCATCTTATGGTATGTAGGAATATATTATATCTCAATCAAATATTTAAAAATAAATATATATTTATGTAAACATAATTCTTGGTTTCTCTTTTTAATCCCTTAATCTAAGAATAAGTCATTTTTTAAAAGATTTTTTTATTTATTCATTTGAGAGAAAGAAAGAGAGAGTGCAGGAGCATGGGGAAACAGAAGGGGGGACATAGAGGGAGAAGCAGAGAGAGGGGCAGAAGCAGGGGGAGGGGCAGAAGCAGATTCCTCACTGAGCAGGAAACCAGTCCCAGAACCCTGGGATCATGACCTGAGCCAGAGGCAGACTCTTAACCCACTGAGCCAGCCAGGTGCCCCTAAGAATATGTCATTTGTTTTCAGTGCCATCTGACCCAGTCTTCTAGGGAAACTGAGAGGGAAAAACCTCTAAGGGCAAGTACAGAATGAAATGATTGCAAGATCAAGTCCGTGTTTTTCTGTAGAAACATGAGAGGGCATCTCTTTTCACTTCAGCTTTAATTTAAGTATAAATTAGAAGTAGAGCGTGTTGTTTGTGAGCCAGAAAATCAATTATAAAGCAACGAAAAGTTTGAAAGACTCAAGTAGTTAGCATCCTTTCCACGGCTATATAAAAAGAGCCCTGAATCACATTGGTTCTCACACGTCTCCAAAGTTCTGCAGGGATGGAATGATTCTGCATGCCCTGGCACACTATTAAGCACATTTATTTCCATTTGTTTGTCACCATCTTTGCATCGTCTTGAAATACTCCCAAAGTGCCTGCTTCTCTCGGGAAGGAGAGGTGGAGTCACTGCAGGGAGAGCACGTCCGTCCGTCGTCGGGTGACTTCATTTCCTGGGTTAGAGAAAATCCCCGCCTGGACGGACTGCAGGCAGGAAGTGTTGTCCACGTGACGAATAAACAATAAAAATGCGGGCATAAGAAAGAAACAACTCGACTAGATTGCAAAACAAAACAGCAGCATGCAGAATTGACCTTAATTGCCCAACACTTGAGGATTATCTGCTAGGGTCTCCAGACCACGGTCTACACTGTACGTGGGGCTTTGCAGCCGGGCCCTCTGCCTTAGTTTAGTGCCAAATTAAGAATGAGGTCAAGACAAATCAAACTTCCAACAAAACTCTTCTAAGGCCTTGTAAGCGGGGTGTAACTAGGTAACGTGAGCATAGATAAGGACAAAGCTATCAAGGCAAGCATGCTCTTTCTGGGCTGAACATTTTATTTCAGGTAAATATTAGTGGCTATCATACCATGCACAGGATGTGCAAAAGCAGCTAGAAATAATCCCTCTTCTCATGGTACCAGTCATCCTAACCCATCAGTGACGGAGACCCTACTTTCTTGTACACACACGTTCCCTTATGCTTCTCACCAGGAATGACTGTGGACAGGGCAACGGAGGGGACAAGGGGACAGGGACTGACAGTAAGTAAGGTGGAGGGACAGGCTCTACAGTTAGGAACTAAGAAAGGTTCGTTGTTGTTTCCCTACTGATATTTTACCGACTCTGCCCTTAAAAAAATTTTTCTTGCAGTTTCAGAGGAGATGTTTTAGAAAAATAAACTAGATTTTTAAAACCAGAAATGGAAAGTTTTCAACAAATTACTTCACTGTTTAAATTAATTGCTACAGAATATAACAAAGGCTATATCTAAACTGCAGATTTTTCCAAAAACAATAATAATCATAGTAACCTCACCCCGTCTACAGCATTTGATATTTTTTCCCAGATTTTTAACACTAGAACATATTAAAACCAAGGTGATTTTCCTAAATTGGTTTACCATATTTCTCATTTCTCAAATGCATATGAGGAAAGTACTAATATTCCTTATTTTCCAGGTGGTAGGACTGAGATCCAAAACAATAAGTAAAATGCCCAAAGGCAGCAGTGAAGTGTCAGAGCAAGGATTCAGACCCAGGTCTTTCTGTGGCACAGCCCAAACATTTAAACCCTCTGCGTGTCAGGCCTGCTCTGGCCACAAGCAAACCTCGCAGTTCCTCGCAGCTCGTCGCGGTTCTCCTGGATTTTCTCCTAAATCCATGCTGAATTGAATTTTGTTACGTAAAGGCAGCATTTCGTGCCGCAAGTGTAGCACGCATGCTACTCACCCCACCACTCACTCACTGAGGGAGCTTGGGCCTCAGCTTCCTCGCGTATTGAATGCGGAATAATAAAATATGATTAATTCTACCTTATGATTGCTGTCAAGATTAAATGAATTGCCACCAGTGCATGGCTCAAACAGCACTTGGATCACAGGAAGCTTTCTTTAAGAGACAGCTGTTACTATGTACAAAAGGTTTTCTGTGCCTACAGCTCATGGCCAGACGGAGTAGAACGCTCAGATATTGAAACATTTGGGTCGTGCAAGTAGTCTGAGTAACACACAGCACGCGAGTATGGCTGGGTGCTGCTGTTTGGAACCTTGTTAGCTGGCTGGACAGATAGAGCAGAAGCATATGAAATGACAAGTGATATAAAATGATTATAAAGTGATTTAAACAAAACCCCCCAAACGAAAGAAATAGCATGGCGGAATTGTCGGGGAGAAAACAAGATGAAGACATCTTTAAGGAGTGAAGAAATTTAGGTGAGCTGATGGCAGTTGGGAGAGTGTTGGGGGAGGGGGTGCATGTCCACCCACGCGGAGGTCTGGGGGAGCTTCAGGCACTCCTCCAGGAACTGTGGAAACTTTCCAGCAGCTAATGAGCGCTGACTGTGTCTTACAAGTCCTAATCACATATGGGTCAGTGAGTCACCAGCGTTTGGACCAAGCCTTCCATTAGTCTGTGGCCAATTCTTGGCATAAACAATTTCCTTTTTTCTCGTTCCCAGACTTTACAAGATTTGTCGTTGCCGGATTAGGTTTCTTTTTTATTTTTCTTTGGTTTTCCTTCCTCCCTCCGCCCTTTTCTTTCTTCTTTTCCCTCCTTCCTTCTTACTCTCTTTCATGTGGTATGTGTGTGTTTGGGGAGTCTGCATGCTTGACACGCTAGCGGCAGGACTGAGGGACACCTGCTGTCTGGGTGGTGAGGGACAGACACTGTCCCAGAGCTGGCTGAGAAAGCTGAATATATGCCACGCAGAAAGGGGGTGCTAAGTACTTGTCTGAGAACAATTACGTGTGAGTGACAAGGTTTTTCCCTGTCTAAGTGACACAAGAAAAAAAAAAGGTGTAGTAAAATTTTTGTAGTGTTATAATGTACTGACTTGCTGTCATTTCATATTTGTGTTCTCATTCACTGAATTTGTCAAGATCCACTGTATGATGTGATTGTAAAATATAATTACAGAACAGGCCTACAAAACTGGAAATTGGTTCCTTGAGTCTCCTCTACCCCATCATCTTTTCTTTAAAATGTTTCTGAAATCTAAAGATCTGGTGAGCACTGATAGTAAGTTGTAACGAATCTCTAAAAAGGCATTACTTAGAAAGGCCATGCAATGGATTTCCATGAGGAGTCACTGCATCAGTGGTCATTTACTAGGCACACAGTTACTTCTTATCACAGAAGGTAGTTCTAGCCACACGGGGGATGTATTTTTAAAATAATTATATTGTAATATATATCTCGTTTTTCTTTGAAAAGTGGTATTTCTCTAACTGCTGTATTAATTATAGCAGATATAATAAATATGCATTTAGTTTCTAATACATATTAATTATTTGCATCGAAACACTAAGCTTTTTATATCTATAATAACTGAGCCTGCTTTTTCAATCTCGTTGTGACCTGATGTCTTAACCTCATGTTGATCATTTCAAATTTAAAGAAAAAGCCAGGCTCATATATCCAGCAAAACTGATGGGGAAATGAAAAACATGCTTATAGAATTACGACGGACGCAGTAGAGATGTTGCAGGTGACCAGCTGTAGAGTAAAGGAAATGAGCGGAACGAGGAATTCCTGTCGTCGAGCACAGACCTAGGTGCCCGGGCTTCCTGAGGGCACACTTGACTTCCTTCAAGCATGCAGATTCCTGTCGCTTTTACATCCTCTTGCTGTAGTGGGAAATGTAATTTCATTTCATATTCCCTTCTTGCCTCTTCATTGTCTTGACCAGCTTGAGCGTAACCTCTTTTAGGGGCAGAGCAGGAGGGGGCTGTGAAGCCAGCTGGAACTGTGCAGATCCCAAGCCCACAGCCTGGTTGCCTCTCTGCCACTTGCCAGCTGGGGGCCCTGGGACAAGTCCCTAAATTTCTGTGAATTCGATGTTCTCACTTTAAAATGATCATGAGAGTGCCTGTATTAAAGGCTTAGATAAAACGAGGGGTGATGTGAGGGCGCAACACGTTATGCCCTTAATCTCCCTCCACTCCAGGAGGAAGGACCCCTCTGCTTAAGTCTTTTGAATGCATCCAGTAAAATGCTTAGCACACATACTTCACTCAGCCCTTCACTCAACAATATTTACTGAAAACCCACGAGCTGGTATCATGGGAAAAGCCTGGGGAGGACCTCAGCAAACCTGGGCCAGGCCACTGAGCAGCCATGGGGTATAAGATCCACTTGCTGAGGCCTCGACTTTCTCATCTTTAAAGTGGGGTAGTTGAATGAATAATTGTTTGAAGTAGGAAGGGAGGGATGCTGGAAAGGAAGAACAAAGGGAAGAACGGAGAGGAGGAGGGAAGGCAACAACACCAGGCTTGAAAGAAATGCTTTCCGTGAACTGTGAGTTCTGATAGGACAAAAGCCAATTGTTTTTCTGATCCAGAACGTGTGACCACAGAGGAGAACCATGTGCTTCTAAGTTAAGTTTCATCTTTCAAAATAAAGGAAAGACAATTCAGAACACATTTTTCTAAAGGGAACAGTCAAAATGGTTCAAACCAATGCCCTTTGGAAGTCCGGTGGCCGCAACCAGCACGAGAGCAAAGCCACAGATGAGGCTGACTGTGCTCACAGCAGGCCTGAGCCGGGAGATGCACCCAGCATGTTGCAAGTGCTCACAAAATGTCCATTCCGACAACAATATTAATAATTATAATATCAGTTATTATTAGCATCATTGGCTAGGATACACTAATGCTATCATTCTGCTGTTAAATAAATACACAACACATTGTAAATTACCCCTTTACATGTAATAGGATGCCTTCTGGAAATAAAGTTTGATTAGAGAACAATATTTGTAGGAAACTTAGAACTTCACTCCAACTTCAGTGTAGAATTAGATTAAAAATGGCTACCAAGGGGCGCCTGGGTGGCACAGCGGTTAAGCCTCTGCCTTCAGCTCAGGGCGTGATCCCGGCGTTATGGGATCGAGCCCCACATCAGGCTCTTCTGCTATGAGCCTGCTTCTTCCTCTCCCACTCCCTGCTTGTGTTCCCTCTCTCGCTGGCTGTCTCTCTCTCTGTCGAATAAATAAAAATAAAATCTTTAAAAAAAAAATGGCTACCAAAGTAGCACAGAAATAAGTGAAAACCTTGTAGAGTAAGTAGCAGATCTGGAAGAGTAATCAGAAACTGAAGGATGATGTGAATATCCAGTGGGAAATGCATTGATCACGCATGTTTTTTTTTTAACGTCGGCATTGACGGAGCAGCCAGTTCCACGTTTGGGAAAAATCAGCTTGGAAGTGAGTTTTAAGTAACGCCCAGTACGCGGAGGTGCACGAATGTCGTTTTCTGGCGGCTGCACTGAACAAACCGGGAGTGGTGGGAGAGTGGCTGGCCTTCAATTCACCATGTTCTAGGCTGTGAGACAGTAGTGGAGGAAGAATCAATTAAATCACCATGAAACTCTAGGCCCAGGAAAGGAACCGTGTGCTGCAGCAGCTTGGGGACCCCCTGCACACCCGGGCTCTCTCCTGCCACGTGCTGCCCCCACTCCTGGCTGGGCTCCAGGTCCTGAGCTGATCTAGGAACTTCTGGAACATCAGCCTGAAGCCGCACCCGAGCCTCGCTGCAGCTGTCATGGAAGACAGAAATGAGCCGCCCTCTCTGCTTCCCCACAGAGCCCTGGGACAACATGTCCAGGTTCCCATCTAGTTCCCCGAAGACTTCTTCTCTGTGATCCTTGAAAAAGGAAGCTTATCGGCCATGCGATTCCTCACCCCTGTGGACCTGGAGATGCTGGAGAAAGTGTCCAGGGAACTATGGATGTGTGTCTGGTCATGGGATGAAGACATCTTGGAGCCCCAGACCATCCTGGCCCCTGCAGAGAAGACTGGCATGTTTCTGGAACAAGCCCAGACTCTTCTGGAAAAGATCTCAACGTCAAAGATGAAGAACAAGCTCAAGGACACCACTGAGGCAACCTGTGAATATGGGGCCTTTGGGGTGCCCCTCACCATGGCCCATCAGGATGGCCAAACACACATGCTGTTGGGCTCTGGATGTTGGCACACCTGCTGGGAGAGAAGGGGATGGACCCTGTGCCTCCAGCCGTAGATGCCAGACTTTAAAGATGGCCAGGGGGAGCAAAACTATTGGAGGAAAAAAGCAGATCACCTGCTTACCCTTCTTCCACAGTGTGACATTAGGACTCTGGTTTCCCCATCTGGCAGAGGCTCCTCTGTGACCCTAGGGGAAGGCGGGACGGGGGCTGCCTGGTGTATTGTCTGCCAAACGTGTCATGCTGCTCTTACTTTCAGGCCTCTCAGGTGCCTTTCGAGAGCCCCAAACTCTGCTCTCCCTCAGAATAAACCTATGGCCATTAGGCATTTTAAAAAATCACAATTAAGCTCCAGTTCGAGATGAGAAGTCTTTGTGACAGGGCACTCTGGATGCATTACCTGAACACGGAAAGAGAAGAACATGAAATAATTTAGGAGAGATCTTGCTCTTTAAAAGGAAAACATTTCTGCAAACTGTAGGCGACTTTTAACTCTAGGGAACAAACTGGGGGTTGCTGGAGGGAAAGTGGATGGGGGATGGGGTAACTGGGTGATGACCATTGAAGAGGGCACTTGATGGAATGAGCACTGGGTGTCGTATGCAACTGATGAGTTGCTAAACTCTACCCCCGAAACTAATAATACACTATATGTGAACAAAATTGAATTTAAATAATTTTTTTTAAAAAGAAAAGAAAATATTTCTGGAAAAGAGTCACAGGATTAAATCGTATATGCCTTATTCTAGAATCAGAATCACTTTACGTGCAAAATTGTAAAACTAATATTAGCCTTGGCTCAACACATTTTTACCAATACATGCAATTTAGCACAAAATAATTGCACATGAGATGAAGTGGAAGAGAAACAAAAACAATGCTGCTTCCCAGATGTGGCTTAGAACTCACTTTTCAACGCACACCAAGTATAGTTTAATAAAAGTGAAAAAGGTGAGAGTAGGAAAATAACTAAACCCAAAGTGTGGGCCAGGGACCTACACGACCTGGGCGTGCCACACACTGCTCTGGATCTAATTTTCCCCACATTTTCAATGAGGAGACTGGACGAGCTCACCTTGAGGGAAAGTCTTTCCGAACATTGTGAAAAACACTGCCAGCTGGAAACCGTCTTCAGAGACCATGAACGAGGCTGTGCACTGTAGCACGCTACCCTTAATATTCTTGTCTTCACCTCAGGAGCGGGTTTGTGCCTTTGGGGCCATATTGTCACAGAGTGGAAGCAAAGAAACCAAAGTCTTAGCCGTCCTTTCGCTCCTGGAGAGAAAAGCAAAGCACCACGTACTGGACCCCAGCAAGTGATGGTTTGGCCCTGAAAAGCAGGCAGGTCCTCGCTTGCGCTGATCCCGTCTCATGCCAAGTGAGAATCGACCAAGAGATTTAGGATGTCGCCACACTGCTGTCCTTGACGTTGTGTTTGTCATGTGTCATGAAGCTCAACTCTGTCAGGAGGTAGCCTGGGAAACATGAATACCATCTGAGGTTATTAAAGATTTATGTATTATTTGAGAGAGAGCCAGGGGAGAGGCAGAGGGAGAGAGACAATCTCCAGCAGACTCCCCACTGAGTGCAGAGCCCAGCGTCAGGCTGGAACCCAGGACCCTGAGATCATGACCTGAGCTGAAGCCAAGAGTTGGATGTTCAACCAGCTGAGCCACTCAGGTGCCCCTCATCTTTTTAAAATGTATTTTTGCACATGTCCCAGGAAAGTTTCTCTCCTTCACCTGGACAGATCTGCTCTAATGTCAAGGTCTCACAACTGCTGTTGGATTCTGCTGTGGGTGTCCCCCCGGGGTGTTCCCGGCCTTGAGAGGAGGGCACCGGGCTCCTAGCGCCCCTTACGATCACCAGCAGCTGACAGCCTGTGGGCATCAGATCACGCTGTGTCCTCAGATGTCT
The DNA here is from genome assembly GCF_002007445.2 of Ailuropoda melanoleuca. NCBI lineage: Eukaryota > Metazoa > Chordata > Mammalia > Carnivora > Ursidae > Ailuropoda > Ailuropoda melanoleuca. Next base: position 107,043,273 of record NC_048227.1, on the reverse strand, counting down.
GCATTTACAGTAATTTAAGCCTATCTGATACCGTTTTATTTTTCTATAAGTAAATGAATGTTTTTCAAAACTTCATGACATGCTAATGAGAAGTCGAATCAGACTTCAAGGCAACGAATAACATGCCTTGCTAGAGTAAGCAACTGAAGACTTTGAACAAACCAGACTGCAACAATGTTGCCTTATTAATACACGGGCATTTTTGTGATTAAAAAAATCAAGTTGGGAAAACATAAAAACCTAACTTAAGTGTTTAATTTCAAGATAATTTGGCATCTGTCATAACCTTCCCGTTATTGTTCCTGATGATGATTTGGGTGACAAACATATTCTTAGCAAGGAAAAAATGCATATGATAGTTCAATTTCCTGCCATGTTTTAGAGAACTACAAATGAGCCTGAAAATTATTAGAAATCAAAATGAACATATCCTTTTTCCAGGAAAAAAAATCAACTTCGTAAAGTTGTTACTTCCCTCTAAATTATTTTATAAATCAGTATTCCAATAAACAAATGAAAATTGTTTTTAATGAGATAAGTGATTCTAAAGGTCACATGGCCAAATAAATACATTGAAAATTGACCTACCAGATATTAAAACATATTACAAAAATTGAGCAATTAAAACAATGATAAAGGCATATGACATACCTAAATCAATGCAAGAGCGTAGAAAGGCCAGAAATAGGCCCAAAGACAGGAGAGAATTTTGTATCCCCCGAAAGGACTAGTTAATAAATGGTATCAGGAAATATTGTTGCCATCTAGAAAAAGCTGGATCAATATTTCATGCTGTACCCCAGGATAAATTCCAAATGAATAAAAGATTTAAATTTTTTCAAAATGAAGTCATAAAAATACTAGAAGAAATGTAAGAATTGTCGTATAAACCCAGCGAAGTAATGGCCTATTTCAAAATTCAGAAGCTGTAAAAGATAAGATTGATTCATTTAACTTTGCTTAAAAACACAACTTCTGCAACACTCCATTAACAAAGTAAAACAGCAAGGGAAAAAATATGGAGAAGAAATTTGCAGCTCCCACAGATCAACCAGAAAAAAGACTAATATCTTCATAGAAGAAGGGAGGTAGCCACAAAGGACACGGACACTGAATTCACAGAAAAGGAAATAATAGTGACCCATACACACATGAACGATACTCTCACCCACTGAGGTACTATTTTTCCTGTAAGACTTGAAAACAACAAGATTTTAAGGAAACAGGCACAGTCGTACATTGCAGTCTAGTAAAATCCATCGGAAGTAGAAAGACATACGCTCTGAATAGCTTTAAACAGCCTGCCAGTGTGCCGACTCCCTCTGGCATTGTCCCCAGATGCAAAGTCAAGAAGCAACCTAAGTGCCCACCAGTGTGGAAATGCTGAAATAAGGTTTGCTATTTCCATCCACCTAGCCTTCCGTGCTGTTATAAAAAGAATGAAGTGTACCTACTGAACTGGAAGGGTCTCAGAGATATGTTATTAAAAGAAAAATATACAGTGCACAACTTTGTATTCTAATACAGGGAAGCCCATATTCACATTTGCTTAGATCTGCATACAAATCTGGAAAGGTGCAAAAGAAAAACAGTAGCTGTGCTCGGCTGTTCAGGGATGGTGGCCAGTATGGTGAATGGACAGGAGATGAGCTGTTCATACATGACTTTTTATAGTTTTTGTTTTGTTTTGTTTTGCTTTGTTTTTTTACCTTTGAACGTTGTGAATGCATAGCTTTCTCAAAAACTAAGCAAACATTTTTGAAGTAGGATATCTGCCAGAGAAAAGTGCTTCTGGACACCTCTTTCTTCCCAAAAGAACTTTCCCAGTCTTCTTGATGTTGAAATTTAAAAATAGTTTTCCTGACATTACTAGCATTACCTTCTTGTCAAAGAGTATTTTCAGGTTTTCCCCCAGAGCTGGTTCATCTGGCATTGAGTCATTGGGGTTCCCTCCAGGGCTTGATTTCTCTAGGATGCGGGGCTCGTGTTCCTCTCTGGAATTTGCCTTGGGACAAGAGCTCCGACACCCCGCGAAGTCAGTCCTGCGTGTGCACAGCGATGGAGTAGCAGCAGGAAGAGGGTAGTTGGAAAGTAGGGTCCAGCATCTCTGTGCACGTGTTTCTGCTTCTGCCGTGCCCTCCCGAAGTGCTGAATAAGTGGGGTGGTTAAGGGGTGGCGCTCTGGAGACCCCCAGTCTCTGTCCTCCTCCGTCTTTGGGATTGTTTCCCTTTACCCACGTTCCAGAGTCTAAACCGTGATTTCTCAACCATTCTTCCAAATTACTAGGTAAAGAACAGCTTTGAAGCTTGTTAGATAATGAAGACTAGACACCCTGCTTTTTGTGCTGTATTTTCAAGGAAAGAGTGATTCTAACAGCAATGTCTTCGAGGGATGGTAGAATGACATTTGTGGAGAGAAGTCTTCTAAGAAAGACATGTTTAAACACACAGAGCTTGTTGCTGAGATGCCCAGCTACGTGGTCACTTTAAAGACCTATTTCCCCAGGGCAAGTGTTTATTTTACAAGTCTTACAAGCTTAATTAAGCACTTGAAAGGTGATAACTTGTAATTATTATTTTATAATATGGTGAGAGTCAGGACCCCATTAGCATGAAATAATAATTGCTACTAAGAGATTTCATGAAAAGTACAGCTTTTCATGAGCAAACACAGAAGGACTCAGGGCTTGGTCCTTCTGATCACAGGTCCTTGTCGGGGGTGGGGGGGCTGCACGCCAGCCTCATCTGGGTTTCTGTGAATGGCGGGCATGAGGACATATTAAGAGAAGCTTCATAGAAAAAGAAAAATACTTATAGGGATTTATTTCTGTTTTGCCCTATCACATCCAGAGTGGTGAGTGAAGGGAACAGGAGCTGGCCATGTCTTTTTCCTTATGTTCTTTCTTATCTAAGGTAGAGGAAGAACATTCCCAAGACATGGATCTGGTCTTTTTGTTCTACTGCTCCTAGCTTATGGGCTCACATTAAAACCAACAAAAATCACACAAATATTTTCAGTTAGATTTTTTTTTTTTGACAGGGCATGGGAATCTTTATTTTTATTTCCAGTTTTATTGAGGTATAATTAACTATAAAATTGTACAATATTTAAATTAAAAAGTGATTTGTAAGAAAATAGAGGATTTTTTTGTTAAGTGACCATTAATACATATTGTTTTATTAAGGCAACATAGTATAGCTCCCTCATACCTCACCGAGTTAAAAAATCAACCTTGATTACCCACTGTTCCTAGTTACCAAAGATATGGATAGTAATTGCTTTATTGCCATAATGCAGCTTGGATATATAATTCACATCACTTTTTTCTCACTCACTCCTGGAACTGATTCTCATTAAGAATGGCTCCAAGGAAGCAAGTCTTCTGCGACAGCTGTGCATTTTTAGTGTCAATTATACTTGTTACAAACTGCCCAGTGGTTTTGTTAAAGCACAGTCTTTATGGAACTTTAAATACTGTGTGTTAACTAAGCATTTCTGTCTACAGAAAACTCTATTTTACTACCCAGGTAGTAATAAACTTTTGTTTATTTACTTTTTATATAATTTATAATTTTGTTTTTACTTTTTATAATTTCAGTAAAAAAAATTCAAGACATAGGCCATCTGAGAGAAGCTATTCACTGTGCCCAGAAATCCTAATTCTAGATTGATCAAATGATTTGAGGTAAGGCAGATGTTCAAATGGGAGTAAAATATCTGTATTCTTGACCCCAAAAGAGTGATCAGCTAAGTGCTTTACATATTTCATTTAATTAATTCTTGAACCAAGAGGATGAATAAAGTACCGTTCCTATGGCCGCTCCACGGGTGAGCCAGCTAGGGCTTGCAGAGGACAAGGGGCCTGCCCGCACTCACACGGTAGGTGGACGGGGACTGTGGAGTTCTGCATCCAATATCCACCTGCTTAGTCCCCAAAATAAGAGTTATATATATGTATTTATTATAAGAGTTATTATAAGAGTTATATATATATATATATATTTATTTCAAGTGGGTTTTGGTTGCCCAACATCTATAAGAACTGTTGTGTTAACGTTTAAATTTACTTTTCTCTAGAACGACTTCTAGAGCAACGTGTGCCTCCAACAGCATACTGATTAATGCTGGTATTTGTTTCGGCAATACTAGCTCTTCTCTTTATAGCAGGAAAGTGTTCTGTTCTGGTTTGTTTTCTGGGAAGATGTTTTCGCTCTGTGTTTCAGACGCACTGGAGGCTTAGTTCCACAGTCCCTTAGTAAGCACCGTGTACCAGACACCGGGTTGCAGGTGCAGGGGTGGGGTTGGGGGGTCCTACAGACAGTCCATAACCATGCAGGAAATGGTTCTCAGGCTTGCTTTCTCTCACAGCAGCACCACGTTAGAACCTCTGTCTTATGCACTATGGACTGTTCTGGAAATTTCATAGCAGTTGTGAGAAAAAGAGGGAGGCCTAATGATAAACATCTTATGTGACATATTTGACAAAACGGCTGCCTATTTATTTTATTTTTTTACAATTTTTCATTTATTTATTTGAGATAAAGAGAGCGAGAAAGAGCACAGACACGAGTAGGGTGGATGGTGGGCAGAGGGAGAAAGAGAAGCAGGCTCTCCACCGGGGGCTGCCTATTTAAATTATGTACCTTACTAGTTTCACATTTGGGGGTTTGCCTAATTTCAGAAAATGAAGTAAATTATTGTAGAGGAATTATTGTCTGTGCTTTCTTATTTCTAGTTAATTGTTACCATGCTTATCCCAATATGAGGAAATTGTACGCGACCATTAGTATTTCTTCATTTCTCAGTACAGCAGGATTGTGCACCCCAAGGAACACTGTGGATTAGAAGGGATTTTGTCAATTAAAGGAAGTTATCCAAAAGTTTCATGTGCCTGTAATACATTGTTGAAATTCATGTGGTTGAAATTTAAACAAGTTAGCATCTGTGGTAGAAAAAAACTAAACACTAAAATAAAATCAGGTCTGTTCTTTAAGAAGAGAAACCTGAGAGTTCTTCTAGTTTTACTGAAAACAAAAACAAAATTCTGCACATGGCTTAGGTAAAGGAAAGTTGTTTACACGAGCCTTCCACAATGTGAAGTAAAATTCCTTCCTAGAGTGTGTCCGATAAGAGTGTCCCATCAGGTGCCCTCCCATCAAGAGTGTGGTTCTGTCTCCACCTGAGGTACCCTAGGCTGTGGGGAAGCGTATTCCGTCCACCTAACCTACAAATTCCCTGTGGGTTGATGTTTAGATTTCTTTTTCTTTTTCTTTTTTTTTAAAATTGGATTGATGTTTGAAGTACATTATTTAATTTGCTACCAAGTCAATCCAAAATGGCATCAACTTACTGGTCAAGCTTCTAATGATTCTGATTTGTTACGGTGACCTAAAATGCAGGTAATTTAGTTTCCCATATTGTTCAAAAAGCATTTAATTGATAATCAACTCAAATGTAATTAAAATTCCTCCCAAATGCTAATAACAAGTCTTTTTTTGGTAAAAAATAGTTTACATTTGCACATGGATACATATATTTTAATATGTGTATATAGCAAAGAAATGAGCATAACGTCTCCTAATGTGGTATAAATCAGCATTGACTTTCGCATAAGAATGAAAGAAAAGCATCCGAGAACACATATCTCTAGGTAATATAGCTCCTATGTTAAGTAGCATCTGTTAAAATGTTAGTTCCTTACAGTCATGGCCATTGGACAATGACATTTCCTCTTGCTCAGGTCCCTTTAGTGTTTACAGAATGAGTGTATGCAAATTTTAGATATGCCTGCAGTGCATATTTATTAAGACCGTTTTGGGCGTAAATAACAGAACCAATTATATTGGTTATCTTGTGCTGTGTAACAAGTGACCCCAAATCCTGGTGGTGAAATGTGTCCGTCTCAGGATGATAGTGTGTGAAATGGAACCGACAGAAGGAAAGAAGGCCAAAGGGAACTGCCTCAGGAAAAGAAAAACCCTCCAGATGGGGCAAGGGCCTCAGTGGAAGTGGAAGCTGGGGTGGGGGAGGGTAAACGGTGTCTGCTTCGCTCTGTCGCAGAGGCGTTCTTGTGAATGCCTACAGTCACAGTGGGGCTGGGGGTGACTTGACCACCTGCTCCCTGTGTGAGGAGAGTGAGTCCCCCAGCCAAGCCCAGACCCAGGCCAGCGNCACCAACATTTCTCCCTCCTCTAGAACAGGGCTTGTCCAGCGCCTTCCTCCTCTGGCCCCACACCATAAAAAAAAAAAAAAAAAAAAACCCGCCTTCAGCATTTCCCATCCCTCAGTCCCACTGGCTCCCCGCTCAGATCACACTTAGCCCTAAATGGGTCCATAAGGACCAGTAACTCCAAGTGAGGTTCTGCTCCTGAACACCAGACACGTTTGTCCAGGTAGCTTCCGGGAGTGGCTAATAAAATACTAAGGAAAGAATGAGCCTGTATTGGAGTTGGAAATGGGAGGTATTTCCGATTCAATAGTGCTATTTCTCCTTGCCATTGAGTATTAGAAGTGGTCAATACAGTTGTTCATTTTGTATTGTTTCTTAATAACTTCACTTGAAGAAATATTCCATGGATGATGATGTTGATGATGATGATAACAGCAATGAAGATAATGGTGTTGAGGATGAAGGTGATGATGTGATGGTGGTGATGGTGGAGGTGATGATGGTGGTGATGATGGTGATGATGATGGTGGTGGTGATGGTGGTGATGTTGGTGGTGATGATGGTGGTGATGGGGAAGGTGATGATGGTGATGATGGTGGTGGTGGTAATGGTGATGATGGTGGTGATGATGATATGATGGTGGTGATGATGGTGATGATGGTGGTGATGGTGGTGGTGATGGTGGTAACGATGGTGACAGTTATGTCTTTAGTGAGGATTTGTATGTACCAAATTCAGTTCTCATGTGTACTAGCACTAAGGTGCATTAACTCATTTATTCATCGCAGCTCTACAGGTTGGTACTATTATCATCCTCGCTTCACCTATGAGAAAACTGAGGCAGAGAGGAGATAAGTAACTTGCCTACATTGCACCAGTGGCAATGGCAGACGTTAGAAGACCAAACCAGCGTCCATGAATAGAGCCACACTCTGCTGCTTCTCCAGCTGCTCCCTCAGGATGATGTAACTCTATTTCTTAATCATGGTGCCTCTTCCCTGGTGGGTCAGGTCACACACACACAAGTGAAGTGGGTGCTCAGGTTTCAACACTGGATTTCTTGAACCTCTGTGCATCGTGTCATTTCTCTACACCTATTTTCTGTTGTGAGTTTTGCCCCTTGCCAGATAACAGCCCATATATTAAACTTTATGGCACAGACAAGAAAACGTAAATATTTCTATCATGTCTTTAACATTGAAATGACAGTGGTGGTGTTAGTGGAACCAGCGACTTTGAAGTACATTGGAACGCAAATATTTCAAACGGCGGAGTGGGGGAGTGCAAACCTTACGGGGCTCGTGCAAAGAGAGCACTTGGGCGCACTCACGTTACACTGTTAGAAACCACACAACAAAATGCAAGTACAGAAGCCAGACTACACGTCTCCCTCTCTCCTAGAACCTTAGGTAACTTAGCACTTAATATTTTCTAATGGTTTGTGTATCCATGTGCAGGACAAGACCCATCTATACACTTCCATGTTCCAAGTACCCAATCAGCATAAATAATAAAAAGTGAAATTGACAACTAAATGCTAATGGACTTTTTGGGAGACAAAATATTCATATATAAGAAAGCGGGAATAGGACGTTTTCTCTGAGTGTCTGGCGTTGTTCCTCTAATAGTAGATGAGTAGGTCTGTTTCCCTGCTGGGTCTCTACTGGGAGCAGGATGGCTCCGTGGAAGGTTCTGTGGAGGGTGGAACGACGGAGGCCCACCCAGGGGTAAGTGGGCAGGTAGCCGGATGGGCCAACGTGAGAGGGATTGCCCTGAGTGCTAGGATGTTCCAGCCGGCCTCACAGGCTCCCTGTGGATAGTTTTGTTTCCTTATGGAAATGTTCTCCTCTTCTCCGCCCGTGATAAATGCCGAACCGCACAAGCTCAGTGTTATTTTACTGGAGTGGAGAGAACAGATGGGGGTGAAGGAGCCAGTCTGTCAAACCCCCCTTCCCCAGTCCTGCCTGGGCTCGCAGTCTGGGTCACAGGGATATCAGGCTGCAGAACTCCTGCCTGTGCCCACCGACCACATCCTCTCGGGTTTTATCTACCAACAGTCTCATCTCTTTCTGCCTTTGGGAAATTTATCAAACTCTCTCATCTCTTGGTTGATTGTTCCTTCCATTCTTTGTGCTGTTGTGGATTCATTTATCCCAAACATTAAAAAATATTACTTTACTTTTTATCATTTTGAGCACAGGCTTGAGGCGGATTACCTGAGTTCAAAGATCAGCTCCTATACTAACAATGCAATCTTACGTCAATTTCCCCGCCTGTAAAATGGGTGTAGCATCACTGCTCACTTCACAGGGTTGATGTGAAGATGGAGTGAATGTAGACAAGACATTTTGAACAGTATTTGACACACAGTGTGCCCTGTTTGCAAATTTAATGCAGTGTCATGAGGGAGTGGAGATGAATACATGTGCTTAGCCTGACGTCTTCAAATGAGAGCCTATGTTTCTTTTATAACTTAAAAAGGATAGGGGTGCCTGGGAGGCAAAGTCAGTTAAGCATCCAGCTCTTGGTTTCGGCCCGGGTCCTGAACTTGGGGTTGTGAGATGGAGCCCTGAACCCACTCCACACTCAGCGGGGAGTCTGCTTGAAGATTCTCTCCCTCTGCCCCTCCCCTTACTGGTGTGCGCACAGGTGACCAGTCATGCTCTCTCCCTCTCTCTCAAATAATCTTTAAAAATAAATATATAAGCAAAATAAAAATGATATTAATTTCTAAGCATTTTTATTTTAAAATGTATTTGATTAGATAATTTTTTAATTTTTAATATTTATTTTAAAGCAAAAGATACTGAGGAAATAGAGTGGAGAATCAACCACTTTCTCTAGGTGGTATATTTGTGGTGATTTCTTTTGATTTGTGAATTTTCTAAGCCTTATGTAATTAATACATAGCGTATTCTCATCAGGAAGGAAGAAGAGAAAATGTTTGAAGCAAGATTTGTAATAAGGTTTTGAAAAAATTTTTTTACATTTAACCTTTTTTTAAAAAAACACTGAATTTTTCAGAAGCATTCTTAAAAGTCAGCTCTTTCAGCAAGTTATTAATATATCCTAGCATTGGGGCGCCTGGGTGGCACAGCGGTTAAGCGTCTGCCTTCGGCTCAGGGCGTGATCCCGGCGTTATGGGATCGAAGCCCCACATCAGGCTCCTCTGCTGTGAGCCTGCTTCTTCCTCTCCCACTCCCTGCTTGTGTTCCCTCTCTCGCTGGCTATCTCTATCTCTGTCAAATAAATAAATAAAATCTTAAAAAAAAAAAAAATATATCCTAGCATCATCCAGAGTTTTCAGAGTTCACAGTGTTACCGATATGTCAGAGACTTACAGTCTCCTGCAGTGTCTTAGCTGTACGTATGTATGTCCTTACTCTGAAAGATGGCCATCAGCTAGGTGGGTACCTTGGCAAGTGCCTAAGTATTCTTACATCAAGTGGAGGGTGAGCTTGGCCGATCTGGGAGTCAGCCTGGTACCTGCCTGCCCCGAGTGGCCATTCTGCTTCGGCCCCGTGTCCGCTGGCCTGCTCCTCCTTGCCTGTGCTCGAAACCCCAGGGTCCAAGGATGCTGCTTTTTGCTGCGTCTGGCAATCCTGACACACACCCTTTGTTTGCTTTAATGACTGTTTGTTGAAAGAATGAAGAAATGCACGTGTCTCGCTAGAAAAGCCCTCCCCCGTGGTGGAGTTTGAGGGAACCAGCTCCTCTGAGTCTTACCTACTTGAACATTTGTTCACATAAGCATACAAACCATAGTGGGTAGCAGTTTTGCCCATCGTGTTCCATGCGCCGTTCCCAGAATTCTGTGTAACGCCTAGGGCAAAAATAACCTTTGACAGAATCTTGAATGAATAAATTTACCCCACACAAGTCTAAAACTGTCCCTGGCCTTGACCCACATACATAGTACTGTCTCTGTTGTTTTTGGTATCTTTGTTATGCCACTTACATCTCTCTGATCATTATTAATATTTGCATATCAGGCTAAAAAGTCTTCGAGGACACGTGCTGTGTTTGTTACTTTCAAGTTGCCCCTTGCTCTGGCATCTGCGGTGCTTTTCAAAACTGCAGATTCCTGGGGTGCCTGAGTGGCTCAGTCAGTTAAGCCTCTGACTCTTGGTTTCCACTCAGGCCATGATCTTGGGGTTGTGGAATCGAGCACCTGGTTGGGCTGCACACTCCGCATGAAATCTGCTTGAGATTCTCTTCCTCTCCCTCAGCCCCTCCCCGTGTGCACTCTCTCTTTCTCTCAAATAAATAAATAGAAATGTTTTAAAAACTGCAGATTCCTGGCCTCTGCTTATAGAATATATTGGGTGAATATATAGAATATATTTGACCAAACAAAATACACGCTCACCTGTGCACATGCATTTATATCATCACTGTGAATGTATTGCCAATTATTTCAGGCATTCAGAAAGATACAAAGAACAGTGTAATGAATGACCATGTAAGTCCACCAAGTTAAACATTTAAAAAACTTTCCTTCTCCCTTCCGTCCACCCCTAGCACATGATGTTCTCCCCAGTCTCATTGCTGTCCTTCTGCAGCACGGGCAGTCAGTCCTTGTCCTAAATTGGGTGTTTGTCACTCCCTGGCATGCTTTCATACTTTGGAAACATGCACATATATCTACAGAACGTTTGGTAAAATTCTGCCGATTTATAGACTATATAGAAGAAGTTTTGTATTAGTCCTTCTGCACCTTGCTCTTGTCAGACGTTGATATATAGCTCAAGTGCATTTATTTTTCCGGTATCATGTGAGATTCCGTCATACAGATACGCTTTGATGTGGTTTTTCTTTTGAAGAACGTTTGAGTTGCTTCTTGCTTTGTTTTGTTTTTTTATTATAAAATGCTTCTGTGTTTGGTACATACCTCCTTGTGTGTGTGTGTGTGAGACGTGTTTGGAGACAAGTTATCTAGGAGTGTGATTATTTGGTCATGGAGTAGATGCAGCTTCACCTTTACCAGCTCTTGTCAAATTGCCCCCCAAAGTCGTTAAACCGATTAGAAATGGATCCACATTCTCTCTAGTCCTTGTAGGTTTTAGTTTTTTGCCACTTTGCTTCATGAGAAATAGTACATGGTGGTCCTAATGATGATTTTTGTTACTAGTGGATTTAAGCATATTTTCATGTTTGTTGAGTATTTGCTTTTTTTTTTTTTTCATCTGCTTATTTTCCACTGGGTTTTGGACATCCTTCCTAATGGATTTGTTGTTCTTTAATAGTCTAGATACTTGTCCTTTTCTATTTATGTTTATACTCACAAGCATCTTCTTGCTGTTTGTGTCTTGTTTTATTTTCATTATTTGTTGTTCCTTTTGATGAACAGAAGTTCTTTATTTTTAAAGTTCTCGCTTTGGTCAACCATTATTTGTATGATTTATGCTCCTGCAGCCTAACAACACTTTTCCACATTTTCTTCTAAGCGTGTTGAAGTTTTTGTTTTATATTAAAGGTCTTTTCCCACCTGAATTGATTTCAGTATACAATACAAAGTAGAGAGCCAATTTTACTATTTTGTTCAATATGAAAACCAATTGTCTGAGCACTTTACTTTAAAATGTATTGTACAGGGGCGCCTGGGTGGCACAGCGGTTAAGCGTCTGCCTTCGGCTCAGGGGCATGATCCCGGCGTTGTGGGATCGAGCCCCACATCAGGCTCCTCTGCTATGAGCCTGCTTCTTCCTCTCCCACTCCCCCTGCTTGTGTTCCCTCTCTCGCTGGCTGTCTCTATCTCTGTCGAACAAATAAAAAATAAATTTAAAAAATCTTTAAAAAAATAAACACAACAAAATATTTTTTAAAAATAAATAAGTAAATAAGTAAAATGTATTGTACAGGGGCGCCTGGGTGCCTTAGTCGGTGAAGTGTCTGCCTTCAGCTCAGATCATGATCTCAGGGTCCTGGGATTGAGCCTCGTGTCTTCAGGCTCCCTGCTCAGCGGGGTGTCTGCTTCCTGCTCTCCCTCTGCTGCTCCCCCTGCTTGTGCGCTTTCTCTCTCTCTCTCTGTCAAATAAATAAATTAAATCTCAAATAAATAAATAATAAATCATTTTAAAAAATAAAATGTACATTTGTCATATTTTTAATTTCCATTGACACATATCTGAGCCTGTCTAGGTTCTTTTATTCCATCTGTCTGTCATTCCTGCACAATTTTCCCCTTGTCTGTTCACCATAGATGAGAATGTCTTGATATCCGGTAAGCAAGTGCCCCCCAACTATTTCCTCCTCAAAATGACCTTGGCTGGTTTGGGCCCTTTGCTCTTTCACGGTGATTTTAGAGTCATCTTATCAGAAACACCCTGTTGAGAATCATGTTGGAATTGGGTAGAACTCGAAAGACTAATCTGGGGAGAACTGATGACTCTATCATAACGAGCCTTCTCATCTTATGATTATGATATTGCTTCATATATTTAGACCTTTTAAAAATGTTTTTCTGTGATGTGATTATAATTTTTTGCTTAAAGATAATTAACACCTTTTATTAGATTTAACACTGGTTAGTCTGTACTGGGAGATGCTATCAAAACAGCATGTTATTTGAACTACATTTTCTAAATAGTTGTTACTAGCTGTAGGGAGGCACTTGGTCTTTTATCCAACAAATTAGAATTAATTGTAACAATCTGTCCTCAGGCTTCCTGGGGTTCTATGTACTTAGCAATATTATCTGTAAATGTGACAATTCTATATCTTCCTTCCCAATAATTCACATGATTTCTTTTGCTTGTCTCCAGCACTGTATTGCATATGGACAGTGCTGGGGGACATCTGTGTGACATTTCTGGTATCATATGATATGCCAGACAAAGACATAGGGAAAAAGTAAATTATAAGCCAGTCCCTCATGAATATATCAGCAATAATTCTGAATAAATGAGCAAATTGAATTTGACCGAATTTTTAAAAAATTACGACCAAGTTGCATGGACAGTTTCCCATTAGACTAGTTGTCAGTATAATCTACCACATCGACCTATTATAGATCAAAGCCCTATGATTATCTTAATGGATGCAAGAAGGTATTCAGTCCATTTTATTCACTGCTTATTTTTTTTAAACCTTAGAAAATCTAATTTTTTAATTGTAGTGTAGTTGGCATACAAGCTACATTAGTTTCAGGTGTGCAACATAATGATTCAACAATTTTTTTAATAATAATAATTTTTATTATGTTAGTCACCATACAGTACATCCCTAGTTTTTGATGTAAAGTTCCATGATTCATTATTTGCGTATAACACCCAGTGCACCATGCAATACGTGCCCTCCTTAATACCCATCACCAGCATATCCCATTTCCCCCCCTGCCGAAGCCCTCAGTTTGTTTCCCAGAGTCCGTAGTCTCTCATGGTTCCTTCGCCCTTCTGTTTACCCATCCTTTCTTCTTCCCTTTCTTCTCCTACCGATCTTCCTANTCCTAGTTCTTATGTTCCATAGATGAGAGAAATCATATGATAATTGTCTTTCTCTGCTTGACTTATTTCGCTTAGCATTATCTCTTCCAGTCCCGTCCATGTTGCAGCAAATGAGAAATCGTTCTTTTTGATGACTGAGTAATATTCCATGGTATATATGGACCACAGCTTCTTTTTTTTTATTTTTAATGATTTTTTTATTATATTATGTTAATCACCATACAGTACATCCCCGGATTCC
>NC_048227.1:107028993-107029318 GCF_002007445.2 Ailuropoda melanoleuca | reverse complement strand
CGAGTCCGCCTGCTCCCCCGTGCAGGTGGCCCGCCAACCGCCAGCCGTCCCGCGTGCGCTCCCGGGGCTCCTGTTCTCAGTCTGCTGTCTCAAGCGTGCGGGTCCGCGGCCTGTCCGCTCCCCCGTGTAGGTGGCTACCGCTTCCCGGCGCCCTGACACGGCGGCTCCCTCCCCCTTCTGTTTAGCTTCCGATATCTGTGCGCGGTTTCACGGCTCCCCGCTTCGTACCTCGATACTCAGCGCTGGAGATGTTCATTTGTAGAGATCCAGATGTATCTTCCTGCGTCTAGGGCTGATTTCGTGGGTGTTCAGGATGATCTGGTAG
>NC_048227.1:107003266-107028737 GCF_002007445.2 Ailuropoda melanoleuca | reverse complement strand
TCAATTTTTAACTTTTTAAGGGACCTCCACACTGTTTTCCAGAGTGGCTGTGCCAACTTGCATTCCCACCAAGAGTGTAAGAGGGATCCCCTTTCTCCACATCCTCTCCAACATTTGTTGCTTCTTGCCTTGTCAATTTTTGTNTATCTTTGCCATTCTAACTGGCGTAAGGTGGTATCTCAGTGTGGTTTTGATTTGAATTTCCCTGATGGCTAATGATTTTGAACATTTTTTCATGTGTCTGTTAGCCATTTGTATGTCTTCATTGGAAAAGTGTCTGTTCATATCTTCTGCCCATTTTTTGATTTGTTTATTTGTTTCTTGTGTATTGAGTTTGAGAAGTTCTTTGTAGCTTGGATACCAGTCTTTTATCTGTAGTGTCATTTGCAAATATATTCTCCCATTCCGTGGGCTGCCTCTTAGTTTTACACGTGCTCAGCTTATAAGCCTAGTCCCTGTCTGTCACTGTACATTATTACAGCATCACTGACTCTATTCCCTATGCTGTACTCTTCATCCCTGGGACTTGCTTATTCTATAACCGGAAGTTGATGCCTCTTCATCCCCATCACCTGTCTCACCCATCCCTCCCCACCATCCCCTTTGGCAGCTTCCAGCAGCTGTGATCATGCCTTGGTTCTTGCAGTCACCCTCAACACATGAGCTACTCTGAATATTGTTCTGCAGTTAAGCTAAATGACCAGAAATTTGGCTTTCTGGACTTCACTTAACTTTGTTCCTCATAAAATCTCTTTGATGAGTTGTCCTCTTGAGTTGTTTGACTGCCTCGCTGTGAGAGGAGCTTTATGTACTTCAGGAAATTATCGAGCGTAAGTTTGGGTTTGGAACACAAGCAAACAGGCCCATCTGGTTTCTTCTAGCAAGTGTTCCTTTTTAATCATGTGCACACTTGAGTTTAGTATACATGTCCCTCATGACCTCATTTGTTGGGAAGCTCAAATGTGTGCTGGTCCTCCCGCCAATTTCCTAGAAAGTATAGCAAATAATCTGTTTTATGGGCCCTGGCTTTAGTATTCTCAAATTTACCTCCTAAAATCCCAGTTTCTTCTTGTATTAATTTATCCTGGCCTGTCTTACTGGTTGTTTTTTAAAATCATGTTGAAAAACTAATATTTGGAGAGCTAACCTGAGGAAGTCACCTAATCCGTGCATCCACCCTGCTGTGTCTTTCTGAGCTAGACGTTTAGTGTTTGGGTCATGCATCGGGTGCTTATGACCTTCTGCCCTGACTCGCAATGTCTCCCGGCCTCCTCAGTGAATTGTAACATACTCGAGGGCAAGGATCAGTCCTAATACAGCCTTCCCACCCACTTGGAGCCAAGAGGTGTGCACACAACAGTCACTAAGTTAGGAAGCATTATGTGACTGAGAACGTCCCTGATCTTACGCTAGACTGTGCGGAAAGAGATTGCAAAGAGGACTGCGTGCAGTCAGGCAGTCTGCTCAACGCTGTGGAAGTCGTTATGAAAACAGTGAGAGAAAGCTAAGCTATGTGTTGGTGTAGTCGATAACCCAGATTTGAGTTTTGACTTTGTTTGACTAAATTTTTCATGATGAATTAAACGTGTCTGTAGTGCAGTAGTTGTTTATGGGGATGAACTGACTTTTCTAAGCACATCCGAACCGGGAGTTGACCTGTGTTTAAGTCAGGAGAATAGTAAAGATATTAGTTTTATTAGTTTTGAAAGGATATTAGTTAACTATTCAAAAATGACAGTGTTCTAATAATTGAAGCAATTTAAGGGATTACAGAGTAAAAGCTGAAAGAACTGCATTTTGTGCTGTGAAAACCAGTATAACTAAAATACAACTAGAAATATTTAAAACCATGGAGAAATATTTGTGATAAACATGATGGGCAAGGGTGAATATAGGTAGCACGTATCCGAGTGCTAAAAATAATTAAAGACTGGGTGTAAATGTGTAAAGAAACTTCAGGGACACTTTATGTAAAGAAACTGTGCTATGAACTTCCCCACAACTCTGAGTGCTTGATGTCAAGAGATGACTTTTATCGCTCATTTAGAGAAATTAAATTAGCTAGCATCTGTATAAAATTGAATTAAAACACCAATGGGCTATCATTTCAATCCTGCTAAAACTCACAAACATTATTTTAAAAATAAAATGAGGGCCAGAGAGGTTGCACAGAAAGAGGTATCCTGAAAAATGACTAACGATACTGTAAATCAGGATATCACCTTTAAATAAAAATAATTGTATCTGTTAGCCGGGAGTCTCAGGACTGGAAATTTAACAAAAATAAGTAACTTGAAATATTAAAAAGGCTTTTTATTGGTACACAGTCTCTGATCCAAGCCCCGGGCCTGATATGTCTCAGAATTCAGGAATTTTATTATTCTTTAAAAAGATGATATGGTGGGGTGCCTGGGTGGCGCAGTCATTAAGCATCTGCCTTTGGCTCAGGGCGTGATCCCAGAGCTCTGGGATCGAGCCCCGCATCAGGCTCCTCCGCTGAAATCCTGCTTCTTCCTCTCCCACTCCCCCTGCTTGTGTTCTCTCTCTCCCTGGCTGTCTCTCTCTCTCTGTCAAATAAATAAATAAAATCTTTTAAAAAAATAAAATAAAAATAAAAAGATGATATGGTGCATCGACTATATGTCACATAACATCCCCAAGAGTCTAAGTCAACACCTAACTTCAAACACATTGACCTCTCTCCTGTAGGGCATGTCAGTGTCTACCTGAAGCAAGATAATTTCTCTATGAATTTTTAGTTCAAATTTAAGAAAAATATTTAGTTTTGCTTTTAAACTTGTGAAAAATTTAGGCTTAGTGCTTTTTTATTTCATAAATGTGCATAACACATTGCCTTAAATAGATTATTAAAAGCATTATTTATGTCACAAATAATATAAACAAACTATAAAACAATTTTAAATTAAATATTTATGGAAGGAAATATTTGATAGAAAGTAGAAATAATTATAGAAAGTCTTAAGCAAATGATGATGGATCAGCTCAGTGAAAAACTAGGAGGACTAAAATTAAAATTAAGGCAATTAGGTATCGATGTGCAAAAATGTTTTTTAAATGTTTAAAAACTGGCTCAGTCTTTACTATGCAATTCTTAATTATTGTAGATACCAAAATGCAAGCATTCTTGGCTTATGCTTTCCATAAGAATTGGACAAATTTAGACATCTTTTTCCTGGGGTGTCGGGGCATCTGGGTGGCTCAGTCAGTTGAACGTCTGCCTTTGGCCAGGTCCTGATCACAGGGTCCTGGGATGGGGTCCTGCATCAGGCCCCCTGCTCAGCAGGGAGTCTGCTTCTCCCTCTCCCGCTGCCCCTCCCCCTGCTCATGCTCTCTCCGTCTCTCTCTCTCTCTCTCTCAAATAAATAAATAAGATCTTTTAAAAAAAAATCTTTTTCCTGTAGGTATCACTACTATAAACATGAGATAATTTTAGAAATATGTAATGGATTAATGTCTTAGCATGTTTGAAACCATTGTAAAAGCTAGCCCTTTCAAATAGATTACCTGGGAACTTTCGATTTTACCCCAAAGGCAATATCTGGAGGTGATAAATCACTATCCAGAGGTCACTGTCACCTCTCAGGTTACATATTCCCCACGCATCCCATCTGTCTGTGTCGATAAACACAGTGTAAAGCAGCCTGTTCAATGTTCTCGATGGAATACTCATTTAAATAAAAATAAAGTGGGTGAAATCACAGGCCGTCTCCATTTTTTCATCTATAAAATGAAGATAATGCCATTTACTAACATTCCTGTTGAAGATTAAAGAGGGAGTCTGAACATCTTGATTTGAATCCTGACTTTTCACTTAACTGGCTGTGATTGAGGCCCCTTTAGTCAGTGAGTCCGCATTAGGAGGCTAGTTGTTTACTGTATTCGCTCAGGGGAAGGGCCGGAGAGGGCAGGGCTCACGGCGGGTCTGCAGCACGTGTGTCTCCGGGCCACCCGCAGAAACACATCAATCCAGTGTACGGAGCAAGAAGTGGAGGCTTGCAAACGTCAACTAAACCGATAACTCTGAACTCTTCGAGGGCTTGGCTTGTGCTTCGATTCCGCGGACAGAGGGTGGACACGCAGGCAGCCTTTGTCCAATAAATCAGGGACAACCATAAGAAATACTTTCCACATCGTCCTCCGAGTAGAACTGCAGCAGTGCCGAGTCCAGATAGAATCCAGGGTGTAGTGAGCCTTGCACCGGTGCTCGTTTCTTCATGTTCATCACAGTGCTGTGGCTTCCTGAGATGTTAACAGTAGAGAAACAGGTGACAGCACGGGGGACACTGGCCACTATTTCGGCAACTTTTCTGTACATCTTAAATTACTGCAAAGTAAAGAAGGTTTAAAAAATGACAGATCTGGAAACTCTTATACAGTAGGTCCACTTGACTAGAAGGTACTTCATGGGAAGTGCCCAGACTAGTCACCAGCACAGAACAGATACACAGTAACTACCTATGAAATGACTGAGTGACTCATTCCGCTAATAACAAATACCAGCTAAAACACAGACTGGTGATCCCCGGGCTCCGCAACAAGTTACTTGCAACACCTGTTCTCCCTCTCTAAGAAGACAAGGAGACATCAGGACAGGTGTGAACTGAGCACCTGCCCGCACGTACTGGACGCTCACAGTAGATTGACTTACTCTCGGTCAGTGCAAGCAGGTGGTAGCCGAGTCTGTCCCCTATCTGTGACCCAGGAGGGCCAGCCCTACTTCCACAGGGGGTCATGGTGCGCGAGTCAGCAGGTGGGACGGCACAGGCAGAGATAGAAGCAGGTAGCTAGGATCTGGCCATGTGCACAAGGGGACCCGTCCTGTGGAGGGTCGTGCTCACCCCAGTGCCAGCCAGTAGCCCGAGATTTAAGTCGGGTCTGTGCTGGCTGTCACAGTTAGATGCACACTCGATTCCAGTTACTGACACTTGTCAGTAAGCTTAAAGGTAACAGCTGGCAGCCGGAGGCAAGTCACAGGTCTTGCTGCTGTTTGAGACCCCCTGGCTTTGGCCCTACAGACATAGCAAAGGGTTAGGGAGTGGGTTCTGGCATCAGGTGGTCTGGGTTTGGATTGGGATGCCACTGCTCAAGGGCAAATTGCTTAACCTTGTGATTCATTCTTTATCCATGAAAGGAGTAAAGACTAAAGCCCCATTTGTGCGATTGCCATCGTAATATTAAGTGACGTTGGACAGGGAAGGACCTGGAACAGAGAGGCACTTGAAAGATGTTAACCATCACAGTCCTAGGACTGCAAGGGGGAGGCTCGCACGTCTGAGCCAGGGTGCCACGGAGCAGTTACAAGTCGCTCCGAGCTTGAAGGCATTCAGGTCTGTCAGCTAATTAATTTTCTGAGCCTCGGTTCTTTCTTCTCTAAAATGGAGATAAAGACACTCCCAGGATGAGTGTCATAATTAAGTAAGAGCAGGCATCACACAAGTGGTATTTGCTGTGATGATTGTCATGACCTGTAGCAAAACATAGGTGACTTCATTTACATCCGCTGTTCTCCACACCTTGCTGCCACCCCCCACCTGCATTCTGCATTGTATGGTCTCAGTAGGTCATCTTTGTGAATGACATAACAGAAAAATTGAAACAAAATCTCTAGGAAAACCCCTTGGTCTGTGGTTTTTGATCTTGTAAAGTTAGAAGTCATGCTCTGCAGAATTTTTTCAAAAAGTGAATCATTACACGTGTAAATAAATCTTTCTGTGTACCTGTCACCAATTCCATTTCCTTCCCTCCCTCTCCATAAGAAATCACTAACCTAAATTTAGCAGCTTTTAGTCACATGCTTTTACAATGATTTAAAAACTCGTAAAAACTTTTACTATGTATATATTTCTGTGTACTATGTAATATTGCTGCACGTGCTTTTACATGTTGTAAGATGACACCTTTTTTTAAAAAAAAAAAAGTACCATCCGTGGAGTGAAGCTGCTAGTAAGAGGCTAGGCTTATATTGAACGTTACTGCTTCCTGCCAAGTACTCTTAAAGTTCATTGTTACCAACTCAAACTTGCGCCAACAGTTTCTGATGACCTGATCTTTCTCAACATTCAGGTTTGTCAGACTTTTGAATTTGTATCCACCTAATAAAGAGAATACTGTCTTGGTTTGGGTTTAGCTAACCATAATTACAATAATGATGCCAGCTATAATGACAAAGCAGGAGTAATCATTATGTTTCAGTTATTCTTTTTCAGACACACCACAGCTGCATTTCCCTTGGATTTGCTCGTGTGTCTGTCGCTGTTACCCTGACCAGCCACTTGTTGCTGAGTTAGGGTTCCAGCATCCTGACCTACAGGATGTCCCCATGGTTAATCCTTGTCTTCCTGTGATAATCTTCGTTTTGTCCTTTGCTCTTGAATGAGACTAAGAAATTCTCCGCCAACACTTACTTTTCCTCATCACTCTGAAGACATTATGTGAATACCTTCTGATCTGTGAGGAAGGCCCTATAGGCCCACGTCTCATTCCTTCATAGGTCAAGTATCTTCCTTCTCTGGTTATTGTGAATTTCTTCTTTTGTCTTTGGTGCTCTGTAATTTCACTACTGAGAAACCCATGATGGTTAGTTTTATGTGATGATCTGACGGGTCCACTGGGTCCCCAGGTACTCAAAGATGACCCCAGGTGTGTCTGTAAGGGTATTTTAGGATGAGAGTGACACTAAGTTGGTAGACTGAGCAAATCAGATTGTCCTCCACAATGTGGGTGGGCCTCATCATCCCGTCTGTGGAAGACTTGACTGGAACAGGAGACTGACCCTCCTCTGAGTGAGAGAGAGTTCTCCCGCTGGGTGGCCTTCAAGCCGGCCCACCCACTCTCCTCATGGTTCTATGGCAGCTTCTAGCCTGCGCTCCAACTGGGATGTCATTTCTGCCGATTTGGGACTTGCCAGCTTCCATAATCAGATGGACCATTTTCCTATACTAGACCTCGCTCTGTGTGTGCGTATGTATCTCCTGTTGACTCGGTTTCTCTGGAGAACCCTGACTGACACAGAACTCCCTTGCATGGATATTTATCCTGCTTAGAACTCTCATGCTTTGCTCCTCTGAGAATTCTTGCTTTCAACAGTCTTGAGAATTCTCTGCTGTTACCTCTGAAACATCTTCTCTGGCATTTTCTTTGTTTTTTCCTTCCAGTGCTCCGATGCAGGACATGCTGGACTTTCCCCTTTTGTGCTTTGCATCCTGTCCCGTCCCTCTCCTCTTTCCTAGCTCATGGGCCTCGCTGCATTCTAGGGAACCCTCCACTCTACCTGCTGCTTCACACATTTGCTCCCATACACTTAGCCAGTAGGCTGTGTGTTCCTCTGTTTATGTTCAGTGACTGTATTTTCATTTCTAGAAACTATTATTTGGTTCTTTCCCAAATCTGCCTCACCTTTTCCTCATAATAGTTTATTTTTTGATTGTGGTTCTGAATCCTTTTCTAAGAATTTCAAATAGCCATACAGCTTTTTTCTTGTTCTAGCTTCTGAAATTCGGGGGAGTGCTGGTCTCTGTGTTGGTTGTGCAGAGTCTCCGCCGTGCGAATTTCCCGTCCTCACCTCTTTGTTGTTTGTATTCTGACACCTATTTCTGCTGGAAGCGAGTGTGGCTTAGGTGGTGGCGATGTCCTTCCAGAGGGAATTGCTTTTGTTCCTGGAAGGTATCCCAGTAGTCTTTTCTCTCAAAGACCCAGCCTCGGGCCTCTTCCCCGGCGTGTGGGTTCCCACAGCACACAGACACCTATAATCTTAGATGACAATCCATGCTGCATGCATGGATCACATTTTTATTTCTCAGGGACCTTTCTTTTCACCAAGAGACCAGGAGAGATGTGGTCCTTACATTCTCTTTTCCAGCAGATCGATCCTTCTAGTTTGCTTCCTCCGTGGGGATGTAGCCCAAGAAGAGCCTGGTTTTAAGCTGATAGCTCAGCTCCAGCTCCTCAGCTTGTATGGCCTCACAACCTCATGCCATATCCATGAACAGAAATTGAAAATTGCCTGGGCCCATGGGTGTTGCATTTGGGATCCTACATATAACTGTAACTGTAGGTGCTGCTGTTGACAAAAGGGCATAGTTTCCTTCCTCCTAGACCAGATTGTCATTTCATGGTAGAGCTTTAGACTAATTTTTCATATATGGAGTGTTCTTGACTTCCGTGAAAGCTTGATGCAGGAGGAAGAGGTGGGGGGGTACAGTAAGTAATGAGAAAGTGGCATTATAGTTTTTGAGACAGGAGAACAGTTTAATTTTCTCCTGTCAAACAACCGGGTGTTTTAATAATCCTGGCCTTTTAAAGTCTCAGACTTTTAAGTTTCCTTACATCTTTGACATGATTTCTCTTTGCAATTCCTCCCACTCTTTATGAGAATAATGGCATGCTAATGCTTTATTCTTCTGTGCTTTTTATTCAGAGAACTCCAAGCACTTTATAGACATTGCCATTTATCCTGACAACACCTTTGCACACTGTGGAAGCTAGTTTGTTCATAGAAAAGTCTGTTTAGTGGGAAATGAGGACCAGCTAGCCCAATGCTACCATGCTGAAAAGAGAATATGAGATTATACCATGAATGAGTGCACACAAGTCCAATCAAACAAATCGGAAGAAACGCTCCCCTTCATCCCAGCCCAAGGAAGCTGTTTCTAACCTAAAATGATATATAACAAAATAAATCATGATCCTGGCTATTCTTCAAGGAAGAGGTTTCATACGATAGCGTCTTGCTTGATTCTGTTTTATATCCCAGGTGTTGATGGGGCATGGCTGGGGAGGTTTTCTGCAGGACGAGAACAGGGCTCACGAGGGTCCTTGTGGTGGGAAAGAAACCAGAGCATCTGTAGCACAGAACGACTGTGTGGGGGGCATGTGGGGGCATGCCATTTCTGGAACAATGCAACCTTCGTGGGCAAAGGGAGCCTTTGGAATTTGGAGCAGGTGGTAGTTAATTATCCAGACAAGGAACTGACATCCCAGAGAACTCTCAGTGGGAAACAGGGACCTGAGAACCAAGATGCCAACAGACTCCTTAAGAGAGCTGTCACGGAGCACCTGGGAGGCTCAGTCGGTTGAGTGTCCGACTTTTGATTTCAGCTCTGGTTGTGATCTCAGGGTCATGAGATCAAACCCTGTATCCGGCTCTGCGGTGGGTGCGGGGTCTGCTTGAGATTCTCTCTCTGCCTCTGCCCCTCCTCACACCCTCAAACCCGTGCGCGCTCTCTCTAAAGAAAAGAGAGAGAGAGAGTTGCCAAAATACGGAAGACTGCCAGAGTGTCATTTTGGGTTGGCTTAAACCATGAAAAACCTATAGTAAAGCGGGGGGTGGGGGGTGGGGAGCATGAAATAGCAGAAGAGACAAGGTAGTTCTTCTCAGAAAGCCACGTCTAGTTGCTTCAGGGGAGTGAACTAGTCTCCTTCACATTCACGGATACTCACAGCAAGCAGGAGAACAGGATGAGTTAATTCATCCACAACGGAGGGGTATTCACTATGTAGTCCATACTGCACGAGGGCGGCGTGCACTGTAATTTTGTGATAAAAGAACAGTGATATTCCACGCCAAAACTAAAACCAGGAAGGTTAATTTTGTAAGTTTCACATAAATCTAAAAACCACGGTCATGTCTTCTATAGCAGTTTTGCAAAAAATACAGAGACATGCTTTCTGGCTACTTCTCACCCTGACTCTCGATGCCAGGTAAAAACTTCATATAAAACAGTGAGTTCTCTGTGTGTCTCCCTTTCCGTGAAGACGAGAACTGAGGCTTCTTGAGCACATGGTGCTACGTGTTCATGCCTGCACGTGTACCATCTCACAGTGACATCACACGGTTTCTCCACGTGGCGCATTGGGAAACTGAGGCACAGGAAGGTTGGGAAAGTCGCCCACGACTACATGATAAACAGGGGCAGAGCCAGGGTTCAAGCTGGAAGTTTTGCTTCAGAGCGTGGGCACTTCAGGGCTCCGCAGTGTTTTCTGGATCAATAAAGCTTAACAGAGTTCAAAGAATTAACTGTAAGACACACTCCAGTTTTGATACCACATGACATTTTTATTGGTTAGCTGTTACTGTTTCAAAGTGACCATTAGGTGTCCTTTTCATCAGGTTAATACATATTGATGGCAGCACGTTCATTTTCCCCGCCTGCTGTTACTAATGCAAAACCCTGGAGTCCTTCTTCTCTGCAAATTCCCCTCCAGCCGCACTTGCCTTGCGCTTTGTCCATCACACCAGGCACACTCTTGCCTCAGGAGCTTTATTCCTGATGCCTCTGCCCCAGCCCTCTGCCTCAGAAACTCATCAGCCCTCCCTCATTCCCTGCACGGCTCTGTTCAAACACCCCCGTGGCTCTGTTCACTTGTCTCAGGATTTCCTGCCTCGTTTTTTTTTACCCAGTCTTGATTTCTGGGTGGGCTTGCTTTTTTTTTTTGTCATCTCGTAATTGGAATGCATCTTGTAGTAATATTTTCAGGAAATACATACAGGTGGCACATTTATTGAAAACATGCATACATATATGACTTTCATATATGCATTTACATTTACATATATGGGATTCTAATTATATATAAAAGTCTATTAGTTGCCTTCAAAAGACAGCGTGGCTGCATAAATCATTCTTCTATCACAACAGAAATGTGCCCACCATCTTCTGGCTTGTGGTTTTACCCGGAAGACTGAAGCTAGTCTCATTTGTCCTTTAAAGTAAGCTGGAAAGGTTTTTTTTCTTCTTTTTTTGTCTAGTAGGTCCACAGTAGCTATGGTTATTTGAGAATAGATAGGAGGACTTACAAGAACTGTCAATACTTGATCTACCCTTTATAATTGTTTTTAAAGGCTCATCTTTTTCTTTTTAAAGATTTTATTTATTTATTTATTTGAGAGAGAGAGCACAAGCAGGGGAGGGGTGTGTGGGGGGGACCAGAGGGAGAAGCAGACTCCCCGCTGAGCAGAGAGCAGGACACAGCGCCGGATCCCAGGACCCCAGGATCATGACCTGAACGAAAAGCAGTTGCTTCACCGACTGAGCCACCCGGGCGCCCCAAGGCTCACCTTTTTAAAGTAATCACTTGCTGAGCCTTGCTGACCTTGTGGTTCTAAA
Organism: Ailuropoda melanoleuca; assembly: GCF_002007445.2. NCBI lineage: Eukaryota > Metazoa > Chordata > Mammalia > Carnivora > Ursidae > Ailuropoda > Ailuropoda melanoleuca. The sequence continues at coordinate 107,017,611 of NC_048227.1, read as the reverse complement.
CATCTAAGCCAAAGGTTTATTAAGACTCTGATCAGATTAATACAGTGATCCTGAGGGACTTTGGATCCATGTGTTTGGGCCCCTGGTCACCTGTCTGAGTTCCCAAGTTAGGTAACTGTTTGTTACTACCACCCACCCCAGGGTAGAAACACGTGGTGATTGTTTATTATTTTATTATCTTTGTTTATCTTTAAATGTCTTCCAATTTAATCCTTTTTTAGGATAGATTTCCAGCTCTCCATATCTGAGATTACTTCAAGTAATTCATCCAAATATTCTGTTGTTTTCTTTTATCTTTTCATGTCTGTAAGTTAAGAGAATAAAATCAGGATGAAAATATCTCTGCTATATTTTTGGGATTTTCCATCTGAAGAAGGTTGATATTTAATTTCACTGAAATTGAATTTTCATTGCTTTGAATATATCCATTTTTTCCTAATCTCTCCCTAATCAGCTTCGTCCTAAATGACAATTCTTTCTTTTATATGAAATGTCTATAATTCTTGCATAATATAAATTAGCTAATAAAGAAAGCAGAGCCTGGAAACATGAAGGGCTCAGGGACTAACTCATGGCCTAGAGATGTGTTCTCTTTGACCTGAGAAATGGTTTGAATTTCCTGTGAGGACGTTGGTGGCTCTGGATGTGGTACGCAGTCTGTCTGAAGCCAAGGCCACCATCCCCTGTCCTGTTATTCAGGCTACTGTATGCTCTCATGTATCCCACCTACACTCTGGATGGCTTACCAAGTGCGTTTTGCTTGAAAATGGTATCATTGCAACATCCCACCCCATCCACGCTCTCAGACGTTACCCTATGACTGCCTTGCACGGCAGGTTGTGTATGGGGAAAGTCGGCATGTTGGAATTGCAAATGGATCCTTTGTCTTTGGACCATCCCATTTCTCAAAATGTGTATGACTTCTGGGAAGCTCCAAGTAGAAGCAGAAAAGGCGATCTGTGTTTTGGGCCAGTGCCAGGCACCCGCGTGTCACTACCGGAGGGAGGGGTGGGTCCAGTCTTCGGAACTGACTTGCATCAGTGTCCTCCTCTCCCGCACCGTGAAGATCTGCACGTTTCTTGCTTCGCACCAGACACTGGTCTGAAGGTGCACAGAAGGGTAGCTGACCACGTGAGAGCGCCGACTGGGTTCCTGCGGGGAAGCATCAGGAAGGAGCCGCAGCTGCTGCGGGGGCTGTCAGAGGCTCTGCCAGGGGACACGCTTGCTCTGAGTGCCGGGTGTCAGGGCAGATCGTGGGCACGCAGCATTCCTGCCGTCCACCCCGCATCGTCACTGTCATACCTTCTGAAAAGCGTATGTGTTTCGGGTGAGGAGGTGTTCCTTGCACTTGGATTTTTGACTAGTTTACTGCTAAAGACCAAGACCGAGTAGTCTGTCTGAGAAAAAACGTAAAGCCCTTTCTCTTCTTCCTTTTTGCAGACTCACAAAGCGGCTTTGAATTTTGGTCTTTTCAGCAGCATAAGATGAAAAGCAGCTGGACCAAAAAAAAAAAGTCTTCATTTTCCTCTGGAAACAAGGATTATTCAAGTTATGTTTCATTACGTAAACAAACATACTAGGACTTTTCCTCGCAGTGAATCAAGTGATTGGACGAGAAAGCAAATGATTTATTCATTTCTTTTATAAGTTTTGATCTTCTGACCATCTTCCTCCTATTGCTTCCCCCAAATTTCCATAGACATTTTGGATTCTTGAGTGCACCACGTGGCCTCAGCCTGAGGAAAATAGGCAGTGTCAATTCAGGGTCAGCTTCCTGTCCTTCCCAGACCCTGCACCCTTATAGGGACAGGTTGGAAGAGAAAATAGGCAGCTAGAATGGTCTCTTAAAAAAAAAAAAATCTGGGCTCCTGGAAAGGCCCCTGGCCTTCAGCAAGCATGGTTCCACATGATTCACTGGGTGGTGGTTTGGTTTCTCTGACAAGCCCTCACGCTGACTTCTAATGAAGGCTCCTGAGTAAGAGTCATGACACAAGAGTCAGTAAAATTTGGCTACAACTGCAGTATGTGACTCTGAGAAGGAAAGTCATGTCAGTTCCCAAGAACTCCCCTCTGTGTTAGTCACTGAGTTCGTGTGGCCAGAGTTTTCTGTGTGAAGTCAGGTCTCGGCTCCTCCGCGGTGGGGTCTGGTGTGCAGTCATCACAGCTGGGAAAATGTTCCCTGTCGGGGGCAGGCACACAGCACAGAGTCTACCCCGAGGGGGTAGGGTGGGGGGCAGAAATGCCTTCAGATGCCCTCCCCTCCTGTGCTTCCAGAAGAATCCTTTCCATTTGGACTATCCATCCACACGACGGTGCGTTATATTTTGTTCTCCCCAGACTTGCCCATCTGCCCTTGGGATTATTGTTTATTTTGTTGGTTTGGAACCCATTTGGGCTTCTCTGTAATCTCCAGTTGGGTCACAAGTGAACTGGAGAATGTTTTCCCCAAAGGGAAACGTCAGCTTGTTTGCCTTTGGTAGGTAACTCGTCTTGTAAAATACCGTGCTCCGTGCTTAGCTCAGCGAGGGACTTCCTGTGTTACTCTACACCCTGATGGTGGGAGGGATGGGTCTGCCCCAAGAAGCTGATTCTCAGGGCTGGGTGGGGTTTGACCACAGGACCCCCCACTGCCCTGCTCTTACAAAGGAACCAGCAAAGGTTACTGGCCCAAATCTTTTCTAACTTGGAGCCACTGAGTATTTGCCACCCTCCTCCCACCCTCTTTCCCCTCATACTCAGCCTTGTGTTCATCCCTTTGAGTTTTTGCTGACACTGCTTGAATTACATCATCTGGGTAGTCCTTTATTTTGCTCACTTATAAGACCAGCTATGCTTATTACTAACATAAAATTTTGAAGATTTCTTTCTAACGGTGGAGGATAATTCTTTTCCCCAGGAAAAAAAAAATGTTCATTTCCCTAACATGACAGTGTTTTACAGTTCCCTAAAATATTTCTCAATTTGTGTATGTGATTGTGTCAGAGAATAGAGAGTGGCTGGAGTCCCTCTCTTCCTCCAAGAGCTGGGATGTTGCAGAGTGCGACCATTCTGGTGGGGTGAGTTGTCCCTGCTCTTTGAAACCCCAGAAACCTATCCTATAAACTGTGTGGCTCCTTAGCTCTCCCTGCGCTGCCTTGCACATGCCCAGTCGTGCGTATGTCGTACATGCATCTGTGTCCAATCAAGTAGAAACAGCTGTTATTGCTAAGACCATGTTCTCTCAGCAGTGAGTGGACGTCTCTGAGGAGGGTGGCTCGTGCTGGTCTGACTCAGCTCTCGCAGCGTGTGTCAGGTGAGCAGGGGGCAGAGGCAGTGGGCGCAGGGGAGGCCTCGCCATGCAGCAGTAAGAAGGGATAAGTGAAAAGTGAAAATGGTCGATTTTTCTAGTGAATCCAAAAGGCAACGACTAGTTTATGAAGAACAAGAGCTAAGAAACAGCCGCGTACTTTTAGGGACACTAACTGAGGCCTCACATCTGACTGCCCAAGCCGCATGAATTCTGAAAATGACTCACCACAAGGAAATCGTCTTGCACGAACAGCCCCCCACGTCTTGGTCCTCTTTGTCCCTGGAGAGTGAACCTTCATCTGCTTTGGTGGGAAAGGCGGCCTGATGCGGTGTTGTCTGCGTGATGATCGGCAGCCCCGCACCTTCCAGATGGTTAACCTGCCGCCCGGCGCCCTGTGACTGCACCTGCATTTCCTGAGTATTGGTGCTACAAGTCAACCTCATGTGTGGACACGTGAGCAAAGTTCTGGTAATTACCCTTGTAACCTATCTTAGAAGAACAATGAGGACGAGCTGGGCACGATAAAAGCAACGTTGACATTGCACTTGGCGTATGCAAAGCCTAGCACTCCGAGGGTCTCCCAGGGACATCAGAGAGGATGGCTTCTACTCCCAGGCTAGCCCAGGCAAGACGGCAAGCTGGAGCTTTCACCGGTCTTTGCCAGCAGTCTTGCTGTCTACCGCGGCTCCACCGCCGCGGGAGTGGTGGTAACAGGAGGGATCGTGGGTTGCGCATTTCTCTGTCCCTGCACCTTCCCCTGCTGTCTCTCACGTGTGTGACGCTCCATCTCAAAAACGGCCTTGAGCAGAACAGGAAAGACTTTATAACCTCATTGTATACATGTGAATTCTGAGCCCCTGGGAGATTAGACTAGGTGATATTTACTGTCTTACTATAATTTTGCAATTTTAAATAAAGTCCCCAATTTTGCATCGTGAGTGTATGGCAGCTTCCCAGTCTTCCTCTTCCCGGTGGGAAGCCCTGTCTGCACACACATGAAGGTCCCTTACCGTCGTGGCGCACTGACCAACGCTCAACAGTGCTTTCTTCCTAATTTTGATGGGCTCCGTCCTTGTACTTGAAGCCTGCGGCGTATACTGGAAAACACGAATAGCCCTTCTTCTGCAGTCGCTTGCATAATTCATGGCCTGCAGTCCTCACTGAAATAAAGTTCTTTTCTTTCTTTCTTTTTTTTTTTTCCAGCATCTCACAGAGAGATTTTATTATTTGAATAAAATTCATAGACTGACCTCCAAGGGAAAATAAAGAAATAATCAGACCTTTATTTTATTCCTTGGTTGTTCCCACACCCTCAAAATTGGTTTAAAAATGTTTAAGTAACCAATCTGAGGCAGCTAATCAGAAACGGCATTCATGTTGTAAACAAAGCTCAAAATGAGATAGTTAACATTCTTGTCCTACCTTACTTCTCCGGAAAAGGCGAAGGTTATTCATCTCTCCGCTGTTTCTAAAGTCTGGAATTTAAAGTATAGGATTGTTGGCGAACTGCAGCAAAATATACTCTACTTTGAGGTCTGCGGGGTTCAGAATTCACGTGGCCCCATGGGGACCTCGGAGCAGGACAGCCAGGAGCTGGTGTTCCCGGTTACTGCTTCCTGCCCCTGCCATCCGGAGCGAGGAGCAAGTTCCTGCACTGGGAGCGAGTGACTGGACGTTCATGGGAAAAATGACAATGAAACCACACTATTTTTGTAGGCTAGGTCATGTGTTAAATTTCAGGGACTCAGAGATGTCTGTACACCAGGTAGCAAGCACCCTCCATGTCTCCTAAGAAAACAAGCAAGGGCGGGGGAGGCCGGGGCAGAAGTGGTCACAGGAGACACAGGAAGTAATTAGGGATTCCCTAGAGTAGATCTCAGAATTGTAATTGCGACCAGGTCAGAGTTCCACATCCTCGCTGGGGGACACTGACCTCCTCTGAATCAGGGCTGGCTATCTCAGACCAGGCTTTTGCCGCCGGCTTTGAAGTGGTTAACTGTGTGTTGGTCTCGGGCCCCACATGGACTGGGGGTAACCAGAGGTTTGGGGGCGAGGGATAATCATTCACTTTATTCTCTAAAGCAGAGGGTGTGTTCTTTAATCAGGGTGTGTTCACACTTGCGTTATATTGAATCAAGAGGAATTATGTTGAATTCAAACAAAAATGCAGTTCAAAGTAAGCTTCTGGGGGCACCTGGGTGGCACAGCGGTTAAGCGTCTGCCTTCGGCTCAGGGCGTGACCCCGGCGTTATGGGATCGAGCCCCACATCCAGGCTCCTCCGCTATGAGCCTGCTTCTTCCTCTCCCACTCCCCCTGCTTGTGTTCCCTCTCTCGCTGGCTGTCTCTATCTCTGTCAAATAAATAAATAAAATCTTAAAAAAAAAAAAAAAAACACAAAGTAAGCTTCTGAGTGCAGGAAATATATTTATTTTGGAACAAGTTTATTCATCCCACGTCTCGGGACCTGCAAAGGTGCGGCGTGCTGTTCGCTCTGCGTGTTCAAGGCGCTCGGTAGAAGTGCATACTCTGAACCTCATATATACTAGACTTCACAAGGCTCTTGCCTTGCCTGGTATTGTCCTGGGATGAACATGAGTTAATATCGCACTAGGGTCATTGTTATAAGCAAACGGAGCAGCATTAGGTTAAAGAGAACCACCTTCTGCTTTCCACTGATAATGGTGAACGTAGCAAAGGAAACCCATTGTGTTTACTTTATATAACGGCACTCGACATGCCTCAGAGATAGATTTCCATGAAGTTTATCTAATGTCAAGATGAGATTAATCAGAGGAAATTACCTGATATAATCATGTAAATAATTCTCTACCACTTGAAAAATTGGGGGAAAAATGTATCTGATCACAAATTTGTGGTTTAGTGCTCATCTAAGAAATTACTTTGGAACCCCCAGGTCTAGAAAATAGTGAAAGGCCATGAAATGTGTAATTTCAGCACCAAGGATTTATAGCTAGCTGAGGCAGGATTGTAGGAAGTAGTTCTCAGAGGAAATTTTCAGCAGCTTTGGGAGTTTAATTAGAGACTTAGCTTCCCTTAATTTATATATTGGCGTCTTTTGTATAGGCTGTCTTCACTTTATACCATTTGAAACATTATAATCAATAATTTAATTTAAAAAAAAAGAGCACAGTGACACGAGATGGGGGATGTGTGCAAACCAGTGGGTGTGCAGCGGACAGAGCTTGCCTGTCGGACACAAAGGCGTAGAGAGCTCTCTCAGATATGAATGAATGTCACAGGGGAAGTCAATGAATATCCTTGTTCTGTTTACTTTTCCTACAAAGGAACTGTTTACCAGAAAAAGCATCTGGATTCTATTGCTTTTTAATTCATTGTGGACCACTGATGGAATCTGGAAGCACTTATGATGTCAGAATCTGTAAGTGGCACTTAGAGCGTGGACAGGAAGTCTGGATGACAATGGGCTCTCTCTCCTGGCGGTTGGGCAGTTCAAGCCCAGTGTTCTTCTGAGGAAACTCTCCTGGGTCTTCATTCATACCCCAAGTGTCATTTACCTTGAAGTGAATAAAAAGCAACACAGTGTGTTCATGTTAAGAAGTAATTATTGGATTGGGGATGAAATCATTCCTTACCAAACACCCAGATCAAATATTTTTGAAGTGTACTTTCCTGGCTCAAGGTTTCGGGGGAAGTGATGAAAGGCAGTAAGTCAAAAACACTTCACCCTGGAAGCTGGTCTCAGTCAGAGCGAGAAAGCCCTTCAACCTCGCCCTCCTGACCCACCCCACAGGGACCAGGTTCTCATCCCAGCCATGCAAGGTAACATACATTTTATGTCTAAATAGCACGGTTGGAATTCGAGAGTCCTTCTTTTCATCTGGTCAATCTCTGTCCATTTAACTCTTTTTAACCCTCTACTTTGGGAAAAAAACACTAAGATATTACTGTTTTGTATGACACTTTTAATTTTTAAGACTATTTACGGACAACCATAACATACGCTCCGTGTGGTTTCTTTGCCCTTTTCAAAATAGCACGTGAGCAGTCAGTGCCCTCCCTAGACCTTGGAACTGAGAACACTACTGAGTAAGTGGCCCAGCCAGAGAGATGGTGGTTGGGACCATCTTCCGATTCTTGAGACTCAACTTGCATTTTACTTAACCCTGAAAATGCCTGACATCGCCTGACATCTTAGCAATCACATCTAGTCATTGGTTCAATGAGCTAAATACAGGTCAGCCAAATTCCATATTATTTAAGAGCATTTTGCAGAGTGTTAGATTGATTGGTGTTAATTTCAGTCATTGTGTCTTGTTTATTATTGGCATTCACATTCAAACGAGAAGTTTAGAAATAATAAGACATTTAGGATACAAGGCTTGATTTTAGGAGAATTTCAGATAGGGACTTTTTTTGGTCCCATTTTTTATGCCTTTTTGTTTCTTTACACTGTTTTCATAACCGTGCATAGTTCTTAGAGCAGGGCTGCTGTGTGGTTTCCAGTTTGTTCTGTGTAAATTGCTCCTGGTAAGGTGGCAGATAGGGCTGAAATCCACCCCATTCTGCCCCAAAGGGGCACCTTTTCCTACTGTACACATTGGGGATTTTATAAGTTAGCAGGGGCACTGAATGTGAACATATCGAAGTACTGAAAAGTATAGATAAGACAAAAAATCACCCCAAACTGTACACTATCATTTTTTAAAAATCAAGCAAAACTGAAATGCTTGGAACAAAATGTCTTACTTCCATTTCCAAGCCTCTTATTTCTGCTTTTTAGCTATTTATTTCTCTTTTACTAAATAATATGCTGCTATTTCTTGGTAATTTCGTTGTTTTTTAGACATCATCTACTGAGTTCCTCTTATGGAGCTGAGGGTTGATGTTGACAGTCACTTGCCGCCATATACATGCTCTGCACACCCTGCCAGCTCAGCGTGTTGAGATGGCAGTTATCAGTGGAAACACTGCCATTTGTGTTATTTGGTCCTGAGCCAAATTGTGTATCTGGATTCCATTTTTCGTTCCCTTGTACAACTTTTATTTTCCTTGTAATTAATATTAGCCTTGTTTTATCATGTGCTTATACCTTAGTTGTACCTTCGTTTATTGTCTGTCCCTTACATTTTTTTTTTCGCCAGATGCCCTAACAGATCTGTCACAGAGCTGACAACACAGTTTCCAAATTTATTCAAAGTGTGTTTGAAAGCAGTCTGTCCACTCCACCCGTGTCTTGTCCATCTGAGCCCTCTGTCCCACCATGCTTAGCTCTGCTCCTCCTGAATGGGCTACACCTGTTGTGTGCTTGATGTCCTGGGTCCTATCACTGTCCTGGGATGTACTTTCACGGCCCCCATTGTCTCAGGCTTCACTTTTTCCTAGTTTACTCCTTCATTTCAGCAGAGCATGCCCTAGTAGCTTCCTGACAAAGGGCACCTGGGAGGTACATGTCTTGAGATTGCATATGTCTAAAAATGTCTTTTTTCTTCCCTCCATAATATTTACGATAAGTACAGAATTCCAGGTTGAAAATCATTCTTCATCTGAATTTTGGACACTCTTCTCTGCTATCTTCTAATGTCCGATGAAGCTCTCTTCTCATCTTTGCTTTGTGGCCTCTTTTCTTCTCTGGGAACTCTTGGGCTCTTTTCCGGATCTACCCTGATAATACATTTCATAGTGCTGTGCCTTGGTCTCTTCAAATTCATTGTCCCAGATGTGGTGTGCCACTCACCATGCGGACTTATGTGTTTTGGTTCTGGGTTATTTTTCTGTATTCTTTCTTTTTTTTTTTAATGTTTTTTTAATTATATTATGCTAGTCACCATACAGTACATCCCTGGTTTCTGATGTAAAGTTCGATGATTCATTAGTTGCGTATCACACGCAGTGCACCATGCAATACGTCCCCTCCTTACTACCCATCACCAGTCTGTCGCATTCCCCCATCCCTCTCCCCTCTGAAGCCCTCAGTTTGTTTCTCAGAGTCCATAGTCTCTCAAGCTTCATTCCCCCTTCTGATTACCCCCCTTTTCTTTATCCCTTTCTTCCCCTACCGATCTTCCTAGTTCTTATGTTCCATAGATGAGAGAAATCATATGATAATTGTGTTTCTCTGCTTGACTTATTTCACTTAGCATTATCTCCTCCAGTGCCGTCCATGTTGCAGCAAATGTTGAGAATTCGTTCTTTCTGATAGCTGAGTAATATTCCATTGTATATATGGACCACAGCTTCTTAATCCAGTCATCTGTTGAAGGGCATCTCGGCTCCTTCCACGATTTAGCTATTGTGGACATTGCTGCAATGAACATTGGGGTGCATATGGCCCTTCTCTCCACTACATCTGTATCTTTGGGGTAAATACCCAGTAGTGCAATGGCTGGGTCAGAGGGTAGCTCAATTTTTAACTTTTTAAGGGACCTCCACACTGTTTTCCAGAGTGGCTGTACCAACTTGCATTCCCACCAACAATGTAGGAGGGATCCCCTTTCTCCACATCCTCTCCAACAATTGTTGTTTCTTGCCTTGTCTATCTTTGCCATTCTAACTGGCGTAAGGTGGTATCTCAGTGTGGTTTTGATTTGAATTTCCCTGATGGCTAATGATTTTGAACATTTTTTCATGTGTCTGTTAGCCATTTGTATGTCTTCATTGGAAAAGTGTCTGTTCATATCTTCTGCCCATTTTATGATTTGTTTATTTGTTTCTCGTGTATTGAGTTTGAGAAGTTCTTTGTAGATCTTGGATACCAGTCCTTTATCTGTGGTGTCCTTTGCAAATATATTCTCCCATTCCGTGGGCTGTCTCTTAGTTTTTTTGACTGTTTCCTTGGCTGTGCAGAAGCTCTTTATCCTGATAAAGTCCCATAAGTTCATTTTATCTTTTATTTCTCTTGCCTTTGGAGATGTGTCGTGAAAAAGGTTGCTCTGGCCGATGTCATAGAAGTTGTTGCCTATGTTCTCCTCTAGAATTTTGATGGATTCCTGTCTCACATTGAGGTCTTTCATCCATTTGGAGTTTATTTTTGTGTATGGTGTGAGAGAGTGGTCAAGTTTCATTCTTTTGCATGTAGCTGTCCAATTTTCCCAGCACCATTTATTGAAGAGACTGTCTTTTTTCCACCGGATGTTTTTTCCTGCTTTATCAAAGATTAGTTGCCCAAAGAGCCGAGGGTCCATTTCTGGGTTCTCTATTCTGTTCCATTGGTCGATGTGTCTGTTTTTGTGCCAGTACCATGCTGTCTTTGTGATCACAGCTTTGTAGTACAGCTCGAAATCCGGCATTGTGATGCCCCCAGCTTTGTTTTTCCTTTTCAACAGTTCCTTGGAGATTCGGGGCCTTTTCTGGTTCCATACAAATTTAAGGACTATTTGTTCCAGTTCTTTGAAAAATGTCCTCGGTATTTTGATCGGGATAGCATTGAAAGTGTAGATTGCTCTGGGTAGTATGGACATTTTAACTATGTTAATTCTTCCAATCCATGAGCATGGAATATTTTTCCATCTTTTTATGTCTTCCTCAATATCTTTCAAAAGTGATCTATAGTTTCTAGCATATAGGTCCTTTACGTCTCTGGTTAAGTTAATTCCAAGGTAACGCATGGTTTTTGGTGTTATTGTAAATGGGATGGATTCCCTAATTTCTCTTTCTTCAGTCTCGTTATTCGTGTATAGAAATGCAACTGATTTCTGGGCATTGATTTTGTATCCTGCCACCTTACTGAATTGTTCTATAACTTCTAATAGTTTGGGAGTGGATTCCTTTGGGTTTTCCATATAGAGTATCATGTCATCTGCAAAGAGAGACAGTTTGACTTCTTCTTTGCCGATTTGGATACCTTTGATCCCTTTTTGTCTTCTGATTGCTGTTGCAAGGACTTCTAGTACTATGTTGAATAATAGTGGCGAGAGTGGGCATCCTTGTCGTGTTCCTGATCTTAAGGGAAAGGCTTCCAGCTTTTCCCCATTGAGAATAATGCTTGCAGTAGGCTTTTCATAGATGGCTTTTATGAGATTGAGAAATGTACCCTCTATTCCTACACTCTGAAGGGTTTTAATCAGGAAAGGATGCTGTATTTTGTCAAATGCTTTTTCTGCATCAATTGAGAGGATCATATGGTTCTTGAGTCTTTTCTTGTTGATATGATGTATCACATTGATTGATTTGCGAGTGTTGAACCATGCTTGCATCCCAGGTATGAATCCCACTTGGTCATGATGGATAATCCTTTTAATGTACTGTTGGATTCTATTAGCAAGGATCTTGTTGAGGATTTTGGCATCCATATTCATTAGAGAAATCGGTCTGTAATTCTCCTTTTTGAGGGGGTCTTTGCCTGGTTTGGGGATCAAGGTAATATTAGCCTCATAGAATGAGTTTGGTAGCTTTCCTTCTGTTTCTATTTTTTGAAATAGCTTTAGGAGAATAGGTATTATTTCTTCTTTGAATGTTTGGTAGAATTCCCCAGGAAAACCGTCTGGGCCTGGAGTTTTATTATTTGGAAGGTTGTTTATCACTGACTCAATTTCTTCATAGTTAATTGGCCTATTTAAGAAATCTATTTCTTCCTGTTTCAGTCTTGGTAGTTTATAGGTTTCCAGGAAGGCCTCCATCTCTTCCAGATTGTTTAGTTTTTTGGCATATAGCTGTTGATAAAAGTTTCTAATAATCCTTGCAATTTCAATGGTGCTGGTCGTGACCTCTCCCTTTTCAGTCATAATTTTAATAATCTCAGTCCTTTCTCTTTGTTTTTGGACAAGTTTTGCCAGTGGTCTATCAATTTTATGGATTCTCTCAAAGAACCAGCTTCTAGTCCTGTTGATCTGCTCTACTGTGGTTCTGGTCTCTAATTCATTGATTTCTGCTCTAATCTTGGTCAACTCCTTCCTTGTCAGTGGGTTAGGCCTGTCCCTCTGTTGCTGTTCCAGTTTCTTGAGGTGAGAATATAGAAACTGCATTTTAGATTTTTCTATTCTTTTGAGTGAGGCTTGGATGGCTATGTATTTCCCCCTTAGGACTGCCTTTGCAGTATCCCATAGGTTTTGGACCGTTGTGTATTCATTCTCGTTGGTCTCCATAAATTGTTTAATTTGTTTTTTGATTTCCTGGTTTATCGAGTCATTCTTGAGCAGGATGGTTCTTAGCCTCCAAGTGTTTGAGTTTCTTCCAGGTTTTTCCTTGTGGTTGAGTTCCAATTTCAGAGCGTTGTGGTCTGAGAATATGCAGGGGATAATTTCAATCTTTTGGTATTGGCTGAGACCTGTTTTGTGTCCCAGAGCATGATCTATTCTTGAGAATGTTCCATGGGCATTTGAATAGAATGAGTATTCTTTGGTTCTGGGGTGTAGTGTTCTATATATATCTATGAGGTCCAACTCGTCGAGTATGGCATTCAAAGCCTTTGATTCTTTGCTTAGTTTTTGCCAGGGTGTTCTGTCTATTTCTGATAGTGGGGTGTTGAGGTCCCCTACTATTACTGTGTTCTTATCTATATGTCTCTTTATTTTGGTTAAGAGTTGGCTTGTGTATCTTGCTGCTCCCCTGTTGGGGGCATAGATATTTATAATTGTCATATCCACTTGTTGGATACATCCTTTAAGAATAATATAGTGCCCTTCTGTGTCTCTAACTATAGTCTTTAGTTTAAAATCCAATCTATCTGATATGAGAATTGCTACCCCAGCTTTCTTTTGAGGTCCATTTGCGTGAAAGATGGTACTCCATCCCTTTACTGTCAGTCTGTATCTTTGGGTTCAAAATGAGTCTCTTGTAGACTGACAGCAANTCAGTCTGAATGTATCTTTGGGTTCAAAATGAGTCTTTTGTAGACAGCAAATGGATGGGTCATTTCTTTTTATCCAATCTGCAACCCTGTGGCATTTTATGGGAGCATTTAAGCCATTCACATTGAGACTGAATGCTCAGAGATAGGATTTTAATGATGCCATGTTGCCAGTAAAGTCTTTGTATCGGTTGTGGCTTTCTGTTCTGTATCACTCTTGGGGCCTTTTTACCTTTATAGAACCCCCCTTAACATCTCCTGTAGGGCTGGTTTCGTGGTTACAAAATTGGTTAATGATTGGCGATTCTGGAAGGTCTTTATTTCTCCATCAATTCTCAATGACAGCCTTGCTGGATAAAGGATCCTTGGCTGCATGTTTTTCTCTGAAAGAACTTTAAAAATGCCCCCCCCCAACCCTTTCTTTCATCAGGTCTCTGTAGACAGGTCTGACGTAATCCTGATACCTTTGCCTTGGTACGTGAGAAATTTCTTTGCCCTGGCCGCTTTCAATACTGTATCCTTGGATCTAATATTTGCGAATTGCACTATGACATGCCGTGGCGTAGGTTTGTCCTGGTTGAGCTTGGATGGGGTCCTCTCTGCCTCTTGGACACGAATGCTTGTTTCCCTTGCTAGATTAGGGAAGTTTTCAGCTACAATTTGTTCAAATATCTCTTCTAGACCTCTGTTTTTCTCCACCCCTTCAGGGATGCCGATGATTCTGACATTGGATCGTTTCATAGAGTCAGTAATCTCCCNATTCTGACATTGGATCATTTCATTGAGTCAGTAATCTCCCATAACCTACATTCGTGGGCGTGGATTTTTTTAAGTCCAGCTTCTATTTTCGTTTTTTCTTCTACTAACCCATCCTCCAATTTGCTAATACGTTCCTCTGCCTCATTTACCCTTGCCATCAGAGCCTCTAGTTTTGACTGCATTTGGCTCATAGAATTTTTAATATCTGCCAGATTCGCTCTTATTTCCGGNGACACGAATGTTTGTTTCCCTTGCTATATTAGGGAAGTTTTCAGCTACAATTTGTTCAAATATCTCTTCTAGCCATCTGTTTTTCTCCACCCTCTCGGGAATGCCGATGATTCTGACATTGGATCGTTTCATAGAGTCAGTAATCTCCCGTAATCTACATTCGTGGGCGTGGATTTTTTTAAGACCAGCTTCTATTTTCGTTTTTTCTTCTACTAACCCATCCTCCAATTCGCTAACGCGTTCCTCTGCCTCGGTGACCCTGGCCGTCAGAGCCTCTAGTTTTGACTGTATTTGGCCCA